>NC_052086.1:12569487-12926987 GCF_015852505.1 Tachyglossus aculeatus
GCCCGTTCCTCTGCCTGTGCCCCTGTCCGTCCCTCTGTCGGTCCCTCTGTCCGTGCCCCTGTCCGTGCCTCTGTCCGTGCCCCTGTCGGTCCCTCTGTCCGTGCCCCTGTCCGTGCCCCTGTCGGTCCCTCTGTCGGTCCCTCTGTCCGTCCCTCTGTCCGTGCCCCTGTCGGTGCCTCTGTCGGTGCCCCTGTCGGTGCCCCTGTCCGACCGGCAGTCGGTGGCGGGCTTCTCTGTGACCCAGAAAGCGTGCGAGGTGAAGGCGGGGGGCAGTGGGGGGCAGACCGGGGGGGAGGAGCCGGGGGGGAGGAGCCGGGGGGACGGACAGGGGCCGCCCCTCCTCGGACCGCCCCGCCCCGCCCCGCCCCGCCGACACAACAAAGCGGGCCCGCCGAGCCGGGGAGCCGGGGAGCCGGGAGCCGGGGAGCCGGGGGGATGCCACCATGGGGCTGAGCGGGCCCCGGCCCCGCCTCCGCCTCCCGGCCCGGGCACCGGAGCGGGCACCGGAGCGGGCACCGGCCCGGGCGGGGGCGGGGGTGGGGCTGCCGGCGGGGCGGGGGGCGCCCGGCCCCCCCCTCCTCCTCCCCCTCCTCCCCCTCCTCCCCGTCCTCCCCCCTCCTCCTCCTGCCCGTCGCCCGGTGCTGAGGCGCCCCCCCGTGCCCCCCCCGGGCCCCCCCCGTGCCCTCCCCCTGCGGGCACACCTGTCTCCGGCCGGACCCCGCAGCCCCGCCCAGGTAAGCCGGCCGCCCCCCGCCGCCCCGCTCCCCTCCTCTCGCCCCCCCCCCCCCCGCCCCCGGGTGCGCCCCTGCCCGCCGGGACGGCGGGAGAGGGGAGGACCCCAACCCATCCGGACGGGCCCGGCCCCTTCCCCCCGTCCGTCCGTCCGAGCCCGCGGGGCCGCACATGGGGCGGGGGGGGCCAGGCTCCGCTCCCTGCCCCTCTCCTTTCCCCTCCCCTCCCCTCCTCTCCTCTCCTCTCCCTTGTCCTCCCCTGCCCCCTGGCTCCTGTCCCCTTACCCCCTGGCTCTTGTCCCTTTGTTCCCTGGCCCCTGGCTCCTGTCCCCCTGCCCCCTGGCTCCTGTCCCCCTTGTCCCCTGGTTCCTGTCCCCCCTTGCCCCCTGGCTCCTGTCCCCCTGTCCCCCGTGCTCCTGTCCCCCCTTGCCCCCCGGCTCCTGTCCCCCTGTCCCCTGGCTCCTGTGCCCCTGTCCCCCCTTGCCCCCTGGCTCCTGTCCCCCTGTCCCTTAGCTCCTGTGTCCCTGTCCCCCCTCGCCCCCTGGCTCCTGTCCCCCCTTGCCCCCTGGCTCCTCCCCCCTTGCCCCCTGGCTCCTGTCCCCCTGTTCCTTAGCTCCTGTGCCCCTGTCTCCTCTTGCCCCCTGGCTCCTGTCCCCCTGTTCCTTAGCTCCTGTGCCCCTGTCTCCCCTTGCCCCCTGGCTCCTGTCCCCCTGTTCCTTAGCTCCTGTGCCCCTGTCCCCCCTTGCCCCCTGGCTCCTGTCCCCCCCTTGCCCCCTGGCTCCTGTCCCCCCTTGCCCCCTGGCTCCTGTGCCCCTTTCCCCTGGCTTCTGTCCCCTTACCCCCTGGCTCTTGTCCCTTTGTTCCCTGCCCCCTGGCTCCTGTCCCCTGCCCACTGCCCCCTGGCTCCTGTCCCCCTGCCCCCTGGTCCTGTCCCCCCCCCTGGCTTCTGTCCCCTGCCCGCTGCCCCCTGGCTCCTGTCCCCTTGCCCCCTGGCCCCTGGTTCCTGTGCCCCTGTCCGCTGGCTCCTGTTCCCCTGCCCCCGGCTCCTGCCTCCTGCCCGCTGTCCCCTTGCCCCCGGCTCCTGTCCCCCTGCCCCCTGGCTCCTGTCCCCCTGCCCCCTGGCTCCTGCCCCCTGCCCCCCGTGCCCTCCCGTCGCATTTCTGGCATGGCCAGGGGTCCCGGGCTCGGCTGAAGGACGTCTCCTTTGTGTCTCGGTGGGCGCGAACCCAGAGCCACCAACGCCTCCTCCTCCTCCTCCTCCTCCTCCTCCTCCTGTCCCCCCCACCCCCGGTGCCCGGCCCTCAACTCTGGCTGGGCCCGGCCCCACTGCTGGGGGGCAGAGATGGGGGGGCCGGAGGGCACTCCCGGAGGGGCCGCGGTTTGGCCTTGGAAATGGGCCAGGGGGGTGGGAGCCGGCCAGACCCCCTGATCAACGGCGCGGAGATGCCCCTGGGGCAAGAGACCCCTTGCTCTCCCTTCTCCCCTCTCCTAACCTAATTTAAAAAACCTTCCTGTCTCTGCTGCTGCTGTCGTTGTTGCAGGCGTAGGGCGCGTTGTGAGGGTTAGGGTGGGATGTGGGAATCTGGCACAAAGCTGCCCTGACGGCCGGGGTTGCTTCGGGTGAGAGGCTCGGAGACGATTTGGGTTGCGTGTGTTTGTTTTCTCTTTAATGGTACTTAGGAAGCGCTTACTAGGCGCCAGGCACTGAACTAAGCGCCTGGATAGATGATAGGAGATGATAAGGAGGAGCAGTCCCTGGCCCACGGGGGTCCCACAGTGTAACCTGGGGGACGGAGGATTCAATTCTCATTTTACGGCTGAAGTCACTGAGGCACAGAGAAATTAAAGTGACTTGCCCAAGGTCACACAGCAAGCAAGTGGCAGAGCTGGAAATAGAATAATAATAATGCTCATTAACCGTGGTACTTGTTAAGTGCTTACTATATACCACTATTCTGTTCTATACTATTCTATTTATTTTCTTTTGTTAATATGTTTTGTTTGGTTGTCCGTCTCCCCCTTCTAGACTGTGAGCCCGCTGTTGGGTAGGGACCGTCTCCGTACGTTGCCGACTTGCACTTCCCAAGCGCTTAGTCCAGTGCTCTGCACACAGTAAGCACTCAATAAATATGAATGAATGAATGAATGAATGAATGAATCAAGCATCATACTTAGCAGTGGGGTAGGTACAAGGTAATCAGGTCCCACACGGGGCTCACAGTTTAAGTAGGAGGGAGAACGGATATTGAATCCCCATTTTGCAGATAAAGAAAAGGTGAGTGACTTGTCCAAGGTCACGAAGCAGGCACGTGGAAAAGGCAGGATTAGAACCCAGGTCCTCTGACTCCCAACACTCTGACTGTGCTCCTTCCATCTCCCTCCTCCCTCCACCCTCCTAGCAGAAGCTGGGGGCTTGAGGGGGGGAGGGAAAGCAGACTAGATATGCATTCCTCTTTCCAGCTCCGCCTTGCAAAATAAATCAGAAAAGTTTTATTTCCATCTGCCTGCCCTTTCATCACTCACTCATTCGTGCCTGAAATAAGCATCGATACCACACGTATCTGCGATTCAGGGTAGTAAAGTCATAGGTAAAATGAAAAAGAATCAAATTTGCAAGGGCTCTGCAGGGCCAGGAGACGACAAAGGCTAGGAGTTCAGGTGTCTGGATCTCTTCCACGGGTGAAGTTTCCTTCCGTTCCCGTTGTGGGGTATTTGTCATTGAAAAGGACAGATCTAGAACAAGGGGTTTTCCATTTCTCATGGTTTCTCCTGAAATCCATAAATCGATGTGCTGCCCTCCTGACGGCGGTGTATGTGCCTCAGTTTAAATTGCTGTCTTCCTGAGCCTTGAGAAATTCTCAGAAAATGTGTATTCCAACAAACAATAAATGGCAGTAGCTGCTGCTTTCTGCACTGTGTTTATGAATGCCGTAGCACTCGGAAATGTAAATCGTTTGTGTACACATGCCGTTGGCTCTCCTACAGTAGCTCTTCAATGATTTGGAGGTGAAAGAAGGAAGAGAAGCCATTTCAGGGCAACTCATCCTGGCCCAGAGACTCTGTGAGCCGGCTCTGCAAAAGTCTTCCTAGAATTATCTTCTGGTGTGGGTGCTGTCAGGAGGATAAGATCAAACCGCTGGCTGGAAACCCATGGTGATCTTTGCCTCCCTTCTCTTATTCGGGTAAGGACGAGGACTCAGCACGACTCTGACAAGCCTGAGGCGAGGGGATTTCTATTTTTCAGCGTGTGAGGGGTACCAAACATCACTGCGCTTGGAGAAGAGGTCTGAGAGCCAAATGGAATTTACTTTTTATTACACAATGACTACGTTATGTATTAGAACTATTGTACGAAAGGGGTAAACAGGGCCATCGATTGATTACATGAATTAGAAATAGCACACGAAAAGGGAATCCGTCTGCCATTTCTAAAACAAGGAGATGTGTTGGAGGAGTGATTATGGAGCAGTAAAGTCTTCCAGAGCCTAGAGAAAAGCGGATCTTTCTCGAGATTCCCCGCCGTTGCACATATGGAGTTGGACCTATGTGCTAGACTGTAAGCCCGCGGAGGGTGGGGGACGTCTCTGTTGTATTGCATTCTCCCAAGCGCTCCAGCCCAGTGCTCTGCACATAGTGAGCATGAAGAAAGCAGCGTGGCTCCAGTGAAAAGAGCCGGGCTTTGGAGTCCAGAGGTCATGGGGTTCAAATCCCTGCTCCGCCAATTGTCAGCTGTGTGACCTTTGGGCAAGTCCACTTCACTTCTCTGGGCCCTCAGGTTACCTCATCTGTAGAATGGGGATTAAAATTGTGAGGCCCCCCGTGGGACAACCTGATCACCTTGTAACCTCCCCAGCGCTTAGAACAGTGCTTTGCACATAGTAAGTGCTTAACAAGTACCATTATTATTATTATTACTAAGCAAAAACCACTGGTGGTGACGAGGGTGGACATACCACGTGATTGTCAGTCTTCTCTTGAGGAAGGGGCTCACCTGTAAGGTTCTCAAAGAAGCGTCCGGCTTTTCCTTTGTTTACTTGGCTCCAAATCGCAGTTGCCATAGCTCCATTTCGCAGAAAGTGATGAGTGAGAGGGACTTCATTAACTCATCACTTCATCACCGTGCTTTTTTACTACTGCCGGGGAATCCATGTGCAAAGCAGACACGACACCTCCCCCATCCGCCAGTCCCCACAGAACTAAGGCTCCTTGAACCACTTTGCCCTCCTAGCTTCCTCAGCTGAAACTCAGGAAATCTGAAGATTGCAGCTCCTCGGGTCCATTGTATCCTCCGTCCACCCCCCCCAGCTACCGTTAGGGTAGCTGCAGAGGGAAAATGTTCTTCCGGTTAGTGGAAAACACCTCTCTACTTCTAAACCCACTCTCCCTTCCAGCTACACTTTTTCCCAACTGTGTCTTTCTCCTCTCCTCACCTTTCTCTCTCCCTCCCCCTTCTCTCACAGCTACACTTTTCCCAAACTGTGTCTTTCTCCTCTCCCCCTCCCTCCCCTTTCTCTCTCTCTCTCCCCCCTTTCCCTGTCCCTCTGTCTCTCTCTTATTCCCCCAATTCCTCCCACCCTTCCCCCTTAAGGAAGGGGGGAGTCCCTCCAGCCACCTTCTACTCTCCACTCCCATCACTCCCGGGGCCTCCTTTGTCTTCTCCCATTCTCAGGTTCCTGCCCAACTTCATTCCCTGCTCCAGGAAGAAGTTATGGAAAACAGGCACAGTCACAGTAGCCATAGCTCTCCTTTATCATGTGTCTTTCTGTTGTTTCTGGGAAAATATCAAGCCCTCCAGGATTGGCCAGCAAATTTCCAATTTTATCTTGGGATGCCACCCTTTTTTTCTCCAAATCCTGCCCTGCGGCCTTATAACTCCGGAACCAGGCTGCCCTGACCAAAATCTCTATCCACCAGCCATCCCGTGTCTTCAGTTGTGAGCTGGATAGTGTGTGTATGCTCAAACGTATATAAAGATGGATGTCTATATATAGCTGTCCTTTGTGTTCAAGGATGCTACTGCTTATCCCACCACCTGTGAGTGTCACTGAGAGACAATTTCTTCCACACAGCACCCGTGAGAATAGAGTAGGTAGGGCACTTTTTCTAGCCCCTTGCTCATCCAGGATGACCACTGCATCTCAAGCAGGGCAGCTTGGATATCAAAGGTATGGTCCAAAAGCACCATTGCCTCTCCCTCAACAGGAGACCAGAATTGGACTGTCCACCTCATTTGAAACATAAAGAGTTGAGGGAGAGGAAGTGTAGCAAAACATGCTTTGTTTTTGTAATAGAGGTGCTGGATAATAACAATAGTAATTGTATTTGTTAAGTGCTTACTCTGGGCCAAGCACTGTAATAATAATCATAATAGTAATAATGGCATTTGTTAAGTGCTTACTATGCGCAAAGTACTGTTCTAAGCACTGGGGAGGTTACAAGGTGATCAGGTTGTCCAATGGGGGGGCTCACATTCTTAATCCCCCTTTTACAGATGAGGTAACTGAGGCCCAGAGAAGTGAAGTGACTTGCCCTAAGTCACACAGCTGACAATTTGTGAAGCTGGGATTTGAACCCATGACCTCTGACTCCAAAGCCTGTACTCTTTCCACTGAGCCACGCTGCTTCTCACTGTACTCACTGTACTAAGTGCTGGGGTAGATACAAGATAATCGGGGCTCACAATTCAAGTAGAAGGAGAACGGGTTTTGAATTCCCATTTTGCTGATGAGGGAAACTGAGGCACAGAGAAGCGAAATGACTTGCCCAAGGTCACAGCAGGTAAGTGGCAGGGCCGGAATTGGAACCCAGGTCCTGTCACTCCAGGAGCCGTGCTCTCTATAGAGAAGCAGCGTGGCTCAGTGGAAAGAGCATGGGCTTTGGAGTCAGAGGTCATGGGTTCGAATCCTGGCTCCACCACATGTCTGTTATGTGACCTTGGGCAAGTCACTTAACTTCTCTGAGCCTCAGTTACCTCATATGCAAAATGGGGATTAAGACTGAGCCCCACATGGGACAACTTAATTACCTTGTACACACACACACACACCCCGCGCTTAGAACAGTGCTTTGCACATAGTAAGCGCTTAACAAATGCCATCATCATCATTATTATTATTATTACTAGGCCACACTGTTTCTCTGGGTGGCATTGAGCCTTCCATATGCTCTCACTACTTCTTCCTGTAGTCATTAGGGGAAACTGGAAAATGGCCGGCCGGGGTAGCAGCTGCCGACCGCGGTCATAGAACAGAAAATCCCCTTGGGACTTGTGGCACAGCAGCAAACACCGTTGAACCCTCATCCCTTTCAGAAGCTCTTGGGGACCGGGCACTCAGATAAGCAAAAGCTTTGGTCTCCCACTTTAGGGAGTGCCCCTTAACCTAGGCAAGCAAATCTCGTCGGTATCTGAAGCCTCCAAGGTAGACCCGGAACCTCCAGGCTGGAAGACATCCGTACAACCTAGGGTTCTGTCCCTGGGGTGTGGGACTCTTGGGAACTTAGCTGTTTTCCAGGCTGCGTTAGCCAGTCCTCCTCACCCTCCCTTTTCCCCCCACCCCAGTTCTGCCACAATTGGATCGGTGGGCTATTAACTTCTCTGCAGGACTCTAAGCATCCTTCTGTTGTCCCTGGCAGACTCTTTGCTGCAGTTTGCTTTTATAACTAGCAAGGAAAGGGTTGGAGGGAACCTCCCACAACCACCGGCAACTGTGGTCCTGGCCCAGGACACAGGGCCGGACCAGGGTCTAAATCCATCACTCGAAGCCTTGCCCAGGGTATGGCCACCTGGGGACCCGTTCATTAATTCATTCAATCGTATTTATTGAGCACCTTACTGTGTGCAGGGCACTGTACTAGGTGCTTGGGAAGTACAAGCTGGCATTGCCCCGAGTCCCACAGCTTGGGGGAAACCGGAGTGAGATTCCTGAGGGCTACCTCTGCCGAGGTAAAAGAAATGAGGGTGGTTGGGGCTTGCGTGGGCCAAGGGGAGCACCCTTGCCATTGGCAGGGGACCCAGGGTCTGTTGCAGAAGACCTTCCCTCCTTACTGGAGGGAGTTTGCCTCTGTGGCAGAGCATCTCTCCTGAGAGTCCTGCCACCCTTGCTATACAATCAATCAGTCGTATTTATTGAATGTTCACTCTGGGCAGGGCACTGTACTACGTGCTTGGACGAGTACAATACGACAGAGTTGGCAGACACATTCCCATCCCTCAACGAGCTTACAGGGAGACAGCCTTTAATATAAGTAAATCAGTTAATTATGGATTTGTACATAAGTGCTGTGGGGCTGAGAGAGGGTGAATAAAGACCGCAAATCCAAGCGCAGGAGCAACGCAGAAGAGGGTGGGAGAAGAGGAAAGGAGGGCTTAGTTGGGTTTGGCAGGTTGGAGGAGATGGGCTTTTAGTAAGGCTTTGAAGGCAGGGATCGTCTGTCAGATAGGAAGAGGGAGGGAGTTCCTGGCCAGAGGCAGGGCATGGGCGATTGGTTGGCAGCAAGATAGATGAGATGGAGGTACAGTGAGTAGGTTGGCATTACAGGAAGGAAATTTGCAGCCTATCTTGTAGTAGGAAATCAACCAGATAAGGAAGAAGGGGGCAAGGTGAGGGAGTGCTTTCAAGCCGATGGCAGTTTTTTGACATGGAGGTGGAGTGGTGCACAATCTACCCAGGAACGGACCGACTCTGGAGCCTGGCACGGTCATCCCTCAATGCCTCAAGGGAACGGCTATGGGTGCCCCGTCATCCGGTTATACAGTGGACATTTCCAGTTTTAAAGTTCGTCCATCACCCTGTCTGGGCCCGATTCAAGCCTAGATGCTGCCTTGTCCAGTTTTTCAGCCTCCTCCTCTCTGGCCTCTGCTATTGAGTTTCATGCTTAGGTGCAGCAGCAAAGTTCACAACGGACCTGGCAGTGAAACGCAAAGGCTCTGGAGCAAAGAGTGGGCCCAGTGTCACTCACCGCTGCCTCCTCCCCCCAGGGAAATGCGTTAGGATCATTCAAAGTCAGCAGGCTTCTGCATGACCACATCGAGTCGCACTACACACCCGCAATAACCATGTGGACATCATGTGCATTCCTAGGACTTAACGGAATAAAATAGAAGGGAAAGACTCCTTAAAGAGACTTCTTGCTATAGGTGGTGTCATCTGGAAGACCCAAACACTAAATTGGGAAGTAGACTTGGGCTCTAGTGACTTCCTGGAACACCCTACATCAAAGTCACCGCTACAACACGGAGAGTAACAAGTGGATGGATGGATGGATGGATTCTTTACAGCTGTTGCATGGGACAGTTGACCTTCTTCCAACTCTCTGATATCCTAAATGCCTCATTGTGGATCTCACATCCAGAGAATTTCTCCAAAGCCTTTTTGAATCCATTGATATTCTCAGCCTGCACAGTCCCCATCATCATAAATTCCGTACGCTTCCCACTTTCTGTGTGAAGACGAATTTCCTTTTGTTTGCCTTAAACCTACCCACCTTCAGGCTCCCCTCGTTCTGATTTATGGGATTTGGTGAACAAGAATTCAGTGTTTCGTATCCGACCTCAACCTTCATTTATTTTGTAGACTTCCATCATGATTCTCTTAGCCTTTGTCTTTCCATTGTGAAGTTCCAATCTGTTCTGTCCGTTCTGGTAAGGGAAGTGCCTCCTTCTTCCCGATCGTTTTGGCTACTCATCTCCTTTACCTTCTCCAGCTCTGTTACGCCCTTCCTAAGATGCAGCTACTAGAAGGGCATACAGTATCGCGGGTGGTTTAGCGAGATAGAAAATGGCAGGACTATGTGTTCTTTTTTTATTTGGTTTCCTTTATTTTTTCGGATGATAAGATAATTATTGTTTGTTTCCCCTTAGCTGTGACATTTAGGAGTCTGTAAGTTACTTGGGAGCTATATTGGTGGATGGTAGGGGTGTGTGAAAACCAGAAGTCCTGGAAGTTTGTTGTTTCCTCTCATTTATTCAGTTCCCATCTCTGCCCTTCTCCATGTGACTGGCTCCTTGTCACCCACCTGACTGTTCTGAGAGAGAAGAGGCAAGACCGAAACTATGGGAGCTAAACCAGGTTCGTGCATCCTGCTGGTTTCATAAAATCTCCCATGGACTGCCTGACCTGGGATGAGTGGGAAAATCAAAAGGCTTGGGAATTGTGGACAATTGATCTAAAAATCCAGTAGGGAACATTGCTGAGTGTGGCCTGTGCCATTTTTTTTTTATTTTAAAGTTCCTGAATAAAATCAAGGCCTGGGTTTTTCAAGCAAATGATGGGAAAGCCCTTGGAATGGATTTCAGGACTTACAGATCACCACATAATCAACAAAATATGCAAATTCTTGGCATTTATTAAGATTTCCATTTGAACAATAGTTAAGCCATAAATGTAAATTACTTCAGAAGTGATACAGCACCACAATTACTGAAGAGAGGGAATTTTATGTACAGAAAGAAGGACTCTTCTTGTTGCCCAAGCTGCCCCAGACAAGTGGCCAAACTGTTCAGTGTAGGGAGAGCCTCAGAAATTGGCACCTGGAAAAGAGAGTGAGAGTTTGTCTCCGTCCTCTTGCCTGCACTCTGGGAATTGAGGAAGTGGGCAAAAGCAAGAGGGATGTAGGGGGAGCAAAAGGGGTCTAAGTATTCAGGCTGGATGATCCCTAAAGTGAAGTACATCAAGAGGTAGGGAGATGAGTATTTGCTGTGTCATGAGGAAGCTGAGCACACTCCAGGGGGATTGATTTGTAGGGCAGAAGAAAAAACAGTCCCTGGGATGAGGGGAGTCCTTCACACTCTGGGGAATTAAATCATGGCAGGAATTGGTTAGAATACTTGCTTGGGAAAGAAAAACCCTGATTGCCAAAGAAAAGTCGAAGGGCGGTCAGACAATCGTATTTACTGACTGATTACTGTGTGCAGAGCTCTGTAGTAAGCACCTTGGGAGAGTAGGATGCAATAATAAACAGACACATTCCCTGACCCACTACGAGTTAGAGTCTAGAGGAGAAAGGGTCTGGGGATATGAGGGGAAAGGGAATTGAATTTCCCAAGTTGGATTGTATCCGCCCATGGTAACAGGGCCCCAATTTGGACGTATAATTGCATTGTTCCCAAGGCCTAGAAAGGGGGAAAGACAACTGGGCCATCAAACTCAGGGGCGGGGAGGTCTCAGCTCCCTGATCTCCAGACTGGTTCTGGGGCCCTGATTGGAGAAGGGGAATGAGGGGAGGGAAGGCCTTCAGAAAAGGAAGCCATGGTAGCCACTCGCCCGGAAACAGTGGCCACTGCTGGATGCCTCCTTTTCCAAGAGCCCCCTTGCTGGGAGACCTTGGAGCAGAAGGGTCAGAGCTATTGTTGCTCAACCCCCTTCATTCCCACGCACCAGACCCAGGGCAGTTGCTCTGCCTTCTCACCTACCTCCAGCCCCGTCCCCCAATGGGCCTCAAGCAGAGGAAGGGGACAAAGGTCATCTCAAAGCGAGATGCCAGCATCTACTAGAGGCACAAACAGCGGGCCGTCTCAGGGTGCTGGTTGCCAAGATGCAATCGAGAGAAAGCATCTGAGCTCTTGACTCAAAATATAAAGCTCTCCACTTCTGGAGATCTTTGTGAGAAGGAATAAACATCTGTCCACTATGGCTGAGCAGTTGGACAGTCAGGGACACGGGGACAAACTCTGCTGCTCCTCCACGGTGGAACGGGGCTCGACCCTCAGTATTTAATGCTGTTCTGATGGTATAGATGACAGTGACTTCTGGAGGGCCCTTCCAGAGCTATAGGTCTGTCCAGAAGTCTCTCTGATCCCCCCCCCTCATCTCTTCTTCAGGGCAGGTTGGGCTGCCCTATCCCACAGGAACTGTGTATATCCAAACCAAGTCCAACGCAAGGAGAAAATTAGATACTGAGCCACCACGCTTATCATGGGGGCTGCATAGTAGTAGTTTATTCAGGCTCAGAAGGTCTACAAGGCTCAAAAAAAAAGATAAAAAGAACCCCGTCGATGGGGAGATGACAGGCGAGCTGCCGCCTTTAAAAAAAAGTAGAGCCAATATGGGACTCCAGCCCAAGAGACACCGATCAAAGAGAACTCACTCCAGCCAACACAATGTAAAATGTAGCAGGAGAGACAGTGGGAAGAACAAATAGTCTGAGGTTTTAAATCAGGTAATGAGCTGCTACGTGACTGTATGAGGAATCCTAAAGGGAGGGCAAGGCTTGTCCACGCTATTTGCCATGGAGTTTCAGAACCCAAATTGAAAATCTCAGGCTGTGCTGTGGTACATTCACTCACCAGAGGCTCCACCCTGACTTTAGAATCATTTACTCACCCGAGGCTCCATCCTGACTCTAGAATCATTTACTCACCCGAGGCTCCATCCTGACTCTAGAACCATTTACTCACCAGAGACTCCATCCTCCAGAGACCCCATGGTCACCAACAGCTGCATTCTTTTTTTTTAAATGGTATTTGTTAAACGCTTACTGTGTCCCAGTCACTAAGCGCAGGGGCAGACACAAGTTGATCGAATCAGACACAGTCCCTGTCCTACATGGGGCTCACAGTCTTAATCCCCATTTTATAGGTGAAGTAACTGAGGCACAGAGAAGTGATGTGACTTGCCCCGATGGTCACACAGCAGACACAGGAGCCGGGATCAGAAACCCAGGTCCTTTGACTCCC
Organism: Tachyglossus aculeatus; assembly: GCF_015852505.1. NCBI lineage: Eukaryota > Metazoa > Chordata > Mammalia > Monotremata > Tachyglossidae > Tachyglossus > Tachyglossus aculeatus. Next base: position 12,581,893 of record NC_052086.1, read on the forward strand.
AAGCCCGTGCTTCTTCTGCTAGGCCATGCCACTGCCCCCCAGTTCCAGAACCACTCAGCCACTGGAGTCTCCATCCTGCTTTAGAACCATCAACTCAAAGGTCTGGAAGGGATCTTGAGAAACCCTTAGTCACCACCACCCTCTGCTTATGGGACGTCCCCTAAGACCGCTGTAATAGGATTCTGCCATTTCTCTAAGGCATCCAGGGAAGGTGGTTCTACAATCCCTCTCAGTAACTTGTTTCAGTGTTTAACCAATACTCCATTTGTTAGGAAATTCTTAGAGCTAGCTAAATCCCTCATGTGATTGAAACCCAGTTCCGTTGGTTCTGGCTTCAGTGGACAACGGTCGCCCTCCATGCCCTGCACACTCCCCCTTCACAAGCTTTAATAATGCATTGTCTTTCACTTAACAAATGCCATCATTATTATTATTATTATTATCATTATATGGTGGATACAGAATTAGAACCCAGGTCCTCTGACTCCCAGGAACATGCTGTTTCCACTAGGCCATGTTGCTCCCCTTGAAAAACCCTCTTGCCTCATGTGTGTGTGTGTGTGTACACACATATACACATATATATATATACATATACATATGTTTGGAGATATATATATATATATATATATATATATATGTTCGTCTGGCAAATTGAGGCAGCTAAAATGAGCCTTAAACCTTTAACTAGCCCATATCGGTAAGTAAGGGTTATTTGCACCTATATGGAAATAGGCCAATTTGTGTGAGTCCCCTCTGTCTAATGGCAAATCTGAGATTATATTGTGACATAAACACCCAATTGCCTAGTCAACAATATTTCTGAATCCATCAGTATTTAGTTTAGTTAATAATAACTAATAAGTATGGTACTTGTTAGTGCTTACTATGTGCCAAAGATAATCAGGTTAGACACAATCCCTATCCCACATGTGCCTCACAATAATAATAACAATAATAATTATGGTATTTGTTAAGCATCTACTATGAGCCAGGCACTGTACTAAGCACTGGGATGGACACAGGCACAGACATTGTCTCTCCAGCTGCCTTCTCTTCTCCAAACTAAATAATTCCAGTTATTTTCACCCTTCCATCTCTTCAGCCTTCTTTGTGACTCCTCCCTGAGCTCTGTCCGACACTCCGCATTCCTCTTACATTGTGAAACAAGAAATGGACCCAGGAGTTGAATTCCTGGGCAGTTTTGGCCATTTCTAAAGAAAACTGTGAATCCACCTAGAATGAACCCAGGTATTGGAGAAAGAGTCAGACAATGCTGGATTAGGGTGCCAGTAGTAGTCGTGATAGGGAGGCCATTGGCAGCACTAAGAAGTCCCAGCTTCCCCCTTCTCTCCTTGTATGTTACATGTGTTACCTTATGTAAGTAACATGAACTTAAGGCATCACACGGATACCCACTAAAAGGTTCTCTGTAGAAGAGTGGCCAAATACAGCGTGGGGTGGTCCCTGACCCTCTCGGTTTCTCCAGGCCCATCAGTTTCCCCTCCCATGTCCCTGTAGATCTGGGGGTCATTCTCCTGCCTTGGGATTCAGTAGTAGGAAACCCAGACAGAAGGAAGCTGAGATTTTAAAAATAAACCAGACTTGAAGTCACCTGGTGTCCTAGCAATAGCAGATACCAGACAGACCATTTGAAAACCAGATGAATGGCCACCCCAGGTAGTAATGTTTTAAGGGTTTACAGCGAGCAAAGCACTGTTCTAAATACCAAAGAAGGCTACAAGGGTATTGACTGAGACCCAGTCTGTCTGGACTGTAGATTGTAAGCTCATTATGGGCAAAGAACGTGTCTGCTAATTCTGTTGTTTTGTACTCTCCCAAGCACTCAGCACAGTGCTCTGCACAAAGTATTATTATCAAGTGGCGTTGTCTTTTCTGATTCATAGCAATTCTATGGATATATTTTCTCCAGAATGCCCTGTCTTCTGCCATAATCCGTAACCTTGCTAACGGTTCTTCCGTTTTCGTTGTTATGGTTTCTATCCACCTAGGTGCTGATCTGCCTTTCCAAGTTTTCCCTGGGATTTTCCTAGCATTGGTCTGCACATAATAAGTGCTCAATAAATACCACTGATCGATACAAGGGGAGGGGAGGGCACAGGGTCAACTTAGCAAAAAGAATTCAAGAAAAATTGCGGTTCACTGCTGGGAGGGATAAATCCCAGGCTCCTGGAGGCTCCAGGCAGGGCCATCTTTGGTCCAAACCATTCATTCATTCATCCATTCACTGAATCGTATTTATTGAGTGCTTACTGTGTGCAGAGTACTGTACTAAGACTCTTGGAAAGTACAATTTGGCAACAGATACAGTCCCTACCCAACAACGGGCTCACAGCCTAGAAAGGGGAGACAGACCACAAAACAAAACAAGTAGACAGGTGTCAATGCCATCAGAATAGATAAATTGAATTATCTGTGCTGTGGGGAGGGGAAGAGGGTAGGGCAGAGGGAGGGGGTGGGGGCGATGGGGAGGGGAGGAGGAGCAGAGGAAAAGGGGGGGCTCAGTCTGGGAAGGCCTCCTGGAGGAGGAGAGCTTTCAGTAGGGCTTTGAAGGGGGCGAAGAGAGCTAGTTTGGCAGATGTGTGGAGGGAGGGCATGCCAGGCCAGAGGTAGGATGTGGGACAGGTGAGAATGAGGCCCAGTGAGGTTAGCACCAGAGGAGTGGAGTGTGCAGTCTGGGGTGTAGAAGGAGAGAAGGGAGGTGGGGTAAGAGGGGGCAAGGTGATGGAGAGCTTTGAAGCCAATAGTGAGGAGTTTTTGCTTGATATGGAGATTGATAGGCAACCACTGAAGATTTTTGAGGAGGGGAGTGACATGCCCAAGAGCGTTTCTGTAGAAAGACAATCTTGGGCAGTGGAGTGACGTATAGACTGAAGTGGGGAGAAACAGGAGGATGGGCGATCAGAAAGGAGGCTGATGCAATAATCCAGTCGGGATAGGATGAGAGATTGAACCAACAAGGTAGTGGTTTGGAGAGAGTGGAAAGGGAGGATCTTGGCTATGTGAAAGTGAGCCCCGCAGGTTTTGGTGATGGATTGGATGTGTGGGGTGAATGAGAGAGCGGAGTCAAGGATGGCACCAAGGTTGCGGGCTTGTGAGACGGGAAGGATGGTAGTGTCGTCCACAGTGACGAGAAAGTCAGGGAGAGGACAGGGTTTGGGAGGGAGATAAGGAGCTCAGTCTTGGACATGTTGTGTTATCTAGGGTTTCTGCACACCCCCAAAATCTTGCGTGGGGAACCTGAAGAGGAGGTCTTCTCCCTTGCGGATGGTAGGGAGGGAGGAAATGGGTCCACCCTAGACATCAGGCAGGACACTTTTCTGATCCCAAAGCCCCCGTTGGTGGGGGAACTCCACGCTTACAGGGACCTGGCTTCTGCACAACCTGATCCAAACAGGACAGTGGGCCCTCTCTGTTTCTGACTGTAAAACAGTTCTCCAACTGTGAGGGAATGACATGCTCTGAAAATGTTTCATTCATATCTGTGCAAAAATTTTATAGATAGGGAAACTCCTATAGGCAACAAGAGTGCAAGACTGAGAAATCTTTACAAAAAGAAGAGAAATCAAATGACAAACCATCAGTCCTGGAAGAATTGGGCATTCTCCTGTCTAGAAGTAGGTGGCTGGGTCAGACAACTGGAGGTCCCTTCCAGTTATAAAGGTTTTCCCAGACCAAAATCCCAGTTCTGACACCTATATGCTGGGTGACCTTGGGCAAGTCACTTCAATTCTCTGTACCTCAGTTACCTCATCTGTAAAATTAGGATTAAGACTGGGAGCCCTGTGTGTGGGACATGGACTGTGCCCAAACTGATAAACCTGTATCTGCCCCAGGGCTTAGTACAATGCCTGGCTCAAAATAAGTCCATAACAAGAACCATAAAAAAAGGGAAAGGGGTATTCTCATCATCAGTCTTTCCCTGGGAGCTTTTAGCTCGCCATCCTGTTGGCACTGAGAGATTCCAGATAGAATGCAGCGTGTCTATGAAAGTACTGCCTCCAGAAAACTAATGAAGAGAGTGTGAAATCCTCAGACTTCAGGATACATAACTCTCATTCCTAAATGAGAAGAGGGGTAATTGCATTTCACCTAAAGTGGAAATTTACCCTGTTTCCTGCCGAACCAATCAATGGTATTTATTGAGCGCTTACTGTGTACAGAGCATTATACTAAACGCTTGGGAGAATATAATACAATACAGAAGGTAGTCATGATCCCTACCCCACAGAAAGCTTATAATAAACAATAATAATTAATTGTGGTACTAGTTAAACACTTACTACGTGCCAAACACTGTTCTAAGCACAGAGGCAAAGTAATCAAGTTGTCCCATGTGGGGCTCACAGTCCTAATCTCTATTTTACAGATGAGGTAACTGAGGCACAGAGAAGTTAAGTGGCTTGCCCAAGGCCACACAGCAGACAAGTGGCTGGGCCTGGATTAGATTAGAGGCATTAAAAATTATAGGCATGGGCCCTGGTTCTATTTAGTCTGAAATAGTCCGCTGAAATCCTGGAGGGGGGACTGGAAGTGGAACCCTGAGGAAGGGAGGAAGAGGTTCCATGGTCAAACTGGGAAGTCCCACCCCCATCATAGCCTAACCCATTGTTGACTAGATTCAATGGTATTTATTCAATTGTATTTATTGAGCACTTATTGTGTGCAGGGCACCTTACTAAGCTGCTTGGGAGAGTACAATATAACAATAAAAAGAAACATTCCAGTACATTATAATAATAAACAGACACATTCCCTGCCCAAAACCATCTTACAGTTTAGAAAATGTCCCCGCTGGTCATTTAGAGAAGCAGTGTGGCTCAGCGGAAAGAGCCCGGGCTTTGGAGTCAGAGGTCATGGGTTCCAATCCCGGCTCCACCACTTGTCAGCTGTGTGACTTGGGCAAGTCACTTCTGGGTCTCAGTTACCTCATCTGTAAAATGGGGATTAAGACTGTGAGTCCCCCGTGGGGCAACCTGATCACCTTGTAACCTCCCCAGCGCTTAGAAGAGTGCTTTGCACATAGTAAGCGCTTAATAAATGCCATCATTATTATTATTATTATTATTATTATTATTATTATTATTATTTCCAGGGAGCAGTGCTGGGTGGGGACTCCCTACTCCTAATCAGTTAATTAAACCCAATATTCATTTTTATAAATCTGCTTTGTGGTGAAGTTGTCAGAATGGTTATGGCAATGTTGCTACTTTCCAAGACTCTTTTTCTTTTTTAATGGGCTGTTTATTTTTACTCTGGAACTGGAAAGCCTATAAAAATAGACGGGAGTTCTGGGTCAGGTTGAAACTGTCAGACCCCAATAAGATTTTTCCAAAGCTATTTAAGCCTCCCAGAAATCCCCCTTGGAATCTTTTCTGCCTTCTTCCACTGGAGATGAGAGAAGCTGGATCGATACCAAAGTGCCCTGACATCTGCTCTCTCCTTCTTTTAATATGGTCTTATCAGCAAGGACCCTTTTGGTCCACTCACAAGCCAGCCAAGGCAGATGATGATCGAAGCCAAAATTAGTGACACAGAGTGATAGTATCACAGGGCCGAAGGACTCCCCAGAACAGCCCTGCAGATGGGTTTAAACGATCTTTTTTTAACTGGCTCATCAAACTTTCTCCAGTCTTCCCCATCCTCCCCAGGGGCCCTCCAAGATCACATCAGTAGATTAACGAAATACAGTTCTGTTGTGTTTTCCGTCTTTATTCCCCATTTTTTACTTGCCCACATCAGGGCTGGTTTGCAGGGGCTAGCCTCGTCAAGTCCCTGGGACAAGGACCAGACTGTCCCTAATTCATTCATTCATTCATTCATTCATTCATTCATTCATTCATTCATTCAATCAATTCAACTTGTACTTCCCAAGTGCTTAGTACAGTGCTCTGCACACAGTAAGCGCTCAATAAATACGATTGATTGATTGATTCAATCATATTTATTGAGTGCTTCCTGTGTGCAGAGCACTGTACTAGGCGCTTGGGAAGTACAAGTCAGCAACGTATAGAGACGGTCCCTACCCAACAACGGGCTCATAGTCTAGAAGGGGGAGACAGACAACAAAACAAGACATGTAGACAGGTGTCAAAATCATCAGAACAAATAAAATTAAAGCTATCTGCACATCATTAACAAAATTAATAGAATAGTAAATGCGTACAAGTAAAATAAACCCAACATTACAAGTTTATTACAATGATAAAACATAATAAATGAATCAACCTCGCGGTAACTCACGTCCCTAGGGTAAGACAATGAATTGGTCTTACCTCCTGCTTCAGAGAGGACTGCTCTGCACTCTGTCATCTGTATTCTTTTCTCTCTTCCCCTCTTTCCCACTTCTCCCCGTGACTTAGGTCTTCCATCCCTTCTCCCCAAACTTTCCCTCATCCACCTGCTCCTGACCCAAACAATTTTCACCCAGCCCCCAACCAAACCCCTCGAGTTCTAAGTGATTTATTTATGGTACTGGTTAAGCACTTACTCTGTGCCAAGCACTGTACTAAGTCCTGGGGTAGTACAAGATAATCGGGTTAGACAAAGTCATTGTCCCATATGGAGCTGACGGTCTAAGTTGGAGGGAGAGCAGGTATCAAATCCCCATTTTCCAGCTGAGGAAACTGCAGCCCAGTTAAGTGACTTGTCCAGGGTCACACAACAAGTGGCAGAGCCAGAATTAGAACCCAGGCCCTCTGACTCTAAGGCCTGTGCTCATTCCGCTAGGTAGACACTAGAAGTTCTCAGTCTGTCATTGTCATACATTTCCTCTTCCCCTCCCTTAGTCAGCAGCTGAGTCCATGGAGTGCTGAGGCACTGTGGAAAATTAAGGATTTCAGGGAAGTGGGACAGCTCTTCCCTGTGGGGCATCAATCCATCGATCCATGTAAATCATGCAGTGTATCACCAACCAGAAATATGCAGCCATGTCACTTTACAGACACTTTTAGAGAAGCAGCGTGGCTCAGTGGAAAGAGCCTGGGCTTGGGAGTCAGAGGTCATGGGTTCTAATCCCGGCTCCGCCGCTTGTCGGCTGTGTGACTTTGGGCAAGTCACTTCACTTCTCTGTGCCTCAGTTACCTCACCTGTAAAATGGGGATTAAGACTGTGAGCCCCACGTGGGCTAACGTGATCACCTTGTATCCCCCCAGTGCTTAGAACAGTGCTTTGCACAAAGTAAGTGCTTAACAAATGCCATTATTATTATTATTACTGGATAGAGCACGGGCCTGAGAGTCAGATCCGTGCTCTGGGTTCTGGGTTCAAATCCCAGCTCCACTACTTGTCTGCCATGTGACCTTAGGCAAGTCACTTCACTTCTGTGCCTCAGTTCCCTCATGAGTAAAATGGGGAATAAGACTGTGAGCCCTATGTGGGACAGGGACTGTGTCCAACCTGATTAGACTGTATCTACCCCAGCACTTAGAAAAGTGCTTGACACATAGTAAGCGCTTAACAAATTCCATCGTTATTTACATGAAAATGTCTTTTATTATTTTGTAAATATGCAATAATTTTTCTTTGAGCTGAAGCAACACAAGTATGCCATCTAATCTCATGTCATGCTATGTAAATTGAGCATGACTTTAGGATGCTTCACACTATCTCATTTTATTGTGTAAAATTAAAGCTACACCTTTAGAAAAATAGCCCAAGTCAGGCTTTGTTGGAGAAGCTCAATGCATTAGCCATAATTACATAAGTCACCCTACTGCTCAACAGAATCATGGCTATTGCCCAGCTGAAGGTTGGGCACAACGGAAAGGATTAGTAGGGAACCAAAATGGAAGAGCAGGTGTCATCATCTTTAGTTCAGTGACACAGATGATGGCTTTTGCTACTGATTCTCTTCTGATAAGTGCTACAGGGAATCCAGAATACTCCTGGGGAAGGCTGGCCTCTCTCTCTGTCTCTCTGTCTCTGTCTCTCTCACCTCCCTCCCTCCCTGAGTGTATGCGTGTGTGTGAACGTACATGATGTAATGTGTCATTGCTCTTACATGACTTTAAAAGTTGCCTTGCACCACTGTCTATGACCCTGTTATTAATTTAATAATAATAATAATAATGGTGGTATTTGTTAAGCGCTTACTATGTGCCAAGCACTGTTCTAAGCACTGGGGTAGACATAAGGTAATCAGGTTGTCCGACATGAGGCTCACCGTCTAAATCCCCATTTTCCAGATGAGGGAACGGAGGCGCAATCTAGAATAGTAGTGATGGCATTTATTAAGCGCTTACTATGTGCCAAGCACTGTTCTAAGCACTGGGGTAGATATAATGTAATCAGATTGTCTGACATGAGGATCACAGTCTAATTCCCCATTTTCCAGATGAGGGAACGGAGGCGCAGAGAATCGTAGTGATGGCATTTATTAAGCGCTTATTGTGTGCAAAGCACTGTTCTAAGCGCTGGGGAATTTACAAGGTGATCAGGTTGTCCCACGGGGGGCTCACAGTCTTTATCCCCATTTTACAGATGAGGGAAATGAGGCCCAGAGAAGTGAAAGTCACACAGCTGACAAGTGGCAGAGCCGGGGTTTGAACCGATGACCTCTGACTCCAAAGCCTGGGCTCTTTCCACTGAGCCACGCTGCTTCCCCTAATAAGAGAAATGAAGAGAAATGAAGCGACTTGCCCAAGGTCACCCAGCAGCCAAGTGGCGGAGCCGGGATATATATATGTATATATATCTCTATTTTACTTGTACATATTTATTCTATTTATTTTATTTTGTTAATATGTTTTGTTGTCTGTCTCCCCCTTCCAGACTGTGAGCCCGCTGTTGGGTAGGGACCGTCTCTATATGTTGCCGACTTGTACTTCCCAAGCTCTTAGTCCAGTGCTCTGCACACAGTAAGCGCTCAATAAATACGATTGAATGAATGGTGGCAGATGGCTTTGGCTCCTACATGTGCTGAAGGGATTTTTGATACTTCTGACCGTAATAATAATAATAGTAATTATTAGTAGTAGTAATGATAGTAATAATAATAAGAAGAAGGTATTTGTTAAGGGCATACTAATGTGCCAAGTACTGTACTAAGCACTGGGGTAGATACAAGAGAAGCAGATCCCACATGGGGCTCACACTCTAAGGGGGAGGGAGAACAGGTATTGAATCCCCATTTTGCAGGTGAGGGAACCAAAGCACTGAGAAGTTAAACAACTGACCCAAGGTCACACAGCAGGGATGACCTTGGGCAAGTCACTTAACTTCTCTGAGCCTCAGTTACCTCATCTGTAAAATGGGGATTAAGACTGTGAGCCCCACGTGGGACAACCTGATCACCTTGTATCACATAGTAAGCGCTTAACAAATGCCATCATTATTATTATTATTATTATCATTATATGGTGGATACAGAATTAGAACCCAGGTCCTCTGACTCCCAGGAACATGCTGTTTTCCACTAGGCCATGTTGCTCCCCTTGAAAAACCCTCTTGTCTCGTGCATGTGTGTGTGTGTGTGTACACACATATACACATATACATATGTTTGGGTAGATATATATATTTGTCTGGCAAATTGAGGCAGCTAAAATGAGCTTTAAACCTTTAACTAGCCCATATCGGTAAGTAAGGGTTATTTGCATCTATATGGAAATAGGCCAATTTGTGTGAGTCCCCTCTGTCTAATGGCAAATCTGAGATTATGTTGTGACATAAACACCCAATTGCCTAGTCAACAACATTTGTGAATCCATCGGTATTTAGTTTAGTTAATAATAACTAATAAGTATGGTACTTGTTAGTGCTTACTATGTGCCAAAGATAATCAGGTTAGACACAATCCCTATCCCACATGTGCCACACAATAATAATAACAATAATAATTATGGTATTTGTTAAGCATCTACTCTGTGCCAGGCACTGTACTAAGCACTGGGATGGACACAGGCATATCTGGTTGGACATGGTCCCTGTCCCATGTGGGGCTCACAGTCTCAATCCCCATTTTACAGATGAGGTAACTGAGGCCCAGAGAAGTGAAGTGACTTGTCCAAGGTCTCCCAGCAGACAAGTGGCGTAGCTGGGATTAGAACCCATGACCTTCTGACTCCCGGGTCCTTGCTCTATCCACTAGGCCATACTACTTCCCCAAAACTATGTTCCAGGCATTGCACTAAGCACTGGGGTGGATATAAGCAAATTGAGTCGGAAACAGTCCCTGTCCCATGTGGGCTTACAGGCTCAATCCCCATTTTACAAATGAGGTAACTGAGGCACAGAGAAGTGAAGTAACTTGCCCAAAGTCACGCAGCGGACAAGTGAAGCCACGGAAGCAGCATGGCTCCGTGGAAAGATCCCAGGCTTTGGAGTCAGAGGTCATCGGTTCAAATCCTGGCTCCGCCACTTGTCAGCTGTGTGACTTTGGGCAAGTCACTTCACTTCTCTGGGCCTCAGTTACCTCATCTGGAAATGGGGATTAAGACTGTGAGCCCCATGCGGGACAACCTGATCACCTTGTAAACTCCCCAGCTCTTAGAACAGTGCTTTGCACATAGTAAGTGCTTAATAAATGCCGTCATTATTACCTACTGAGAGCTCACCTCCTCCAGGAGGCCTTTCCAGACTGAGCCCCCTTTTTCCTCTCCCCCCGCCCTACCTCCTTCCCCTCCCCACAGCACCTGTATATATGTTTATAGAGATTCGTTACTCTATTTATTTTACTTGTACATATTTATCATTCTATTTATTTTATTTTGTTAATATGTTTTGTTGTCTGTCTCTCCCTTCTAGACTGTGAGCCCTCTGTTGGGTAGGGACTGTCTTTATATGTTGCCAACTTATACTTCCCAAGCGCTCAGTACAGTGCTCTGCACACAGTAAGCGCGCAATAAATACGATTGAATGAATGAATGAATGAAGTGAGGGAGCCGGGATTAGAACCCATGCCCTTTTGACTCCCAGGCTCGGGCTCTATCCACTAAGCCTTGCTGCTTCACTACATCTAAATAGGTAGGAGTAGGATTTAAATTTCCATTTTACAGATGAGGAAACTGAGAAACAGAGAAGTTAAGTGACTTGCCCAGGGTCACACAGCAGGAGAATGGTGGAGCCATAAATAGTATCCAGGCCCCCTTGACTCACAAGCCTGTGCACTTTCCACCAAACCACACTGCTTCTCTTGGCAACTCATTCTTTATTTTGTATTTTGTCAACAGAATAATAGCATTATGGATTTGGAAGGATTCTCAAAAGGTCATCTGGTTCTTCCACTTGCCTCCAGGCTGATCAGAGACAAGGCAGATAATTGGCATATTTAATTTATACAAATAGATTAGGCAAACTATCCTCCCTAACCTATAGAGAAGCAGCGTGGCTCAGTGGAAAGAGCCCGGGCTTTGGAGTCAGAGGTCATAGGTTCAAATCCTGGCTCTGCCAATAGTCAGCTGTGTGACTTTGGGCAAGTCACTTCACTTCTCTGGGCCTCCGTTCCCTCATCTGTAAATTGGGGATTAATGTGAACCCCCTGTGGGACAAACTGATCCCCCCAGTGCTTAGAACAGTGCTTTGCACATAGTAAGTGCTTAATAAATGCCATTATTATTATTATTATTTTATTGCCCAACCAGCATCCGACAGCCCTCTCTGTCCAGAAGAGACAACTTGCGTCTTCCTTCAAAATCCACGGCCACGGTTTAAATCCATTGCCTATTGTCCAATTCTGCATGGAGGTGAATTACATCCAGTGCCTTCCTCCTCACAGTAACCCTTTTGGGGCAAACAGTAGCCCTTAGGGCTAGCAGCTGGGCACACTTCAGTTATTGTCTTGGTACAATACATCATCAATATTTATTGCAGTGAGGGTGGCCAAGTACTAATAGTAGTAGTTATTAAGTGCTTATTGTAGGCAGAGTAGAGTAGCAGTTTGGCTTAGTGAAAAGAGCATGGGCTTTGGAGTCAGAGGTCATGGGTTCAAATCCCAGCTCCGCCAGTTGTCAGCTGTGTGACTGTGGGCAAGTCACTTAACTTCTCTGTGCCTCAGTTACCTCATCTGTAAAATGGGGATGAAGACTGTGAGCCCCCTGTGGGACAACCTGACCACCCGGTAACCACCCCGGTGCTCAGAACAGTGCTTGGCACAAAGGAAGTGCTTAATAAATGCCGTCATTATTATTATTATTACTAAGCACTGGGTAAGAGTGCTTAATACAAGGTGGGAGTTAGACATACAATCTATGGATATAGTGTGTGTGTGTGTGTGTGTGTGTGTGTGTGTCGGGGTTACTGGAAATAATAATAATGGCATTTGTTAAGCACTTACTATGTGCAAAGCACTGTACTAAGCGCTGGAAACTGACACATGTGCTGGTAAAGATGTAACTGCATATGAAGGAGGTAGGATTTCTGCCCTTGGAGATCTGAGACAAGACAGAAGTGTACCATTCATTCAGTCGTATTTATTGAGTGCTTACTGTGTGCAGAGCACTGTATTAAACACTTATACAAAAATTGAAATGGGGGTAGGTACCGTGGGTTGAGGCCCCTGGTTGAGTTAGGATTGGGTGTGACACCTCCTTCGCCTAGTGAAGGACAGGTTTGGTGGCAGAAAGGGATGTGAACCAGATCAGGAGGGAAGAAAGGGAGCCAGTCTGGCAGGTGGGGGAGGAGCAGCTGGCCTAGGGTGCTCATGACAGGTCTGAAGGTCATAGGAAGGCTGTAGAGGAGCTCCCAGGCAATCAATCAAATATATCTCTTGAGCACTTACAGTGTGCAGAGCACTGCACTAAGCGCTTGGGAAAGTATGGTATAACAGAGGGGGACAGCAAGGGAGCTGGCTGAAGTCGAAGACATCGTCAGAGAGGAGCAAAATGACAGGGAGAAGAATGAGTGTGGACAAGACCTGGGAGCGGGGTGAGTTTCAGAATGGCACTGAGGGGAAATAGAGAATCAGGCAGGGAGGACAGTGGAGCAGAAACGTCCCTAGGCCAAGCTGATCTCACTCCAAGGTCCAGCGCTTAGAACAGTGCTTTGCACATAGTAAGCGCTTAATAAATGCCATCTATATATATATATATATATATATATATATATATATAATATGGGGAGAGAAGGGGGAAGACAGGAGACAATGCTTTGCACATAGTAAGCGCTTAATAAATGCCATATATATATATATATATATATATATATATATATATATATAATATGGGGAGGGAAGGGGGAAGACAGGAGACAGGAGACAGTGTTTTGCACATAGTAAGCGCTTAATAAATGCCATCTATATATATATATATAATACGGGGAGAGAAGGGGGAAGACAAGAAGACAGGAAGACAGGTTTTATGCAGAAAAAAGACCCAAGAGATGTCATTTGGGGGAATGATGACCATGTCTCTGCACTGTTCTGGACTTGGGGGGGGGGGGGGGGGCAGTGCCTTGGGACCAGGACTCTAACCTGGCAGAGTCCAAGGACAAGGAGTTCTAGAGAAAAATTTCTGGGGAGTCATGGCCGGGTCTGAGACAGGACAAGTCTCAGTCTTCTAGACTGTGAGCCCACTGTTGGGTAGGGACCGTCTCTATATGTTGCCAACTTGTACTTCCCAAGCGCTTAGTACAGTGCTCTGCACACAGTAAGCACTCAATAAATACGATCTAATGAATGAAAGTCCTGGTCCCTTACCAAAGAAGTAATCATCAAAAATAAGCCTGGGATTTGGTAATCACAGGGAAACAGATTCAGCTTTGGGAAGGTGAGGTATTTTGCAAACAAATGTATTGTGCCAATAACTCCGTTTGAGGGGAAATCTAATGCAAGGCTAGAGCAGAGGGAGAAAAAGGAGAGGATTTCATTCAATTGTGTTTATTGAGTGCTTACTTTGTGCAGGGCACTGTACTAAGTGCTTGAGAGGATGGGAGAAACAATTGCAGGGAGTGGGGATGTCCCTCACTAAGCAAGATTGACCCCAAGGCTGAGAGGCCAGCCCCCTGCGCCCAGAAGACCAGGAGAAGCAGTGTCCCCTAACGGATAGAGCTTGGGCATGAGAATCAGAAGGACCTGGGTTCTAATCCAGGATCCACTCTTGTCTGCTGTGTGAGCTTGGGCAAGTCAGTTCACTTCTCTGGGCCTCAGTTACCTCATCTCTAAAATGGGGATTAAGACTGAGTCCCATGTGGGACAGGGGTTGTGTCTAAACCCAGCGCTTAGTACAGTGCCACATAGCGCTTAACAAATACCATTATTATCATCTACACCAGTGCTTAGTACAGTGCCTAGAACATAGTAAATGCTTAACAAATACCATAAAAAAAACAACCCACTGTGCTTAGGCTAGAATTTCTGCCCCAATTGATTGGTTCTCCCAACACTAGTATGGTCAGTGGGGGCACGCTGAGGTGGGCCAGGCTCACCAGGCTCTGGAGTGCGAATAGACAAGGATCTCATCTACTAATTCTATTGTATATATGTTTGTACATATTTATTACCCTATTTAATTATTTATTTATTTTACTTGTACATATCTATTCTGTTTATTTTATTTTGTTAGTATGTTTGGTTTTGTTCTCTGTCTCCCCCTTTTAGACTGTGAGCCCACTGTTGGGTAGGGACTGTCTCTATATGTTGCCAATTTGTAATTCCCAAGCGCTTAGTACAGTGCTCTGCACATAGTAAGCGCTCAATAAATACAATTGATGATGATGATGATTGTACTGTCCAACCACTTAATATAGTGCTCTGGATAAAGTGAGCCCTCAGCAAATGCTATTGATGGATTGATGTCCCGTCCAGGCCTTGCACTGAGCTCCAACCAACTCTGCTTCTGAGCAAGCAAGCCTCTTTATTATCATTATTATTATGGTATTTGTTAAGGGCTCATTATGTGCCAGGCACTGTACTAAGTGCCGGAGTAGATAAAAGCTAATCAGGTTAGACACAGTCCATGTCCCACATGAGGCTCACCGTCTTAATCCCCATTTTCCAGATGAAGTAACTGAGACACCGTGAAGTGACTTGCCCAAGGTCACACAGCAGACAAGCGGCGGAGCCAGGATTAGAACCCAGATCCTTTTGACTCCACTAGGCTAAGCTGCTTCTCCTGGTAGTTTTTGAGTGCTTATTGCATGTGGAGCCTTTATCCCTTTCTTGCCTTCCTCTGCCCTCACAGCCTGGAGAATCACCATTAGAAAACAGTCATGACTTGCCCTAGGAGAGCAAGCATCTGTCCTTGAGGCTAGTTGAAACCATCTACCGGGGTGATTTTTACTCTCCTAGCTGGGTGTCAAGCAAAAATAAAAAACGATGCTTCTGTTAAGGAGCTAATTAGGTTTGCAATATGTTTTCAGTTTTCATAGTCTCAGGTGTGATTAGTAACACATGGGCAGGAAAGAACTGAGTAGTGTTCCAACAATATCTCTGGCAGCAGTAAGAATGAGACAGAAAGGCACATCCGGCTCTTTAAGGCTGGGCTCAAGCAGGGCCCGGTTCTCAAATAGCTTGTAAATAGCCTCAAATAGCTTGTAAATATCCGTTGAAGGGTCGGTTGGCCGGTTGACCCCATTGGCCATCCCTTCCTCACCACTCGCCCAGGGAAAGAGGCAGACAAGTGGGCAACCGGCTCATGAAAATGACTGCTTTATGTCTAAGACGAAACATGCTAGAGCAGGGGCTCAAGTCATTAAACGCTATTTCAAAGAAGCCTCTATTTGGCATGGTGCTGGGCAATAAACAAAGCAGGGAAGCTGACAGGGTGCTTACACCGTAGGAAATTATATTATTTTGCAAGATATCTGAATATTGCTTAGTGAATGTTAAATATTCAAAAGAAAATCATTTTTCTAGTCCCTGGTCCTTCCTATGCAGTGGCCACCTAGGGGATCAATGCAGATAAATGCGTTTAGGTTGCCTCTTTCAGTGAGATGGGCCCTTTGTGTCTGGTTGGTCTTATTCAGTCTGAAAAACCGTTAGTAGGGCATTGTTTAGGGGTGCTGCTACCAGGGCTTGACAAGCAGTTTGGCCTAGTGGATAGTTCCCTCATCTGTAAAATGGGGATTAAGATTGTGAGCCCTATGTGGGACAGGGACTCTGTCCAATCTGATTATTTTGTATCTACCCCAGTGCTAAGAACAGCACCTGGGACATAGTAAGCGCTTAACAAATACCACAAATGTTATTACAATGGCCTAGGGGAAAGAGCATAGGCCTGGGTGTCAGAGGACCTGGGTTCCACCACTTGGGCAGTGTGATTTAAATTCTCTGGGTCTTAGTCACCTCATCTATAAAATGAGGCTAAAGCTATGACATGGACTGTGTCCAACCTGATTAGCTTAGTACAGTGCTTAGTACGGTGCTTGGCACATTTGGGGGCAGGTAAAGTTTTATTATTTCATTACCTAATGTTTAATCCTCTTTGGTTTTCTCTGAAATTTTCATCAACCACCCCTCTGCCACCAAAAAAACACCCAATTTTTTTTTCTGACAAAGGCTAGTAATCATAATTGTGGTATTTGTTAGGCATTTACTATGTGCCATGTACCATACTATGTATTGGAGTAACAATAACAATGATGGTATTTGTTAAGCGCTTTCTACGTGCCAGGCACTGAACTAAGCACTGGGGTGGTTACAAGCATATCAAGTTGGACACAGTCCCTGTCCCATGTGGGGCTCACAGTCTCAATCCCCATTTTACAGTCTCAATCCTCATCCCCATTTTACAGATGAGGTAACTGAGGCCCAGAGAAGTGAAGTGACTTGCCCAAGATCACACAACAGACGAGTGGTGGGGCCAGAATTAGAACTCATAACCTTCTGACTCAGGTCTATGCTCTACCCACTATCAGGTAGGACACAATCCCTGTCCCATGGTCTTAAAGGGGAGGACAGGTGTTGAATCCCCATTTTACAGATGAGGAAACTGGGGAGATTTCATCGCTAGAGAACTGACACCTGAATTTGGAACCTCAGGCCTAGGTGAATTCTCCCCTCAAACTCCTGCCCCCCCAACAATCCCTTAACAAAAGACGCAGGCAACAGAGGGAAGATGCCACATTTGAGCAGCTGAACCGTCGTGGTGCCGGCTTCTCTCAGGAAGATGGGGAGGAGTGACAGTCTAGAGACAGAAACGAAACATTCGCATTTAAAATAACCCCCTCACCTGCTTCTATAAAAGTGCAAACAACTTAATTAACACTCGCGTGTGAAATAATGTGCTAGAGTCTGGATTTTATTTTAGATTAATCTCTCCCAGGAAACTGGAACAGCTGAAATATCAGACTCTTTACTTCCCTAGTCTTGACAGGATGGCAATCATTTTAGTGGCAGCCTTGGTTCCAACAGCTCGTGTTCTTTGGGGCCCTGATCGGATTAGCCGTGTGCCCCCAGCTCATGGCTCAGCCTTAGTTGCTCCCATTGACCTTGTAACCTCCCCAGCGCTTAGAACAGTGCTTTGCACATAGTAAGCGCTTAATAAATGCCATTATTAATTAATTAAGTCAGCCTCCCGCCCACTTGACCGAGGGGGTGGCTGCCCTAGGCTAATAGCCCGCTGGAGGAGGCTAGTGAAACAAGGTCGAAGGGCATGATAATAATAATGATGGCATTTATTAAGCGCTTACTATGTGCCAAGCACTGTTCTAAGCACTGGGGAGGTTATAAGGTGATCAGGTGGTCCCACGAGGGGCTCACACTCTTAATCCCCATTTTACAGATGAGGTAACTGAGGCCCAGAGAAGTGAAGTGTACTTACTGTGTGCAGAGCATTGTACTAAGCTCTTGAGAGGATGGGAGAAAGAGAAACAATTGCAGGGAGTGGAGATGTCCCTCACTAAGCAAGATTGACCCCAAGACTGAGAGGCCAGCCCCCTGCGCCCAGAAGACCAGGAGAAGCAGTGTGCCCTAACGGCACAAAGTCACACAGTCACACGGCTGATAATTGACAGAGCCGGAATTTGAACCCATGACCTCTGACTCCAAAGCCCGTGCTCTTTTCCCCTGAGCCACACTGCTTCTCTAGTAATAATTAATAATAATCATGCCATTTGTTAAGCGCTTACTATGTGCCAGGCACTGTACAAAGCACTGGGGTAGATAGGAGCAAATCAGGTTGGACACAGTCCCGGTCCCTTGTGTGGGGCTCACAGTCCCAATCCCCATTTTACAGCTGAGGTAACTGAAGCCCAGAGAAGTTCATTCATTCATTCATCAATCGTATTTAATGAGCGCTTATTATGTACAGAGCACTGTACTAAGCACTTAGAAAGTACAATACTAAAGAGGGACAATCCCTGTCCACAACGGGCTTATGGTCTTGGCGGTGGGGGGGAGACAGACATCAAAACAAGTCAACAGACATCAAATATAAATAAATATAATTATAGATATATACATAAGTGCTGTGGAGCAGGGAGAGGGGTAAAGCAAAGGAAACAAATCACAGTGATGTGGAGGGGAGGGGGAACCGAGGAAAAGGGAGGCTTAGTCTGGGAAGACCTCTTGGAGGAGGTGAGCCTTCAGTAGGGCTTCAAAGAGGGGAAGAGCGATTGTTTGGCGGATTTGAGGAGGGAGGGCATCCTAGGCCGGAGGCAGGACATGGGCCAGGGGTCACAGCTGGACAGGTGAGAACGAGGCCCAGTGAGAAGTTTAGCACCAGAGGAGCAGAGTGTGAGGGCTGGGATATAGAAGGAGAGAAGGGAGGTGAGGTAAGAAGGGGCAAAGTGATGGAGAGCTTTGAAGTCAATAGTGGGACTTTTTGCTTGATACGGAGGTTGATAGGCAACCACTGGAGATTATTGATGAGGGGGGTGACAAGCCCGGAGCGTTTCTGTAGAAAAATAATCTGGGCAGCAGAATGAAGTATGAAATGAAGTGGGGAGAGACAGGAGGTTGGGAGATCAGAAAGGAGCCCAGTTGGGATGGGATGAGTGATTGTACTAATGTGGTAAGTGGTTTGGATGGAGAGGAAAGGGCAGATCTTGGTGTTGTTGTGAAGGTGAGACTGGAAGGATTTAGTGACTTGCCCCAGATCACACAGAAGACAAGTAGTGGACCCAGAATTAGAACTCATGACCCCTCCCAGGCCCATGCTCTACCCACTAGGCCATGCTGCTTCCCAGAAGGCAGAGTTAATTAATGGTATTTCAATCAATCATATTTATTGAGCCTTTTCTGTGTGCAGAGTACTAAGTGCTTGGGAGAGCATAACAAAACAGAGGCAGTAGAGGTGTTTACAAGGAGTTTATAGTCTAGAGGGTATTTATTGAGCCCTTATTGTGTGCCTCTGCTCTACTGTACTTAATGCTCGGTCTAGAAAGTCACACTCAAACCCCAGACTTCTTGAGTATAAACTCCACCTGTAGTTGTGGGCAGGGAAGGTATCTGCTAGTTCTGTCGTGCTCTCCCAAGTGCTTAGTACAGTGCTCTAGTTCTTTTAGACTGTGAGCCCACTGTTGGGTAGGGACTGTCTCTATATGTTGCTAGCTTGTACTTCCCAAGCGCTTAGTACAGTGCTCTGCACACAGTAAGCGCTCAATAAATACGATTGATTGATTAATTGCTCTGCGCACTTACTGTGTTTATCACAATACAACCGTACAAATTTTGCTAGTGGCCCAGAACCGATCAGAGCCAGCAGAAATAAACTCAGGTCTCCTTTCTCTAAATTTGATTTTTATAGAGGGGAGGCTGAATGTTCTTGCAGCCCTACGTGCGCTCTAAAGCCCCGCACACAGGAAGGGCTCAATACACAGCATCGATTGATTGATTGATTCCTAGCCTACTTTGGAGGAGAGGGAGGGGTGGAAATGGCAATGGGAGGCAACTCTGGATGGTGCCAATGCAGGTTTGAGGGGTGGGAGACAATCCGAACCTTAAATCCGGCCTGATGCAGTGGCCAAGCTGTCGGATGTCGGTGGGTGTGGTATTGCTCCCTAAAAAAATCACCAGCCGGCTCTCACCCCCACCCAGGCTGGGTACCTGCTAAGGTGACAGCTCCCTTGTTCTCAATGAACTGCTAATAAGTTGCCAATTATGTATTGGCAGAGCCCGGGTCCACAGGGCTTGCAGCAGCTCGGGGCCTGTTGCCTGGAAATCCGAGAGAATAAATCATTCCCACTTAGCACTCGTGAGCTGCTCCAGCTTGTCTTCTTCCCAGTCCTTTCATTCATTCGATCGCCTTTATTGAGCGCTTACTGTGTGCAGAGCACTGTATTAAGCGCTTGGAAAGTTAAGTTCAGCAACAGAGACAATCCCTGCCCACAAGGGGCTCACAGTTTAGAAGAGGAGACAGACATCAATATAATACTAATAATAATGGTATTTGTTAAGCACTTACTATGTGCAAAGCACTGTTCTAAGCACTGGGGAGGTTACAGATGATCAGGTTGTCCCGGGGTGGTGGTGGGGGGCTCACAGTTTTAATCCCCATTTTACAGATGAGGTAACTGAGGCGCAGAGAAGTGAAGTGACTTGCCCAAAGTCACACAGCTAACAGTTGGCGGAGCTGGGATTTGAACCCATGACCTCTGACTCCAAAGCCCGGGCTCTTTCCACTGAGCCACGCTGCTTCTCAAAACAAACTACACACATGTACATAAGTACTGTGGGGTCGGGAGGGAGGATAAATGAAGGGAGCAAGTCAGGGTGACTCAAGGGAGGGAGTTGAAGAAAAGGAAAAGAGGGCATAATAATAATAATAATAATGGCATTTATTGAGACCTTACTACGTGCAAAGCACTGTTCTAAGCACTGGGGAGGTTACGAGGTGATCAGGTTGTCCCACAGGGGGCTCACAGGCTTCATCCCCATTTTACAGATGAGGTAACAGGCCCAGAGAAGTGAAGTGACTTGCCCAAAGTCACACAGCTGACAATTGGCAGAGCTGGGATTTGAACCCATGACCTCTGACTCCAAAGCCCATGCTCTCTCCACTGAGCCACACTGCTTCTCTGGCTTAGTCAGGGAAGGCCTCTTGGAGGAGAAGTGCCTTCTATTAGGCTTTGAAGGCCGGGAGAGTAATTGTCTGCTGGATATGAAGAGGGAAGGCGTTCCAAGCCAGAGGCAGGACGTGGGTGAGAGGTCGGCGGCGAGAGAGTCGGGATCGAGGTACAGTGAGAAGGTTGGAAGTAGAGGAGCTAAATGTGCGGCTGAGTTGTAGTAAGAGAGTAGCAAGGTGAGGTAGGAGGGGGCAAGATGATTGAGTGTCTTAAAGCTGATGATGAAGAGTGAGGGAGTGGAAGGTGGCCTTGGGTGAAGCCTTCTGGAGAGCCACCTTGCTACAGGAGTCCCAAAGGAGAGGACTCCTCTGAGAAGCAGTGTGGCCTAGTGGAAAGAGCACGGGCCTGGGAGTTGGAAGGATCTGGCTGAGTTCTGATACTGGCTCTGCTATTTTTCTGCTGTGTGACCTTGGGCAAATCACTTTGCTTCTCTGTGCCTCAGTAAAATGTACATATTTATTACTCTATTTATTTTACTTGTACATATCTATTCTATTTATTTTATTTTGTTAGTATGTTTGGTTTTGTTCTCTGTCTCCCCCTTTAGACTGTGAGCCCACTGTTGGGTAGGAACTGTCTCTATATGTTGCCAATTTGTACTTCCCAAGCGCTTAGTACAGTGCTCTGCACACAGTAAGCGCTCAATAAATACGATTGATGATGATGATGATTGACTGGGAGCCCCATGTGGGATATGGACTGTGTCCATCCTGACTGACTTTTATCTACCACAGCGCTCAGTACAGTGCCTGGCACCCAGGAAGCGCTTAAATAGCAAAAATAAGAAAGAGGAAGGTGGGGACCAGCTCTTGCTACAAAAGAACCATTTGCTGGAAAGGGGCTGGTTTGGTTTCTGCCCTTTGTGAATGGTGATGACTTCATTACTCATGGGACCCAGCCAGAACGACTGCAGTCCTGGCACAAAGAACTTCCTCCACGACAACCCCACCTCTGGGAGGCTGGGACGGGGCGGATTTGAGAACGTTTTGGGCAGGGAATCTGTTTATTGTTGTATTGTACTCTCCCAAGCACTTAGTACAGTGCTCGGCTCACAGTAAGCGCTCAATAACTACGATTAAATTGAATGAATGAGTGCCCTTTCCTGGTCCAGATGGCCATCCCCTTTTTTAGTCTGTGGGGCCACAATCCAGGATAGTAATAATGACAGTACTGATTAAGCAGTTGCTATGTGTCAAGCACTGTTCTAAACACTGGGATACAAGCTAATCACCTTGGGTGCAGTCTTTGTTTCACATGGGGCTCATAGTCTAAATAGGAAGAAAAATGTGACTTTTCTGTGCCTCAGTTTACTCACCTATAAAATGGGCATTTATCTGTAAAACTGAGGCACAGAGAAGTGACTTGCCCAACGTCACACAGCAGGCAATTAGCAAAGCCGAAATTAGAACTCTGGTCCTCTGGCTCCCAGCCCTGTGCTCTTTCCATATATTATTATTATTAACATCATCAAGTGCCATCAAGTCATTTCCGATTCATAGAGACTCTATGGATATATTTTCTCCAGAGTGTCCTGTCTTCTGCTATAAAGCCATAACCTTGCTAACAGTTCTTCCATTATCGTTGTTATGATCTCTATCCATCTAGCTGCTGGTCTGACTCTTCCACATTTTCCTTGGACTTTTTCCTAGCATTAGTGTCTTCTCCAGAGAATTAATCCTCCTGAATATGTGCCCCAAATATGCTAATCCAAGTCGAGTCATTTGGCCTTCCAAATACCACTTTGGCTTAATTTGCTCCAAAATCCATTTGTTTCTTTTTCGGGCATCGTGTTCGCAAAAGCTTCTCCATCACCACAATTCAAAAGAATTGATGGTCTTTCTATCCTGTTCTTTTCGCTGTCCAGCTTTTAGATCCATACATTGTTACTGGAAGCACCGTAGAATTGACAATTTGTATTTGTGTGGCAATTAATACTTTTCTATTCCAAAATGATGATGGTGATAGAGAAATTTCACAAGGCAGTGCTTTCAAGAACAAAGACTCCCTCTTGCAGTTGGGGTGAGGGGTGTGGGCCATGGGGTTGGAGAGAAGGAAAAGTCTTTGTTTTACATATACAGGGCAATGCCTCAAAATACGGTGTGGTTTTTACATCACAGCCATGTGACTAGACCCTGGGCCCTGAGGCCACCTGTCCTATTATAATATAATAATAATAACTGGCATTTGTTAAGCGCTTACTATATGCAAAGCACTGTTCTAAGCGCTGGGGAGGATACAGGGTGATCAGGTTGTCCCATGTGGGGCTCACAGTCTTAATCCTATTCATTACCTCCCACCACCAGGGTCAAGGGGTTACTGCCCTCGGGCTCGGGTTTGGTTACTAGATGTCTCCATGCAGCATTCCCAGAGTTACTCCAGAGAGACAAGACTGGAAGCCAGGGAAACTGGTTTATAATCCCAGATTGGCCACTGGCCTGCTGTATGACTCTGGGCAAGTCACACCCTCAGTGAGCCTCAGGTTCCACGGTGCTCTGCACACCACAGTAAGCCCTCAATAAATACGACTGAATGAATGAATGAGATAAGAAACCTGATCTCCCTCTCTCTTGGATTGTGTGATTATCTTACATTTACCCCAGTGTTTAATGAGCACTTAATACATGCCAAAATCATTATTATAAGGTGAGAGAACAAGAATTTCCTCAGCTTTGAAAATAGCCACAACTTACCTCCTTCCCCTCCCCACAGCACCTGTATATATGTTTGTACGTATTTATTACTCTATTTATTTTATTTGTACATATTTATTCTAATTATTTTATTTTGTTAATATGTTTTGTTTTGTCCTCTGTCTCCCCCTTCTAGACTGTGAGCCCACTGTTGGGTAGGGACCATCTCTATATGTTGCCAACTTGTACTTCCCAAGCGCTTAGTCCAGTGCTCTGCACACAGTAAGCGCTCAATAAATACGATTGAATGAATGAATGAATGGAGTGTCGTATGGATGAGTTCTAATAGGTGCTGATAATCATTTGTCTTTCTGCCTGTGCTAGGAGCCTCCTTTGGGGACAGGAAAATGCTTTGCCTTCATTGGCAAGGTCGATTGTACCTTAGTATTTTCCAAATAATTTAGTGGAGATTTTATTGTCCTATTTCAACCGTGATAGCAGGAGACCAGCCTTCATTATCAGCAGCTGAAATAGGACAGAGCATTCATTCATTCATATTTATTGAGCGCTTACTGTGTGCAGAGCACTGTACTAAACGCCTGGGAAGTCCAAGTCAGCAACATATAGAGATGGTCCCTACCCAACAACAGGCTCACAGTCTAGAAGGGGGAAGCAAGAGGGCAGCTGTGCCAGATGGAGGCTCTGTGTGGGCACAGGCAGTGTCCCAGGGGGTCCCCATTCCTGAGATTCCTGGGCTCTGGCTGCCCTAGCACTTCCTGGGTGGACCTGGGTTCTAATCCCAGCTCTGCCATTTGTCTGCTGTGTGATCTTGGGTAAGTCACTTGACTTCTTCGTGCCTCAGTTCCCTCATCTTCAAGATGGGGATTCAGTACCTCCTCTTTAGACTGTGAGGCCCTGTTCATCCTGCATCTATCCCAGCACGTAGTATCAACCAATTGTATTTATTGAGCACTTACTGTGTGCAGAGCACTGTACTAAGCACTGGGAGAATGCAACTAAATTGTGGCTATGTACGTAAGTGCTGTGTGGCTGAGGAAGGGGTGAATAAAGGGTGCAAATCCAGAAGCAAGGTTGATATAAATAATAGGTTGATATAGAGAAGCAGCATGGGTCAGTGGAAAGAGGCCAGGCTTGGGAGTCAGAGGTCATGGGTTCAAATCCCGGCTCAGCTGTGTGACTTTGGGCGAGTCACTTAACTTCTCTGTGCCTCAGTTACCTCATCTGTAAAATGGGGATTAAGACTGTGATAAACCTGATCACCTTGTAACCTCCCCAGCGCTTGGAACAGTGCTTTGCACATAGTAAGCGCTTAATAGATGCCATCATTATTATTATTATTATTATTATTATTATATGCAGAAGGGTGTGGGAGAAGGGGAAATGAGGTCTTAGTCTGAGGAGGCTCCCTGGGGGAGATGTGCCTTCAGTAAGGCTTTAAAGGTGGGGAGAGTGATTGTCTGGAGGGATGTTAGAAAATCAATCAATCAATCAATCAATCGTATTCATTGAGCGCTTACTGTGTGCAGAGCACTGTACTAAGCGCTTGGAAAGTACAAGTTGGCAACATATAGAGACGGTCCCTACCCAACAGTGGGCTCACAGTCTAAAAGGGGGAGACAGAGAACAAAGCCGAACATACTAACAAAATAAAATAAATAGAATAGATGTGTACAAGTAAAATCAATCAATCAATAGAGTAATAAATATGTACAAATATATATACATATATACAGGTGCTGTGGGGAAGGGAAGGAGGTAAGATGGGGGGATGGAGGGGGGATGAGGGGGAGAGGAAGGAAGGGGCTCAGTCTGGGAAGGCCTCTTGGAGACAAGACAAGACAAGACAAGACAAAATCAAGGTACAGTGAGTAGTTTGGCATTAGAGGAGCAATGTGTGCTGGCTGGATTGTAGCAGGAGAGCAGCAAGGTATGGTTGGAAGGGACAAGGTGATTGAGGATTTGACATATGGTAAGCACTTAACAAACACCAAATGTTATTTTTGGCCACTGCAAGGTCGGGGTGAACACAGGAAGCGATGTGTCTACCAGCAGCCCCCATCCAACTAAGCAGGGGTGGAGATGGCATAAATTAATGCAGGACTGCCCAGTGCCCTCTGATCTCCCAAAACCATGGCAAGCTTCTTCTGCCACCCTTAATTTCATCATCATCATCATTATTATTATTATTGTTGTTTATAATGATAATTGTGGTATTTTTTGCTTTTAATATAGTGGCCTATTGGAAAGAGACTGGGCCTGAGAGTCAGAGGACCTGGATTCCAATCCCTGCTCCGCCACTTATAATAATAATAATAATAATAATAATAATAATAATAATAATGGCATTTATTAAGCGCTTACTATGTGCAAAGCACTGTTCTAAGCGCTGGATCTGTTGTGTGACCTTGGGCAAGTCTCCTAACTCCCCTGTGCCTCAGTCTCCTCTCAGTGTGGCTCAGTGGAAAGAGCACGGGCTTGGGAGTCAGAGGTCATGGGTTCTAATCCCGGCTCCACCGCTTGTCAGCTGGGTGACTTTGGGCAAGTCACTTAACTTTTCTGGGCCTCAATTACCTCATCTGTATAATGGGGATTAAAACTGTGAGCCCCATGTGGACCAACCTGATCACCTTGTATGCCCCCCAGCTCTTAGAACACTGCTTCACACATAGTAAGCACTTAACAAATACCATCATTATTACTGTTATTATTCTGTGCCTCAGTGACCTCACCTGTAAAATGGGAATTAAAACTGTGAGCCCCATGTGGACCAACCTGATCTCCTTGTATCCCCCCCAGCACTTAGAACAGTGCTTCGCACATAGTAAGCGCTTAACAAATACCATCATTATTATCATTATTATTATTATTATTATGGGGATTAAGATTTTGAGTCCCAGCACTTACTACAGTGCCTGCCACATGGTAAGCACTTAACAAATACCATTAAAAAAAAATCAGCTCCTCAACCCACATCTGTTACCTCTCAAATTTCCTCCTCCCTCCCCTTCTTCCTCCCCGGTTTCCCAACCTCTTGTTTGTTCTCTGCTTTACCTGCCTTTGACCCTCTGTTGCATCCCTGGGCCTGGGCAACAAGGTAAGACTAGAAAAGTTGAGACAGAATGATTGAAACTTTGGGAAGGTCTGTAAGGAGAGGTGAAAGGAACTGAGCCTTTATCCAGTCTTTGAGAGAGACAGCTGCAGGGAGGCATAATAGCTATCTATAAATACCACTGAGAATAGAATGAGGAAGGGGGTGGAGTATTCACAGTAGTCAATGAAGGTGGAGCAAGGTAAATGGTTCAGAGTCAGTATGAGGGAAAATAAAATACAAAGAGCAGGAAAACCTTAGCCAAAAACTGAAACTGCCCCTGTAAAAGGCAGGGTGGGAAGCTCAGCACAGATGGAATAGAATAATCATAATAATGGTATTCCTTAGTGTTTACTCTGTGCCAACCACTACATAAAAAGTGCTGGGGTAGACACGGGATAATCAGGTGCCTCATGGGGCTCACAGTGAAGTAGGAGGGAGAACAGGTATTGAATCCCATTTTGCAGATGAGGGAACTGAGGCCAAGAGAAGTGAAATGACTTGGTCAGGGTCACCCAGCAGACAAGGAGCTAAACCAGGATTGGAACCTAGATCCTCTGACTCCTAAGCCCACTCTCTTTCCATGAAGCATGGATTGATAGGGAGTTTGGGTTTTAATCCCAAATCTCCACTGGCCTGCTCTCTGTCCTTGGGCAAATCACTTAACCTCTCCATACCTTAATTTCCTCAACGGAGAAGTGGGGAGAAGATACTTTCCCTTGCTACCTCATGTATTGTGAGCCTGTGTGGGACTGAGGCCATGTTTCCAACCTGATTATCTTGTATTTACCTCAGCACTTGGGGCAGTGCTTAAGAAATACCCTAATCATTTTTTAAAAACTTTGGGGTCAGGGAGTGGTTAACAGCCTCACAAGCAAGTTCAACGGTGCTGTCAGGCTGACTTTCAGTGATTATGAAATGGGGAAGGCTGATAGGGGAACAGGTGTCTTGGCTCGTCAGACTTGACAAGAGAAGATTGAAGGAAGATCACTGCTTAGGAAGGCTTCAAGAGTAGGGCGGGACATTAGCTAGATCCTCTCAGTACTTTTCCCTGTCTTTTATGTTTTGTCAGTGTTTAATTGTTTCATCTTTCATTCCGTGCCTGTCTCCGCTTCCATTTCCCCACTTACAGTCTTAGATTGTGAGCCCTTTGAGAGCAGAGAACAGTGTCTAATTCCCAGTGACTAGTAGAGTTCTACGCACAGTAAACGCTTAGTAAATACCTTACTACTTCCTTCGCTGCTGGAGCTCGGGAGTGAAAGAGGGGAGCCCACGTCATCGTGGCCTCCTACTCTTTCTGGTGGTGACCCCGGATTGAGATTGAATAGGGGCTCACTCCCTTCTGTAAACAGAAATTAAGAAAAGAAGGGGAGTAGAAGGTGGTAGGGGGAATTCAGAACTGCGTGGAAAAGCCTCTAATAGATTGGCCCATTTCCTGAATCTCTGGAGTGTGCTGGTTTGTAGGACACACGGAGCAGAGACCTGAATTTCAGGCGGAGAGAGAATGTCCGAGTATGTGTAAAAATTCACATTTGCACAACTAGGAGTAATTTTTTTAAGGGACTGGTTATGGCACCAATGAGGCTGAATTTCTGCTGTGTCCCTTACTGCTTCTCTTCCTCCTCCATATAGCCTGATGTGTCTAACCTTGTGTTAAGAGAGAGAAGATGCCTCAGGGATCTTCCATTCTGAGAGAAGAAACCAAAGGGCTAACCCCTATATTCTGGGTCTAGATAATAATAATAATAATAGCATTTGTTAAGTGCTTACTGTGTGCAAGTCACTGTTCTAAGTGCTGAGGAGGATACAAGGTGAGCAGGTTGTCCCACGTGGGGCTCACAGTCTTAAACCCCATTTTACAGATGAGGTAACTGAGGCACAGAGAAGTTGAGTGACTTGCCCAAAGTCACACAGCTGACAAGCGGCGGAGCGGGATTAGAACCCATGACCTCTGACTCCCAAGCCCGTGCTCTTTCCACTGAGCAAGATCATACTCATCTATGTCAGCTGTGTGACTTTGGGCAAGTCACTTCACTTCTCTGGGCCTCAGTTATCTCATCTGTAAAATGGGGATGAAGACTGTGAGCCCCCCGTGGGACAACCTGATCACCTTGTAACCTTCCCAGGACTTAGAACAGTGCTTTGCACATAGTAAGCACTTAATAAATGTCATTATTACTATTATTATTATTATCATTATTGGATCCTAATCATAATAGTAGTATTCATTGTGCACTTATTATGTGCTGGGCACTGTATTAATTGCTGGGGTAGAAACAAAATAATCAGCTTGTTATTTCTGTCCCTCATGGGGCTCACGGTCTAAAGTGGAGGTAGAACAGATGAGGGAACCGAGGCACAGAGAAGTGAAATGACTTGTTCAAGGTCACACAGCAGATGAGTGGTGAAGCCGGGAATAGAATCCAGGTCCACAGACTCTTAGGCTCAAGCTCTTTCCATTAGGCCATGCTGCTCCCTCTGGGCCCAGAGTCTTCAGTGGCACAAAGGATTTAGTTTCCCAGGGCAGCGCAGGTCCCCTCAAGCTCCCTCCTTGTTTCCAACTCCCAAAAGCTGGCTTTCTAAACGAGTCCTCCCTGGTTGAAATACTGCACCAGGCTGAGGCCCAAACCCAGGGGTAGCCCAGCCCAAGGTGAAGCCCTGCCTAGTGGATAGAGCACGGGCTTGGGAATCAGAAAAACCTGGGTTCTAATCCCGGCTCTGCCACTTGTCTGCTGTGTGACCTTGGGCAAGTCACTTCACTTTATCTTTGCCTCAGTTACCTCATCTGTAAAATGGGGATTAAGACTGTGAGCCCCATGTGGGACAGGGACTGTGTCCAACCTGATGAACTGGTATCTACCTCAGTGCTTAGAACAGTGCCTGGAATGTAACGAGTGCTTATCAAGTACCACAGTTATTATTATTATAGTAAGTGCTTAACAAATACTAGAAACAAAACAAACAAAACAAAAGAAAGAAGTCATGGGGACCAAGAGGAAAAGACTCTAGCTCTCTCCTTCGTTGAGCCTTCTCAGAGCTTAGAACAGTGCTCAGTGCTTAGAACAGTGCTCAGCACTTAGAGTGGTGCTTTGCACATAGTAAGTGCTTAACAAATGCCATCATTATTATTATTATTATTGTTCCCAGAGGTGCCCCGTAGCTCAGGGAAGAAGGCTTCAAGATTTCATTTCTTTCTTCTCATTCCTTTGAGGGTTAGGGAAGCTCAGAAAGGTGACCAGTAGACCCTCTATTATGGTATTTGTTAAGCACTTACTATGCGCCAGTCACTGTTCTAAGTACTGGGTTAAATACAGAGTAAACAGGTTGGATACAGTCCGTGCCCCACATGGGGTTCCCATTTATGGAGGAGGAAGAGAAGCAGAAGGGGACACAGCAGAAATCCACAGTCTAACTCACTGGATTTCCACAATAGGCCCCTTACAAGAAATCACTGTTAGTGGCTCAAATACATTTTTTAAAAATACCAATTTTACAGATGAGATAACTGAGGCGCAGAAAAGTGAAGTGTTTTGCCCAAGGTCACATAGCAGACAAATGCCAGAGCTGGGATTTGAACCCTGGTCCATCGGACTTCTATCCACTAGACCACGCTACTTCATTATGGGCAAGGATTGTCTCCCTTTATTGCTGTATTGTATTTTTCCAAGCGTTTAGTTCAGTGCTTCACACACAGTAAGCTTTCAGTAAATACAATTGAATGAATGAATTGAATGAATGAATGAATATCCTCAAGGACCTGCAAGGACCTGGGGACTCCCTGCAGCCCAGCATCCGAATTGTGGTTGAGGGCAGAGCTGTGCCAGGGAGAGAGCAGAGAGAGAATACGCCAGGTAAAATGCCACATCTCTTGCCCAGAGTGAGAAGGTTCAATGCAGCAGCCGAGGAACTGTGAAAATGGGAGGACAGTGCGGTCCAGAGCGCCCGAGGAGGAGAGAAAACTCGAGCCTCCCCTTGGCTCACTGCCCCACCGTGAAGCGGGTGCCAGAGAACCGTGCCAACCTGCCAGCCCCAGAGACCAAATTTATTCTCAAGTGCGGGCAAAGCTCGACTGCCCTTCCCCACAGTCACCCTCCGCCAATGTGCCTCCCCCAAGACCCAGAGAGAGGCCACTGTAGGGAGCAATGAGCAGAGATGGGGCAAGATTCCTTAGCTGGGGTCCAGGTAATAATAATAATACTAATAATAATAATGGCATTTATTAAGCGCTTACTATGTGCAAAGCACTATTCTAAGCGCTGGGGAGGTTACAAGGTGATCAGGTTGTCCCACGGGGGGCTCACAGTCTTAATCCCCATTTTACAGATGAGGCAACTGAGGCCCAGAGAAGGAAGTAACTTGCCCAAAGTCACACAGCTGACAAGTGCAGGAACCGGGATTTGAACCCCTGACCTCGGACTCCAAAGCCCGGGCTCTTTCCACTGAGCCACGCTGCTTCCCCAACCTCAGCCACACTGCTGAAGACCCTCATTTGCTCTTGTACACCTGATTCTGGTACCAGAGAGGCCCAAACCGTGGAAGCACTGCCCACCTCGGGCCAGTGTCAGTATCCTTCCTCTCGCTTGCCCTTGATCGATTGGAAAGCAGTACGGCTTAGTGGAAAGAGCTCAGACTTAGGAGTAAGAGGGCCTGGGTTCAAGCAGTGGAAAAAGTGGAGTTCATGGGTTCAAATCCTAACTCTGCCAATTGTCAGCTGTGTGACTTTGGGCAAGTCACTTCACTTCTCTGGGCCTCAGTTACCTCATCTGGAAAATGGGGATTAAGACTGTGAGCCCCCTGTGGGACAACCTGATCACCTTGTAACCTCCCCAGAGCTTAGAACAGT
The DNA here is from genome assembly GCF_015852505.1 of Tachyglossus aculeatus. Classification (NCBI taxonomy): domain Eukaryota; kingdom Metazoa; phylum Chordata; class Mammalia; order Monotremata; family Tachyglossidae; genus Tachyglossus; species Tachyglossus aculeatus. Next base: position 12,613,436 of record NC_052086.1, read on the forward strand.
GCTTTGTACATAATAAGCGCTTAATAAATGCCATCATTATTATGATTATTATTCCACCACCTGCTGTGTGACCCTGGGCAAGTCACTTCACTTCTTTGTGCCTCAGATCCCTCATCTGCAAAATGGGGGTTCAATACTTGTTCTCCCTCCTACTTATAGACTGTGAGCCCCATGCGGAACCTTGATTATCTTGTCTCTACTCCAGCATTTAATACAGTGCTTGTCCCTTAGTAAGTACTGAACAAATACCACACATCAATCAAGCAGTCGTATCTATCCCTCTTCCCCCTTCCCTTTCCTTCCCTTCCTTTGAAGCCCACATTATTCGCCTCTACCACCCTCTCCAGATTCTTGTAGCCGTCATCTACCGCCCCCCCCGCCCCACCTCCAACTTCTTTAATGATTTTGACCCCTTCCTCACCTTCCTTCTCTCCTTTTCCATGCCCACTCAGATCCTCGGAGACTTTAACATCCACATGGATATCCCTGATGACTCCTCTGCCGCCCGCCTTCTATCTCTCCTCGACGCCACCAACCTCTTGCTTCACCCCACCTCACCCACTCACCAACTTGGTCATACCCTCGACCTTATCATCTCCTATCGCTGTACTGTGTCCATCCTCACCAACTCTGAAATCCCTCTCTCTGGTCATAATCTTCTCACCTGCCTCCTCACTCACACTCCTTTCCCCTGTAAATCCATATTACTCCCTCACAGAGATCTCTGCTCTCTTGACCCCATCCATCTTTCTGAACGCCTCACACCCCACCTCGCCTCCCTCTCCTCTCTACCCAGTCTTGATGATCAGATTACTGCTCTCAACTCTACCCTTTCTACTCAGCTAGACTCACTCGCTCCCCTTCCCCTTCGCCGCTCTCGTACCACTAACCCACAGCCCTGGATCACTGCCACTGTCCACCTCCTTCGCTCTTATGCTAGAGCTGCCGAATGCTGCTGGCGAAAGTCTAAACACCATGCCAACCTTGCTCACTTTAAGTTTATCCTTTCCTGCCTTAACTCAGCCCTCTCCTCTGCCAGACAAAACTATTTCTCCTTCCTTATTGACACCCATGCCCATCATCCCCATCAGCTCTTCCGTACATTCAAGTCCCTTGTCAGGCCCCTGGTTCCTTCCCCTCCTCCTTCCCTCACCCCCAACGATCTGGCCTCCTACTTCATTAATAAAATTCAATCCATCAGGTCCTACCTCCCCAAAGTCACTCCCCCGTCTTCTCCAACCCCCCGGCTCTCAACACTCTCTGCTACTCTCCCATCCTTCCCAGCAGTATCCTCAGAGGAGCTCTCCTCCCTCCTCTCAAGTGCTACTCCGGCCACCTGTGCTTCCGACCCCATTCCCTCATCTCATGAAATCTCTCGCTCCATCCCTTCTCCCCTCCTTAACTTCCATCTTCAACTGCTCATTCTCCACTGGTTCCTTCCCCTCTGCCTTCAAACATGCCCATGTCTCTCCCATCCTAAAAAAACCCTCTCTTGACCCCACCTCACCTTCTAGTTATCACCCCATATCCCTCCTACCATTCCTTTCCAAACTCCTTGAACGACTTGTCTACACGTGCTGCCTCGAATTCCTCAACACCAACTCTCTCCTCGACCCCCTCCAGTCTGGCTTCCGTCCCCTACATTCCACGGAAACTGCCCTCTCAAAGGTCACCAACGACCTCCTGCTTGCCAAATCCAACGACTCATACTCTATCCTAATCCTCCTCGACCACTCAGATGCCTTCGACACTGTGGACCACCCCCTTCTGCTCAGCATGCTATCTGACCTTGGCTTCACAGACTCCGTCCTCTCCTGGTTCTCCTCTTATCTCTCCGGTCGTTCATTCTCAGTCTCTTTTGCAGGCTCCTCCTCCCCCTCCCATCCCCTTACTGTGGGGGTTCCCCAAGGTTCAGTGCTTGGTCCCCTTCTGTTCTCGATCTACACTCACTCCCTTGGTGACCTCATTCGCTCCCACGGCTTCAACTATCATCTCTACGCTGATGCCACCCAGATCTACATCTCTGCCCCTGCTCTCTCCCCCTCTCTCCAGGCTCGCATCTCCTCCTGCCTTCAGGACATCTCCATCTGGATGTCTGCCCGCCACCTCAAACTCAACATGTCGAAGACTGAGCTCCTTGTCTTCCCTCCCAAACCCTGCCCTCTCCCTAACTTTCCCATCTCTGTTGACGGCACTACCATCCTTCCCGTCTCACAAGCCCGCAACCTTGGTGTCATCCTCGACTCCGCTCTCTCATTCACCCCTCACATCCAAGCCGTCACCAAAACCTGCCGGTCTCAGCTCCACAACATTGCCGAGATCTGCCCTTTCCTCTCCATCCAAACTGCTACCCTGCTCGTTCAAGCTCTCATCCTATCCTGTCTGGACTACTGCATCAGCCTTCTCTCTGATCTCCCATCCTCGTGTCTCTCCCCACTTCAATCCATACTTCACGCTGCTGCCCCGATTGTCTTTGTCCAGAAACGCTCTGGGCATGTTACTCCCCTTCTCAAAAATCTCCAGTGGCTACCAGTCAATCTGCGCATCAGGCAGAAACTTCTCACCCTGGGCTTCAAGGCTGTCCATCCATCACCTCGCCCCCTCCTACCTCACCTCCCTTCTCTCCTTCTACAGCCCAGCCCGCACCATCCGCTCCTCCACCGCTAATCTCCTCCCCGTGCCTCGTTCTCGCCTGTCCCGCCATCGACCCCCGACCCACGTCATCCCCCGGGCCTGGAATGGCCTCCCTCTGCCTATCCACCAAGCTAGTTCTCTTCCTCCCTTCAAGGTCCTACTGAGAGCTCACCTCCTCCAGGAAGCCTTCCCAGACTGAGCCCCTTCCTTCCTCTCCCCCTCGTCCCCCTCTCCATCCCCCCATCTTGCCTCCTTCCCTTCCCCACAGCACCTGTATATATGTATATATGTTTGTACATATTTATTACTCTATTTATTTTACTTGTACCCATCTATTCAATTTATTTTATTTTGTTAGTATGTTTGGTTTTGTTCTCTGTCTCCCCCTTCTAGACTGTGAGTCCACTGTTGGGTAGGGACTGTCTCTATATGTTGCCAGCTTGTACTTCCCAAGCGCTTAGTACAGTGCTCTGCACACAGTAAACGCTCAATAAATACGATTGATTGATTGATTGATTGCAGATCACTGTACTAAACGCTCGGGAGAGTACAATACAACAGAATTACAATACAACAATCAATTATTTTTGACTGACTATGTCTACTATTCTAGTGTACTTTCCCAAGATTAGTACAGTGTTCTGAACAAAGCAGGTACTCAACTAATACCACTGATTGAGTCAAAACTTCCTTTTGGTGTCTGAGAGCACAAGTACTAACATAAATAACACTAGGCCAGAGGAAGGGCAAGAAAGCTCTTTGTGGGCAGGGAATGTGTCTGTTTATTGTTGTATCGTACTCTCCCAAGGGCTTAGTACGGCACTCTGCACACAGTAAGCACTCAATAAATACGATTGAATGATTGAATGAAAGCAGCAACCCTAGGAGTGACATTTATTGAACACCTACTGGGTATAATGCACTGTACTCTAGTCTGTAAGCTCACTGTGGGCAGGGAAAGTTTGCTATATCTGTTGCATTGTACTTTCCCCGACACTTAACAGCATAGAGTGAGCACTCAATAAATACCATAGATTTATTGATTGATGCTAAGTGCTTGGAAAGGTACAACAGAAGCTCAAAGCCCATTCCCTACCTACAAGGATCTTACACTCAAGAGGTGAGAAAGACGTAGATATATTTCCGGTTAGTGAAATCAGGATAAATAAATGGACAAGAAATAAGAAGTTGACTGAATCCAGCGAGCTGTTGAGAGCCCATGAATTGAGAATCCAAGCAGTTGGAATAAGACCCTGAAGAGACACATAGAAGCCACACTTGCTGGGACAAGATTAGCTAAACTGGAGAAGCATAAGAAAAGCACCAATCTAGAGAGGTTAGGGTAACTGTGGTATTGGTTAAGCACTTCTCTGTGCCAAACACTGTACTAAGCCCTAGAGTAGATGCAATACAATCTGATCAGACACACTCCCTATTCCACAGAAGGCTTACAGAAGAATGAAATAATAATAATAGTATTTGCTAAGCACCTATTATATGTAAAGTAGTCAGAGAGAAGCAGCATTCATTCATTCAATCGTATTTATTGAGTGCTTACTGTGTGCTGAGCACAGCCTATTGGAAAGATTATGGGCCTGGGAATCAGAGCATATGGGTTCTAATTCCAGCTCCGCCATTTATCTGCTTTGTGACCTTAGGCAAGTCACTTCACTTCTCTGTGCCTCCGTTACTTCATCTGTAAAATGGGGATTAAGACTGTGAGCCCCATGTGGGACATGGATTGGGTGCAACCCATTATCTTGTCTCTACTTCAGCTCTTAGTGCAGTGCTTGGCACAGAGTAAGCTCTTAACAGATACTAGCATGGTGCAGTGGAAAGAACATGGGCTTGACACTCAGAAGGTCATGGGTTCTAATCCCAGCTTGGCCACTTGTCTGTCGTGTGACCTTAGGCAAGTCACTTCACTTCTCTGGGCCTCAGTTCCCTCATCTGTAAAATGGGGATTGAGACTGTGAGCCCCATGTGGGACAGGGACAGTGTCCAACCCGATTTATTCCAGCGCTTAGAACAGTGCTTGGCACATAGTAAGCGCTTAACAAATACCATCATTATTATACCATTTTTAAAAAGGCATTGTACTAAGCACAGGAGTAGATACAAGCTGAGTGTCACAAGCCTATGTCGGGAAGAAGAGAAAGAAAAACACTTCTAAATTATATCTGGCACAAGGGTGAGATCAAGTGCCATCCCCTGAACGTCAAGAAGGGCAAGTTTAAAAAGTAAGATTTCCAAAAGGCGGAGGTTTAGAACGTTCTTTTTAAAGCTCCCTCTTCACAATAGCCGTTCTTGTCATCACCTGGATGGATGGATGTGTGTGAGAGAGAGAGCTGGCTGCCCTTTGTGTCAGAGAACAATACAAATGACAATGTTTCACCTCTGTGATCTAAAGACCTGAAACTTGGGACAACCACTGTTAGCTCCTGGGGGAACTGAGTAGGCCAGATCAGGTACTGGAGCAAAGAGTCTGGAGCCCTGAGGGGTGAGAGGGCCTGGAGCCAGGCTGCGGCTGGACTTGGGAGCTCTCAGGAAGGTGAGGACACAGCCCATCCAGCCGTTACCAGGAGGCCAAGAAGATCTGCCATCCCAGCGCTCCTCTGGAGACAGACCCTGGGCCACCTGCCCTGGTCTGAGACACTAGAACATCAGGATTTTTGGGTGGTACTTAGAGAAGGAAGCAACGTGGCTTAGAGGGTAGAGCACAGGCCTGTGAGAAGGAACTGCATTCTACTTCCTGCTCTGCCACTTGTCCGCTGTGTTACTGTGAGTGAGCAAGTCACTTCGCTTCTCTGTGCCTCAGTTACCTCATTGGTAAAATGGGAATTAAGACTGTGAGCCCCATGTGGGAGTTGGTCTGTGTCCAACTTGATTGGCTTGTGTCTATCCCAGCACTTAGTACAATGCCTGGAACATAGTAAGCACTTAGAACAGACTGGGGATAAAATCCTGGGGCAGGGGGTGTTTCCTGGAGGGCTTCACTGCCTGCGAAGCTTGCATTCCCCAGGACCAAGGTTGTGTCTGACCCAATTATCTCGGATCTACTCCATCATTTAGTACATTGCTTGGCCCATTGTAAGCACTAAGCAAATACCTCCGTTTCTAAGTAAACCTCCCAAACTCCATCCATGGCCCTGCCCACTGCGTTTTAGTGTTGGGGATTCCCACTGGGCAGAAAACCCATCAGGAGGATGAAGAAGAGGTAGACGGCCATGCTGTCACATACATGATGCTTCGTGTAGCCAATCAATCAGATCTATTGAGCGTCTACAAAATGTACAGCGTTATACTGAGAGTTTGGGAGGGGATGATAGAATTAGCAGACATGATCCCTGCCCTCAAAGAACTTACAGTCCACCAGCATCTGACAGTTATACTGGACAGCCAGACTTCAGCTGGCAGTCTTTTGACGGATTCTCAAAAGGGACTGGATTAAATTCTTGACGCTAAGCTTCCCACCACCTCAGCTCCTGCCGGCAAGTTCTAGGACTGAGACACTGCCATGGACTCCACGTCGACCTGGGAGGGGAACATAAAGACTGGAGTCCCCTGGAGAATCGCTCTGATGAGCCCATGGAATCAGCTTAGTTCCTTAAAATAACAGTTGTGACATCATTACATTATTGCAGGTGCCTGGCATGGTATGTGTGATGTCATTTGAGTCTCTCTGTCTGGCTTTGGGAAGGATGCCCCTAACTAATCGATAAATTGATCAACCAATCAGTTGCATTTATTGAACATTTACTGTGTGTAGAGCACTGTACTAAGCCCTTGGGATGGTACCATACAACAGATTCAGTAGACATATTCCCTGCCCACAAGAAACTTGTAGTCTAGAGGGACAGACAGACATTAAAATAAATTACAAATAGGGACATAAGTGTTGTGGGGCTGAGGGTGGGGGTGAAAATAGGGTATAAATTCATTAATTCAATCATATTTATTGAGCGCTTACTGTGTGCAGAGCCCTGTACTAAGCGCTTGGGAAGTACAAGTTCGACAAGTATGAATCCAAGGGTACATTCTAAACATGCCGTGTGACATAATGGCATAATAATAATAACGATGATGGTATTTGTTGAGCGCTTACTATGTTCCAAGCACTGTTCTAAGCACTGGGGTAGATACAAGGTAATCAGGTTGTCCCAGGTGGGGCTCACAGTCTTATTCCCCATTTTACGGATGAGGGAACTGAGGCACAGACAAGTCAAGAGACTTGTCCAAAGTCAAGAGACTTGTCCAAAGTCACACAGCTGGTCAGTGGTGGAGCCGGGATTAGAACCCATGAACTCTGATTCCCAAGTCCCTGCTCTTTCCACTATGCCACGCTGCTTCTCTGAAGCATCAGTTGAACCACCCAAGCCTAGGCCCATTTCTCCAGGGGAACCCCTGATTCCACCCTTCCTCGCCACACACACACAGACACACACACACTCACATCCACATTACTTGCCCCAGAACTTTGCAATCAGTCAGTCAATAGAGAAGCAGCGTGGCTCAGTGGAAAGAGCCCGGGCTTTGGAGTCAGAGGTCATGGGTTCAAATCCCGGCTCCGCCACTTGTCAGCTTTGTGACTTTAGACAAGTCACTTCACTTCTCTGGGCGTCAGTTCCCTCATCTGTAAAATGGGGATGAAGACTGTGAGCCCCCCGTGAGACAACCTGATCACCTTGTAGCCTCCCAAGTGCTTAGAACAGTGCTTTGTATATAGTAAGTGCTTAATAAATGCCATTATTATTATTACTAGTGTTTGTGAGAGGACAGTAGAGTTAGTAGACAAAATCCCTCCCTTCAAGGATTTCACAATCTAGCATTCCTCCATCTGAGCTATGGAATTCCGTCAGAAGGGCCGAGGAAGAGGGAGCCTGGGTGCTTAGCTCACTGTGGTCGGAGAAGGTACTCTCCCAAAAGCTTCGTACAGTGACCTGCACACAGTAAATGCTCGATAAATATGATTGATTGAATGACTAAAATAAAAGCACCCAACAGAGAGGCATCCAGTAGCATAGCCATACCAGACTAGAGAGGGATTTATGGAAAACCAGAACAGCGGCCACTTGAATGAAGAGAAAGGCAAGCTACATTAGAGATTCAACTAGTGGGAAATGACCTAAAAAGCAGAATATGCCCAGATCGGGAAGGCTTCAGTGCTGGAGGAATTGCCAGACAGTCTTGGAGAGCCATTAGTCATTGATTCGGAGGGTCTGTGAAGGAGAGGGCCTACCCACTGGATGCAAGAAAACCTGGGCCGGAGGAAACCCAGGCCGAGGAACCATTTCATCCATGTTAAATCTCCACAGGATTAACTCCCGAGGACCGTCACCTGCTGCCTTCCATCTGCACGTCCCCCAAGGGGAAGGGGTTTAACCTACAGTAAGATAAATTTAGGTTAAGAAGTTTCCCAGAGATCAGAAACACCGGGAATGGCTCTAGGAGAGGTGAAGTGGTGGATTCTCCTACCTTGGGGGTATTTTAGGTTAAGGTTAGCCAGATTGAGATGATTCAAGGGCAGTGTTTCCTAGTGGAAGGAATATCAGTCTGGGAGTCAGGGGACTTGGTTTCTAATTCTTCTTGGGTTGAGAAGCAGCGTGGCTCAGTGGAAAGAGCCCGGGCTTTGGAGTCAGAGATCATGGGTTCAAATCCTGGCTCTGCCAATTGTCAGCTGTGTGACTTTGGGCAAGTCACTTAACTTCTTGGTGCCTCAGTTACCTCATCTGTAAAATGGAGATTAAGACTGTGAGCACCCCATGGGACAACCTGATCACCTTGTAACCTCCCCAGTGCTTAGAACAGTGCTTTGCACATAGTAAGTGCTTAATAAATGCCATTATTATTATTATTATTATTAATCCTGGTTCCACCACTTACCTGCCGTGTGACCTTTGGCAAGTCACTTCACTTCTTCAGTTTCCACATCTGTAAAATAGGGATGAAATACTTGTTCTCCCTTCCCCTAGACTGGGCCCAATCTGATGATCTTGTATCTACCCCAACTGTTGGTTCAGTGAAGGGCATATAGTAAGGGCTTAACGGATACCACAATATTATTAGTCCTGTGATTTTATGGTTTGCAAACCACTCTGCCTCTAATAATAATATTAATAATGGCATTTGTTAAGCGCTTACTATGTGCAAAGCACTGTTCTAAGCGCTGGGGAGGATACAAGGTTATCAGGTTGTCCCACGTGGGACTCACAGTCTTAAACCCCATTTTACAGATGAGGTAACCAAGGCCCAGAGAAGTTAAGTGACTTGCCCAAAGTCACAGAGCTGACAATTGGCGGAGCTGGGATTTGAACCCATGACCTCTGACTCTAAAGCCCATGCTCTTTCCACTGAGTTACGCTGCCGCTGTCTCCCTCTCCCCACTCCATTCCATCCTATCCCTCCCTTCATTTGAGAGACCAGTTATACAGTTGACAAAGCACTCCTCTTCCCAGCGTGGCCTACTGGAAAGAATATAGGCCTGAGAGTCAGAGAACATGGGTTCTAATCCCTGCTCTGCCACATGTCTGTTGTGTGACCTTGGGCAAGTCACTTAACGTATCTGTGCTTCAGTTACCTCATCTGTAAAATGAGGATTAAGACTATGAGCCCCATGTGGGACAGGGACTGTGGCCAACCTGATTATCTCATATCCACCCCAGCACTTAGGACAGTGCTTGGCTCATAGTAAGCGCTTAACAAATACCACAATTAGGATTATTATTATCATTATTATTAATATCATTTTCTACTCCCTGACTATACACCTGCATCTAGAACTGATAAGGTCTCACCCAAATCTTGGGGTACAGAACAATATCAGTGTGCGGAGATTATTTGTTGTGGGCAGGGAGCGTGTCTACCAACTCTGTTGTACTCTCACAAGCTCTCAGTATAGTGCTGTGCACACAGTGAACACTCCAAAAGCAGAACGGGACAAGGCCTCTACCCTCGAGAAGAGGAGTTTAAGGACAAAGAAGAGATTCCAAATACTTTTGAGCTCTTTCTAGAGGCAGTGGATTTAACTGTGGTATTTGGAAAGTGCTTACTACGTGCCAAGCACGCTACTAAAGGTGGGAGTAAATCCTTCTGGGGAAAAGAGCTAGTCAGTCAGTCAATAGTATTTATTGAGCACTCACTCTGTGCTGAGCACTCTACTAAGTGCTTGGAAGAGTACACTATAACAATAAACAGACACATTCCCTGCCCACAGTGAGCTTACAGTCTCAAGGAAGAGACAGGCATTAATATAAATAAATTATATAATAATATATAATAATTATAATATAATATAATAATATAATAATAATATAATAATATATATTATATAGAAAATCGGTCTGGAAGAAAGCAGACTTGCTGCTATATATATTCTAATAATTAATATTATATATTATAATATACAATAAATTATAATTTATTTATAAATAAATAAGTTATAGAAGTGTATTTAAGTGCTGTGGAGCTGGGAGGGGGTGAACAAAGGGAGCAAGGCAGGGCGATGCAGAAGGGAGTAGAAGGAGAGGAAAGGAGGGCTTAGTCAGGGAAGGCTTCTTGGTGATATGCCTACAATAAAGCTTTGAAGGGGGGGTGAGTAATTGTCCATCCAATATATAGAAGGAGGGCTTTCCAGGCCAGAGGCAAGACATGGGTGAGAGGTCGGCGGCAAGATAGACGAGATGGAAGTGCAGTGAGAAAGTTGACGTTAGAGAAGCCAGGTATGTGGGCTGCGTTTTAGTAGAGAGTAGCTAGGCGAAGTAGAGATGGTGGCTGTAACCTTGTAAGCAGGTGAATTCCTTGAGAAAGTCAGCAGGGAACAAGAGTAGGAGAGGACGCAGGATCAAAGACTTTCAGCCACAAGCAGTTCAAGAACGTAGAGTGGACAAAGAGCCAGTGACAGAAAGTGAAAGGAGCAGCCACAGAAGAAGGAGGAAAACCAGGAGAGCATGGCATCAGGGAAGCCAAGGCCGGAGAAAGTTTCCGGGAGGAAGGAGAGATCAACAGTGCCGAAGGCTGATCTGTCAAAGAGGTTGAGGGAAGAGTAAAGCCCTGTAGATAGAGCCTGGAGGAAATCTTTGGAGACCTTGTTGAGTTTGATTTCAGTAGAGGGAAGGAAATGAATTCCAGACTTAAGAAGGGAGTTGATGTTAATAAGCAAAGAGAGTTCCTATGTGTGATGCACCTGTTACACATCTTGGTATCATTCTTCAGTTTGTAATAATGGTATTTAGTGCTTACTATATGCCAAGCGCTGGGATAGATACAAAAGAATCAGATCGGACACAGTCCCTGCCCCACACGGGGTTCCCAGAGAAGCAGCGTGGCCCAAGGGATATAAAGCACGGGCCTGGGAGACAAGGTTCTAATCCCAACTCCGCCACTTGTCTGCTGTGTGACCTTGGGCAACTCGCTTAACTTCTCTGTACCTCAGTTATCTCATCTGTAAAATCATCATCATCAATCGTATTTATTGAGCGCTACTATGTGCAGAGCACTGTACTAAGCACTTGGGAAGTACAAATTGGCAATATATAGAGACAGTCCCTACCCAACAGTGGGCTCACAGTCTAAAAGGGGGAGACAATGAGGATTAATGATTAAAATGAGGATTAAGACTGTGAGCCCTACGTTGGACAAGGTCTATACCCAACCTGATTACCTTGTATCTACCCCAAGTCTTAGGACAGTGCCTGGCACAGAGAGGTTAGCTAAATGGATTTTTCACCGTCATCTAGCAGGCAAGTGGCAGATCCAGGATGGGAACCCAGGCCTCCTGACTCCCAACCACCTGCTGTTTCTGCTGGGCTGTGCTGAACTCCTTGGGAGTTTTGCATCCACAGTGAGGGCCAGTGTGACTGTAGAACCTCCCTAGCTGTTCTAGCACAGAGCTAGTGAGGGTAATTTCTCCTCCTTAGTTCCCTCTCTTAAAGAATCACAGAGACTTGGGGCTTACCCTGAGCCCCATTCCCCTGCCTTCAGGAATGACTGCGCTGACGGTCAGATATAGGTTTGCCCGGACAGGTCTTGGCCTACCAACTCCTTCAAAATCTCCGAGCAAGGAGATTCCCTGACTCCAGTTTGACCCGTTCCAGGGATCCCAGAATGCCAGAGCTGGGCAGGATCCCCAGACCACCTGTCATTTCTCCAATTGTCAAGGTCATTTGAATTCTAATATTCATTCAGTCAGTCAGTCATATTTATTGAGCACTTACCGTGTGCAGAGCACTGTACTAAGCGCTTGGGAAGTACAAGTCGGTGACATATAGAGACGGTCCCTACCCAACAATGGGCTCACAGTCTAGAAGAGGAATAATAATGATGGCGTTTATTAAGTGCTTACTATGTGCAAAGCACTGTTCTAAGCATTGGGGAGGTTACAAGGTGATCAGGTTGTCCCACGGGGGGCTCACAGTCTTCATCCCCATTTTCCAGATGAGGGAACTGAGGCACAGAGAAGTTAAGTGACTTGCCCAAAGTCACACAGCTGATAATTAACAGAGCTGGGATTTGAACCCATGACCTCTGACTCCAAAGCCCGTGCTCTTTTCCACTGAGCCACGCTGCACAACAAAACAAAACATGCAGACAGGTGTCAAAACCGTCAGAATAAATAGAATTATAGCTATGTGCACATCATTAATAATAATTGTGGTATTTGTTAGGCATTTACTCTGTGTAAAGCACTGTTCTAAGCGCTGGGGTAGATACAAGGTAATCAGGTCCCACAATAATAATAATAATAATTTTGGTATTTGTTAAGTGCTTACTATGTACAAAGCACTGTTCTAAGCTCTGGGGAAGATACAAGGTGATCAGGTTGTCCCATGTGGGGCTTACAATCTTAATCCCCATTTTACAGATGAGGTCACTGAGGCACAGAGAAGTTAAGTGACTTGCCCAAAGTCACACAGCTGACAAGTGGCGGAGCCGGGATTTGAACCCATGACCCACAAGGGGCTCATAGCCTGAGTCGGAGGGACAACAGGTTTCTTCTAGACTGTGAGCCCACTGTTGGGGAGGGGACCATCTCTATATGTTGCCAACTTGTACTTCCCAAGCGCTTAGTACAGTGCTCTGCACACAGTAAGTGCTCAATAAATACGAGTGATTGATTGATTTTGCAGATGAGGAAACTGAGGCATGGAGAAATGAAGTGACTTGCCCGAGGTCACCCAGCCAACAGGTGGCAGAGCCGGGATTAGAACCCAGGTCCTTCTTACTCCCTGGTCTGTGTTCTGTCCAGTAGGCCACGCTGCTCGGTCTTCGTGCCGGGATCCAAAAGGATTCCCTTCCTGGCAATGGAAGGGAGAAAATCGGTCTGGAAGAAAGCAGACTTGCTGAGAGAGCCCCGACCCTCCCCATCTCTGGAGAGAACGGAGATTCCCAGAGAGCAGTGGAAAATGGCCAGAGCTGAGTGGGCCTTGATAAAGGAAGGAGGAAGAGACCTGTTGCCACCTCCTGGCTAATAATAATAATAATAATAATAATGATGATAATAACGTTGGTATTTGTTAAGCGCTTACTGTGTGCAAAGCATTCATTCATTCATTCCATCGTATTTATTGAGCGCTTACTATGTGCAGAGCACTGGACTAAGCACTTGGGAAGTACAAGTTGGCAACAGATTTGTGAAGCAGCGTGGCTCTGTGGAAAGAGCCCGGGCTTTGGACTCAGAGGTCAGGGGTTCAAATCCCAGCTCCGCCAATTGTTGGCTGTGTGAATTTGGGCAAGTCACTTAATCAATCAATCAATCAATCAATCATATTTATTGAGTGCTTACTGTGTGCAGAGCACTGGACTAAGCACTTGGGAAGTACAAGTTGGCAACATATAGAGACGGTCCCTACCCAACAGTGGGCTCACAGTCTAGAACTGGGCCTCAGTTCCCTCATCTGTCAAATGGGGATGAAGACTGTGAGCCTCCCGTGTCACAACCTGATCACCTTGTAGCCTGCCCAGTACTTAGAACAGTGCTTTGCACATAGTAAGTGCTTAACAAATGCCATCATTATTATTATTATTTGCACATGGTAAGTACTTAATAAATGCCTCGCACATAGTAAGCGCTTAACAAATGCCATTATTATTATTATTATTATTTGCACATAGTAAGCACTTAATAAATGCCTTGCACATAGTAAGCGCTTAGCAAATGCCATCATTATTATTATTTGCACATAGTAAGCACTTAATAAATGTCATTATTAACAGATGGAGATGGTCCCTCCCCAACAAAGGGCTCACAGTCTAGAAGGGGGAGACAGACAACAAAACAAAACATGTGGACAGGTGTCAAGTCGTCTGAACAAATAGAATTAAAACTAAATGCACAGCATTAACAAAATAAATAGAATAGTAAATATGTACTAGTAGAATAAATAGAGTAAATCTGTACAAACGTATATAGAGGTGCTGTGGGGAAGGGAAGGAGGTAGGGTGGGAGTATGGGGAGGGGGAGAGGAAGGAGGGGGCTGAGTGTGGGAAGGCCTCCTGGAGGAGGTGAGCTCTCAGTAGGGCTTTGAAGGGAGGAAGAGAGCTAGTTTGGCGGATGTGGGGAGGGAGGGCATTCCAGGCCAGGGGGAGGATGTGGGACAGCGGGGCAGGTGAGAATGAGGTACAGTGAGGAGGTCTAAGTGCTGGGGAGGTTACAAGGTGATCAGGTTGTCCCATGTGGGGCTCACAATCTTAATCCCCATTTTACAGATGAGGTAACAAGCCCAGAGAAGTGAAGTGACTTGCTCAAAGTCACACAGCTGACAGGTGGTGGAGCCGGGATTTGAACCCACGACCTCTGACTCTCAAGCCCGTGCTCTTTCCACTGAGCCACGCTGCTTCTCATGGGCTCATGTCTGCCCAAACAAGACCCACTTCCTACTGTCCCCCGAAGGACTAGTGGGGTGATGGGCCTGGTGTGGAGCCCCTTCCTTAGCCCCTCTCTGCTTCCCTGTCAGGCCCCACGCTGCCCGGACAGAGTGGTGTGATGGCAGAGTGACGGGGAAATACAGGTGGGGTGGGAAGGTCATGGGCCTGCCACAGGAGGCTCCTACAGTTCTCCAACATTCATTCATTCTGTCGTATTTATTGAGCGCTTACTCTGTGCAGAGCACTGGACTAAGCACTTGGGAAGTACAAATGGGCAACATATAGAGACGGTCCCTAACAACGAGCTCACAGTCTAGAAGAGGGAGACAGACAGCAACACAAAACAAGTAGTGAGGGGTTAATATCATCAGCATGGCTCAGTGGAAAGAGCCCGGGCTTGGGAGCCAGAAGTCATGGGTTTGAATCCTGGCTCCGCCACTTGTCAGCTGAGTGACTTTGGGCAAGTCACTTCACTTCTCTGGGCCTCAGTTCCCTCATCTGTAAAATGGGGATTAAAACGGTGACCCCCATGTGGGACAACCTGATCACCTTGTATCCCCCCACAGCACTTAGAGTAGTGCTTCGTACATGGTAAGCACTTAACAAATGCCATCATTATTATTATTACTATCAGAATATTCAGTCATTCAGTCGTATTTATTGAGCGCTTACTGTGTGCAGAGTACCGTACTGAGAGCTTGGGAAGTACAAGTTGGCAACGTACAGAGACGGTCCCTACCCAACAGCGGGCTCACAGTCTAGAAGGGGGAGACAGACAACAAAACCAAACATATTAACAAAATAAAATAAATAGAATAGTAAATATGTACAAGTAAAATAGAGTAATAAATCTGTACAAACATATATGCAGGTGCTGTGGGGAGGGGAAGGAGGTAGGGTGGGGGGGATGGGGAGGGGATTATAGAATAAATAGAATTATAGCTATATAAATTTACCTCACTCAGGGGATGGCCCCTGGGGCTCCTCTCTCCTTCCCAGATTCCTTTCCGACAAGGCCTCCCTTCCCTAGGCATCTATCTCCATTTCTATAGGCAGCAGGCCAACAGGCCTACAAAGTTAAATGGAGAGAGTACAGGCCTGGGATTCAGAAAGATCTGGGTTTTAATCCCGGTTCCTTCACTTGCCTGCCCTGTGACCTTGGACGAGTCACTTCACTTATCTATGCCTCAGTTCCCCCATCTGTAAAATGGAGATTAAGACCGTGAGCCCCCTGTGGGACATGGGCCCGATTAGCTTATATAATAATAATAATAATAATGTTGGTATTTGTTAAGCGCTTACTATGTGCAAAGCACTGTTCTAAGCACTGGGGTAGATACAAGGTTATCAGTTTGTCCCACGTGGGGCCCACAGTCTTAATCCCCATTTTACAGATGAGGGAACTGAGACCCAGAGAAGGGAAGTGACTCGCCCAAAGTCACACAGCCGACAAGTGGCGGAGCTGGGATTTGAACCCCCGACCTCTGACTCCAAAGCCCGGGCTCTTTCCACTGAGCCACGCTGCTTCTATATCTATATTATATTATATCTACCCCAGCACTTAATACAGTGCCTGACACATAGTAAGCACTTAACAAATCCCATAAAAAAGTGTCCCAGAGGCAAGAGGAAAGGAGGGTTTGCAGATTAGAGAAGCAGCGTGGCTCAGTGGAAAGAGCATGGGCTTTGGAGTCAGAGGTCATGGGTTCAAATCCCACCTCCGCCAACTGTCAGCTGGGTGACTCTGGGCAAGTCACTTCACTTCTCTGGGCCTCAGTTACCTCATCTGGAAAATGGGGATTAAGACTGTGAGCCCCCCATGGGACAACCTGATCACCTTGTAACCTCCCCAGCGCTTAGAACAGTGCTTTGCACATAGTAAGCACTTAGTAAATGCCATCATCATTATTATTATTATCAGATGAGAGGTTGGGGCTGAGAGGGAGATGGGACCCAGTGAACAAGAGCGGAAGACCCCCCCCAGGGTCAGGCTTCCCTTTGGCCCAGACGAGGTACAGGTGGATAGAGAAGCAGCGTGGCTCAGTGGAAAAGAGCCTGGGCTTTGGAGTCAGAGGTCATGGGTTCAAACCCCGGCTCCACCAATTGTCAGCTGTGTGACTTTGGGCAAGTCACTTCACTTCTCTGTGCCTCAGTTGCCTCACCTGGAAAATGGGGATTAAGACTGTGAGCCTCACGTGGGACAACCTGATCACCTTGTAACCTCCCCAGTGCTTAGAACAGTGCTTTGCACATAGTAAGCGCTTAATAAATGCCATCATTATTTATTTATTATTTATTTAGAGCACAGGCCTGGGAGTCCGAAGGACCTGGGTTCTAACCCCGGCTCCGTCGCTTGTCTGCTATGTGACCTTGGGCAAGCCACTTCACTCCTCTGTGCCTCAGTTCCCTCATCTGGAAAAGGGGGATGAAGTCTGTGAGCCTTATGTGAGACAAGGACTGTGTCCAACCCGATTATCCTGTATCCACCCCAGCGCTTAATACAGTGCTTGGCACATAGTAAGCGCTTAACAAGCACCGCAGTTATTGTTATTACTATGAGAGTCGGCAGGCCAGGGGCGCAGAACCCAAGGACCCCCTCCCCTCGCCACGATTCCCACCCAGCACCGGCCTAACCCTCCTCTGTGCTCTGCCCCCACCCAGCGAAAAGATGAGTGCCGGCTCCATCGAGCAGGAGCCCACACGCAAGCTGGCATGTTGCGGCGTGCCCCTCATCACCGAGGACATGCAGTCCCTCACCATCCGAACCCTCGCCAGCACGGACATCCACAAACACTACGACCTGATCCGGGAGCTCGGGAAGGGCACTTATGGAAAGGTGGATCTAGTCTCCCACAAGAGCACAGGTAACCCCTGGATGGGAACGGGGTGGGGGTCCTGCCCTCAATTGGGGCTCTACCAGGGAGGATGGCGGGCAAGGCTCGGGGGGGCTGGGATGGAAAAGAAATGGGGGGATTTGGTGGGCCGGGAGCAGATGTGTCCGGGATGGGGAATGTCCCCTTCTACATGGAGAGGCTGGCCACTGGGGAGAGGGGGCACCCCATGGTTATTTGCCCCCCAGTTTATATCCCCCGGCTCGCCCAATTGGCCAGTCCCCAGAAAAGCTCAAATTGTTGCCAATTTGTACTTCCCAAGCACTTAGTACAGTGCTCTGCACATAGTAAGCGCTCAATAAATACGATTGATGATTGATGATGATGAAAAGCGTGGCTCAGTGGAAAGAGCCCGGGCTTTGGAGTCAGAGGTCACGGATTCAAATCCCGGCTCCACCAATTGTCAGCTGGGTGACTTCGGGCAAGTCACTTCACTTCTCTGGGCCTCAGTCCCCTCATCTGGAAAATGGGGATTAAGACGGTGAGCCCCCCAGGGGACAACCTGATCACCTTGTAATCTCCCCAGCGCTTAGAGCAGTGCTTTGCACATAGTAAGCGCTTAATAAATGCCATTATTATTATTCTTAGAGAAGCAGTGTGGCTCAGCGGAAAGAGCCCGGGCGTTGGAGTCAGAGGTCATGGGTTCAAATCCCGGCTCCGCCAATTGTCAGCTGTGTGACTTTGGGCAAGTCACTTAGCTTCTCTGTGCCTCAGTTACCTCATCTGTAAAATGGGGATTAAGATTGTGAGCCCCACGTGGGACAACCTGATCACCTTGTATCCCCCCAGTGCTTAGAACAGTGCTTTGCACATAGTAAGCGCTTAACAAATACCATCATCATCATCATCATGGTTATTTGCCCCCCAGTTTATATCCCCTTGCTCGCCCAATTGGCCAGTCCCCAGAAAGGCCAGTTCCTTGCTCAGGTACCCCGGGGGGATCTGGGTATCTGCTGATGGAGGTCAGAGGCTGCAGTGGTGCTTAGTACAGTGCTCTGCACACAGTAAGCGCTCAATAAATACGATTGATTGATTGGGAGAAGGGCTTGGGGTCTGGTCCTCAGAGTTTCCTCACTTCCCTCCTCCCACCCACTGCTGCCTCCCCCCTTGGAGAATTGCAGTCAAGCAGGAAAATAATAATAATAATAATTGTGGTATTTGTTAAGCGCTTACTATGTGCGAAGCACTGTTTGAAGCCCTGGGCACTGTTCTAAGCACTGGATGGGCAGCCCCTTCCAGGAGACAGCTTATCCATCCCCCTGCCTCTGGACCCAAAGTGGAAATCTTCCTCGTTGGCCCTGGGCAACCCAGGGGATGCAGAGTGGCCTAATGGGTAGACCACAGGTCCGGGAGTCAGAAGGACCTGGGTTCTAATCCCACCTCTGCCACTTGTCTGCTGTGTGACATCGGGCAAGTCACCTCACTTCTCTGGGCCTCAGTTACCTCATCTGTAAAATGTGAGCCCCATGTGGGACAGGGACTGTGTCCAGCCTGATTGCCTTGTATCTACCCCAGCACTTAAACAGTGCCTGGCACATAGTATCAATCAATCAATCAATCAATTGTATTTATTGAGCGCTTACTGTGTGCAGCGCACTGTACTAAGCGCTTGGGAAGTACAAGTTGGCAACATATAGAGATGGTCCCTATCCAACAGTGGGCTCATATACCCTTAAAAAAAACCCCACCAATCCAGGGTTAATCCCCTCACTAACAGGAAGGTCTTTGTGTTATCTCCCATCAAACCCTCGTGCTGAGGCTTAAGGGTATTTTGTCCGATTCTATTCATTCAATTGTATTTATTGAGCGCATACTGTGTGCAGAGCACTGTACTAAGCGCTTGGGAAGTACAAGTCGGCAACAAGCTCCACTTTAGTCTCAGCGGAGCTGGCCGCTATTTCGGCATAGTCGCCCTTCAGAGTCTTAACCCGGTCAGCTCCTCACCCGGCTCATCTCCAAACTAAATGAGCCCCACACTCCTCTCACCCTTCCTCCCGGGCCCCGTTTTGTACTCCTTGAGTCTTGTACTCTGGGGCTCCCCTCCGGACCATCTTTAAGGAAAGGAAGAGAATCGTGAAAACAGATAACCGAGGCAAAGCCTAGCGATGGGCTGGAGTCAGGGAGCTCAGAATGGATGTGAATTTCCAAACCTTCATCTCCGCCCAGGCCTCTCCCTGCCTCTCCCCTTCCACCCGGAGCCATTCTAACAGGAAGAATTAAGCAGGGCAGCAACAGTCCGGCTGAATGGGCTCATTGTGTGCCACCTGACAGTGCCAGCTCTCGCCATCTCACTGCGTCCGGGGCCGGAGGCTCCGGGTATCTGCATTCAGGCCGCCGCCTTCCTGGGCTGCCGGCCCAAGTCTCGGGCTGAGGGTAGTGCGTCCGATTCCCCAGCTCTGCCCAACTTCCCAAGGCTAGCAGCTGGTGGCCTTGACCTGGGGGTGGGAACCCTCCTCCCCACTTCCCCAGTGAGAACATGGGAGTGGGAACCCCTCTGTCCACACGTTCTTGCATGGGAAAAGAGCTGTGGATAGATGTACTCAATCAATCAATCAATTATATTTATTGAGCGCTTACTGTGTGTAGAGCCCTGTGAGCCCACTTTTAGACTGTGAGCCCACTGTTGGGTAGGGACTGTCTCTATATGTTGCCAATTTGTACTTCCCAAGCGCTTAGTACAGTGCTCTGCTCATAGTAAGTGCTCAATAAATACGATTGATGATGATGGCACAGTCCTGAGGGCATGCGTTAGAGAAGCAGCATGGCTCAGTGGAAAGAGCCCGGGCTTTGGATCCAGTCAGAGGTCACGGGTTCAACTCCTGGCTCCACCAATTTGTCAGCTGTTTGACTTTGGGCAGGTCACTTCACTTCTCTGGGCCTCAGTTCCCTCATCTGTAAAATGGAGATCAAGACTGTGAGCCCCCCGTGGGACAACCTGATCACCTTGTAACCTCCCCTGTGCTTAGAACAGTGCTTTGCACATAGTAAGCGCTTAATAAATGCCATTATTATTATTATTATGCATGGACATAGCATGTGTATAAGCGCACAATTTGGGGTGTGCATGAGTCCATAGGTACACCGAGAAATTGGTGTGTAGTCAATTGAGCGTTTCTATTTTTACATGGAAACACCCCTCGGCAGCATCTCTCCAGTTTCCATTCATCACAGTGAAAATAGGTGGCTTTACTCTGAGAGTGTCATTCAAAATGGGCTCTCAAGCTGCTTTGTGAGTGAAATAATCATTTTACGACCAGGGGAATCAGAATAATGTTATGTAACGGTCAGAGAGAGTCCTGAATGAGGCACCCAGATCTAATTGATCGTTTGCATTTTGCAGGGTACTGGTGTTTAGAGAATCATACAACCCTAGAGCTAGGTGAGCCATTCTGAGATCATCTACCCTATCCCCCTGCCTCCAGGAAAGATTCCTCTAAACCATTCCCAAAAGAGGGACATCTGGCCTCTTCTTAGAGATCTCTGGGGAAGGAGCCTCCACACTTTGCCTCATTCACTCCCTTGTGTCAGGCTTAAACCCTTCCGGCATAGCCGGGGCAGCGATTCCTCTCATTTCTCATCAGATACGGGCTGAGGGCCCAGGGCCAAGAGGGGAAGATGGGAGGGGGCGACGGGACAGACTCCTGATGCCTCTTTTTTCTCCACCAGGGACCAAGATGGCACTGAAGTTTGTCAACAAGAGCAAGACCAAGCTGAAGAACTTCCTGCGGGAATTCAGCATCACCAACACCCTTTCCTCCAGCCCCTTCATCATCAAGGTCTTCGATGTCGTCTTTGAGACGGAGGACTGCTACGTCTTTGCACAGGAGTACGCGCCTGGGGGCGACCTCTTTGACATCATCCCACCTCAGGTACTGCCATTCTACTCAATCAATCAATCAATCGTATTTATTGAGTTCTTACTGTGTGCAGAGCCCTGTACTAAGCACGTGGGAAGTACAAGTTGGCAACATACTCCTCCCCACACTAACTCCAGAGGCCCTGGGCCCCCTGCTACGGTGGAGGGGCTGTAAGCTAGACTGTGAGCCCACTGTTGGGTAGGGACTGTCTCTATATGTTGCCAATTTGTACTTCCCAAGCGCTTAGTACAGTGCTCTGCACATAGTAAGCGCTCAATAAATACGATCGATGATGATGATGATGGAGGGACAGAGAGGGCCCGGCCGGCCTCTCCCCTAGAGCCGAGGCTGGAGGAAGTCAGCCCTGTCGAGACATGCTAGGCAAGGCGGAGGGCCTCTTGAGAAACAGCGCAACCACAGTGCTCTGCACACAGTAAGCGCTCAATAAATACGATCGATTGATTGATTATAGAAAGATCAGGGGCCTGGCAGTCGGGAGACCTGGGTTCTCATTCTGGCACTGCCTGCTGTGTGTGACCTTAAGCAAGCCCCTTCATTTTTCTGGGCCTCGGTTTCCTCATCTGTAAAATGGGGATTTGATTCCTGCTCTCCCTGCCCTTTAGACGGTGAATCCCATATGGAACAGCAACTGTGTCCAACCCTATCATCTTGTGCCTATCTCGGCACTTAGTACGGGGCTTGGCACATAGTAAGTGCTGAACAATTACCAAAATTATCAGTATTGTTAAGGCTTCGATCCCCCTTGCTAAGCATTAGTCCAGTCCATTTTACTTCTGCCTGGAGTTCTTGGGCTCAGCTTCAGGGACTCCAGGAAAGGAACTGAATGGAGGGCAGAGCCCCATTTGACCTGATCCTCCCCTTGGTTATCCTCATTATCCCAGTATTCACTGGGCACCTGCTACATGCTGGAGGCTTGGAAACAGAACAAAAGTATAGAACTCAATCTCTGAGTCGCAGGAGCGCCCAGCCCACTGGGGGAAGATGAAAGGACACCAACAGCCAGAAGGACAGCAGGTCAAAGAGCAAGACCCTGCCTGGCTAGATAATGCAAACCAGAAGCCAGAAATTCCATTTAAAAAGAACTAATGGACGAGTGGATGAACGCCGCGGAGATGAGTTGGGTGATGGGCTGGGGGATGTTTGGGGGGGCAAAGCCAGGATGGTAGATGAGTCTTCAGGGACTCAGTTCAGTGGTCCCAGGCGGAGGCACGGCTCCAGGGGAGCAGGCAAGCTGGAGAGTGAGAATGTGGGTCAGTGGCAGCGGGATCAGTGAGTCCCCCTCTGATCCTCTCTCTTTTTCTCCCTCTGTCTCTCTGTCTCTCTGTCTCTGTGTCTCTCTCCCCACACCTCCTTCCCGGCCGGTCCAGGTGGGGCTGCCCGAGGATATGGTGAAGCGTTGCGTGCAGCAGCTGGGGCTGGCCTTGG
Source organism: Tachyglossus aculeatus (assembly GCF_015852505.1). Lineage (NCBI taxonomy): Eukaryota > Metazoa > Chordata > Mammalia > Monotremata > Tachyglossidae > Tachyglossus > Tachyglossus aculeatus. The sequence continues at coordinate 12,636,126 of NC_052086.1, forward strand.
ACTACATGCATAGCAAGCACCTGGTGCACCGGGACATCAAACCGGAGAACGTGCTGCTCTTCGACCGCGACTGCCGCCGGGTCAAGCTGGCCGACTTCGGCATGACCCGCAAGGCGGGCTGCCGGGTCAAGCGGGTCAGCGGCACCATCCCGTACACGGCGCCGGAGGTGTGCCGGGCGGGCCGGGCCGAGGGCCTGGCCGTGGACACCAGCATCGACGTGTGGGCCTTCGGCGTCCTCATCTTCTGCGTGCTGACGGGCAACTTCCCCTGGGAGGCCGCTTCGGCCACGGACGCCTTCTTCGAGGAGTTCGTGCGGTGGCAGCGGGGGCGCCTGGCGGGGCTGCCCTCCCAGTGGCGCCGCTTCACGGACCACGCCCTGCGCATGTTCCAGCGCCTGCTGGCCCTGGACCCGGAGAAGCGCTGCCCGGTCAAGGAGGCCTTCCACTTCATCAAGTACGAGCTGGTGACGGAAGCCCGCCGCCGGCCCTCCTGCCGAGGCCGCCGGCCCGCCGGGGACAAGCTCTCGCCTGGGCCCCTCCGCCATGAGACCCCCACCTCCTGCACCCCCGCCCCTCTGAAGCGGACGGTCCTGACCGAGAGCGGCGGCGGGCCCTGCCTCTCCTCCGCCGACTCCAGCCTGCCATCCCCGGGGCCTCCTGGCAGGACGGACGGCCGCCAGGACAAGGGCAAGGGCCAGATGGTCTTGGCCACAGCAATAGAGATATGCGTCTAGCCCTGCCCCCGGGACCGGGGCCGGGTGGGGAGGCCGGGGAGAGGCGGTCCTAGGGGACCCCTCCCCTAGGAAAGGCTCGGCTCCTCTCGCCCCGCATCTAGCCGGCAGGGTGTGGGGAATGGGGGAGGTGGGCACCTCGGGCCCCTGGCTCCCCAAGTCCAGAAGGAAACCTCCCTTTCTGCCAGACGTGGTCACAACAGGAGTAATGACCCAGTGAGAACTCTACCGAGATGGAAGGAGACTGAGAAGGCAGGATCCCTAAGGTTGTCAAACTCCCCAGATGGGGCCAGGCACCCCAGAGGGAAGACCCTCATCCACAACCCCAGGCGGCCCCCGAGGTAGCCAGTGGCACCGGAATGGCCAGTGCCAGGAACAGGGAGCCAGAGCCCAGCTCTCCCCAACTTTATGCCAGCGCTCGTTTCCCTGGGCTCCTGATTTCAGTCTCCTCCTCTTCCTCCTCCTTCTTCCTCCTCAACACCCCCCCAGGGAGAGCCAGTGGTCGGCAACAGGGCAGGAGGAGCCGCTAGGGAAGCTGGATTGTTTAACCAAATATCTGGTTGCGAGCGGACCACGGATAAAGGCGTCAGGATCTCTGAGGGGCCGAGAGGAAAGGCTGGCTGGGGGCCCCGGGCCCGGGGTTCCAGGCAGCGACAGTGGCGGCAGGGGCAACAGTTGATTAGGGGGATGCAGGAGATCCCGAGGGCTGCTTCCCTGCACTCACAGGGTGGCTGTACCTGTCTGGGACCTAGGCCCGGCAGTAGAGGCAGGTGTGAGTATCTCATAGGTGTTATTTAAACCCCTTGGAAGTGTCAGGATCTGAACTCCAGACTGCGTGGTTCCCCTGCCATGGAAATACTTAATCCAGGAGGAAGATGGGGTGAAGTCCCTCAGCCTTCCTGAACCACCATCCTAATGACAGACTGACTACACCGAACACCTTCCAGATCCCATCTTTCCCTCCTCACTCACCCACAGGCTTCCCATCCCTTCCTGCTCCTCCTCCTCCCCCTTTCCTTCTCTTCCTCTTCCTAAGCCTCCTTCTCCTCTCCTTCTTCCTCCCCTCATCCACTTCCCCTTCTTCCTCCTTCCCTCCCCTCCTTCTCTTCTCCTTCTCCTCCTCTGCCCCTTCTTCCTCTTCCTCTCCCTAAGCCTCCTTCTCCTCCTCTTCTTCCTCCCCTCATCCACTTACCCTTCTTCCTCCTTCCCTCCCCTTCTTCTCTTCCTCTTCTCCTTCTCTGCCCCTTCTTCCTCTCCCTTCTTTCTCCCTAGCACTTGGCCTCAACTTCCCACCCCAGGTTTCCCCACCCCCTCCTTTGCCCACCCCGTCTCCATCCCGTTACTTCCTTCTCCTCGCCATGTAGGCAGTCTCCCCCCGGCCCCCTGGGATAGGCCACCGATGTGCAGCCAGGGCAGCAGAGAAGACAAAGGAAGTTTCCTGGACTCTGCAGTCCAGGACCTAGTGGTTCTGTAGTCAGTGGTGGGAAGCAGGAGTCCTTAAGGTTGCTGGGGTGACTGCCCAGCTTCTCTGAAAAAGCCTCAGCTCAACCTTCTGCAAGTAGGACTTGGGGTTAGAAAAAGGTGGAAGAGGGAAAGAGTTGGTTGGGTGGAAATGGCTATGGGATGAAGGAGAGCCCAGAGAAGAGAGCCCCGGCATCTAGAATGGAGGGCCACAGCCTTGGTAGCCCTGGTTTGCTCTGAGGCGACTCCCTTCCCCTCACCCTTCCGCCCCTCCGGTGCAGAAGCTGGAAGAGCCTGGAAACTAAGGCAAAGGTTTAAACTCAATCCAGGGCTCTTAGGTGAATTGCAGGGGGGTCCAGCCACAATTGCAGGCTGACTTAGGTACCTACAAAATGTAGCAAAACGTGTGTGTGTGTGCGTGCGTGTGTGTGTGCGAGTGTGTTTGTGTGTGTGCGTGCGCTTGTACACACGTGTCTGCATATCAAGCCGCCTGGCCCACCTCATCTTTCCGTGATCCATCCTAACCCCATCCCCGTATGCTGCCCCTCCCACCAGGAGGGTCAGTGGGGAGCCCTAGGAGAGGGGGTTGCGTGATGGGAGAGGAGCCCATCGTCAAGGGCAGATCTTTAACCTGTGATCCCGGCTCTCCGGCCAAGCCTGGGTCTTCTTTCTGTGGATCGTGTCTCTGCCCAGCCTCTCCTGGGGCGCGCCGGTCTCGGGAGAGGGCGGCTGGGTCAGGGTTGGGGCCGGGAAAGGCCTCGTGTCGAGGATCGGGTGGGATGGGGGGAGTTTGTCTGATGTCTTCACTCATCTGCTGGAGGCAGAGTAAAGATAAATTGTGGGGATGAAAGGGGAAAGTGTAGGGGGGAGGCGGCACCCTGAAACAGCGCCCCGGAATTGATGGGGGGGACCTAGCTCGGTGCCTAGCTGGGTCAAGCTTAAGGAAACCGTGACAGCTGGAGGTGCTCTTACAGTAAGTCGGGGGCTGGGGGCTGGCGGGAAGCCCAAGCCACCACTCCGGTTGGTACACTCAGATGCGATAAAGAGTGGATGGTGAGGGTCTCCCCTCAGCAAGTGCCTCCTGAGCCAGGACAAAGCAGCTCTCAGGGACAAGAAAGACTGTTATGGAGGAAGGTGGGTCCAAGAGAAAGTCACAGTGATCCTTTCCGGCCAAGATCCAGAAAGGAGCAAATTTTCTCTGGCCAAGGGGAGATGCCCAGAGCCAGGGTCGTGAGCTGCGTGCAGCCAGTCAGAAGAGCAGGGAGGGAGCCCCCCTGCCCCTAAGGGCCCCCTGAACTCTAGAACAGCAGCCTAGTTCCATGTCATTGGTCCTAATCTTTCAGAGCTAGAGATGCTCAGACCGCGTGGAGGAGAGGCCAGGGTGCTTTATGGCTGGGTTCTGGGGTGGCCTCAAGCCTCTCCTGGTCTGGAGTCTACTGACTGCGGGCCAGCGTGAGAACTTCCCGCGGGATCGGCCTGCACCTGGAGGGAGGGTCAGGGCAGCCAGGGAAGCAAGAGTTCAGGAGGATGGAGCCCCTCGCTGCCTCCGCTGGATTTCTCCCCTGGAATCTGGGCCTTCTTCATTGGTAAATACACGTCAACACCCAGGGAAGGGCTGGGCTGTTTGGCCGGGGCTCTGCAGGGAGCCGGAGAGGGGCAGGGGGGCAGGGGCCAGCTCAATGTGCAGCTTGCTTTTCCCCCCTCCCCTGAGGAGGAAGCGCTGGTTAGCAGGTCGCTAGGTCGACAGGCTGAAGCCCCCTCCCCAGGGAAACCCCAGCAATGGGGCTTTTACGGAATCGATCTCTTGAGAGGTTTTCCCTTAGGCCCTCGTGGGCCCCAGCCGGCCCCAACTCCCTGCCCAGAAGCAGCTGCTCGATTTGGGCTTGTTCCGAGAACAGGGGCTGGCCCCCATAGCCCCGCCAAGGATGGGCCGAGAGAACCCGTGGGTCCATTCCGGACCAGGGGAGAGGGGAGACTGGACTCCACTCCTTGGCAGCAGCTGTTTCTTCCCCAATTCTGCCCAGGCCAATCCTGAGCCTGACCCTCCGGGGCTCGGTGGGGATTTGCCCTCCCCGTGATGGGTTCTGCAGGCCCCAGGGCTTGTGTTGAGAACCCATCCACGCTGAGTCCAAGGAGGAAGGTTCTCCATGAGCCTGCCCCTTCCCTGCCCCATCCCCGCCCATCCTTCCCGGGCCTGGCCCCCGCCAGCCGGCAGATGCCAAAGGTCAGCAGCCTCTCCTGGTGCTGGAAGCAACAGTGGCCCCAAGTTCTTCCGGAAGGCGAGCCTCCTTCTTCCCAAGCAGCTGGCAGGCCCCTCCCCGCACCGCGACCGGAGGGGCTGAGGTCGCTGAGGCTCAGAGGTGGGCTGAGGGTGCTAGGCTAAGCCAATCCAAAGCTCCATTTCGTTCACCGTCGCTGTCTGGTTTCAAGAGGGTGTCATTTAACCCGTTATTACGACTTATTGAGTGTGAGTAGAAGCGTGGCGTGTAATGGTGTGACAAGTCTAGCACTGATTCAGTGTGTGTGTGTGTTTGTGTGTGTGTGTGTGTTTCTTGGTGGTGGGGGGGGTGGGAGGGTTTCTGTCAGCCCGAACGACGTCTTTCCGAACTCTGAGGAAGGCAGGCGTCTCTTCTTTCGGCTGCTGGTGAGGACGGTTGGACCAGCCGGGGCATCTCTAACTTCTGTGAACCCCTCAGGGAATCCCAGTGAAAACTGCCCAGCAGGGGCTTAGCTGGTGGGCCAGGTCGGATGATGTCGCCTTTGTTAGAGGGGTCGACTGAGCCAGGTGACTGCCAGGGTCCCCATTCTGCCACCCCCCCAGCTCTGCTGAGGCCTAGGAGAGCCTTCTTGGCAATAACCTTACAGCAGATGAGCCTCCTTAGCTGGCTGAATCTGCCTGGGCTGCGCTCCTCAGTCTCCGCTGGGCAGACCCCGGACCGTCACCTCGGTCATCAACCTCCCCCGCCAAGTCTCGGGGCCCCAACGGCCTCCTCGGCCGCCCAGGAGAGAAGGAGGGGGAGCTGAAGGAACTAACCGGGACGCCGGAGTTGGCGACTGTCAGGTCCGCCGGGGATGGGTTTCCCGGGTGATGAGAATCTGTGTGTGCTTCAGGGGGCCCTGTCAGCATCCTCCTGCCCCTAGATCTCAACCAAGGGCATGCACGTCCCCTCTCTTCTCCTCGCCCCCGATCAGGGACCCAGGGTCAAGCTCTCAGAAGCTTCAGCCTGACTGTCTCCGACTCAGGGCTGCGTTTCTGGGACTCCCACTCCTACCCACTCTTCAGCGAGCAGCTCCTCCGCCCCGGACCTGGGGTGATTCAGGGAGCAGCCTCACCCCATGACTTCCGGGGACGGGTGTTGGTGCCCCGCGTCCTGCGATCTGCACAAAGGGCTATCGTGCTGTCTCTTGACACCCCACAGCAGTTTACAAACCTAGCTGTTCTCTCGTTCTCACTCCGCCCCAGGTGCAGCAGCGGCAGCCGGGAACAGGAGTGTGGAAAATTGGAGGGAGGCACACCGGGTGGATTCCACCATCCCTCAAGTGTTCATGGGGCTTGGGTTGGGGGGAAGGGAGTCCCTCACACACACAAACACACCGCACCACCATAAATTCCCAGGACCTGCCCAGCCACCTGCTGAGAGCGGACAGTAGCCACACAAGGTAGGGGAGCCTAGGAGGGCTATTTTTAAACAAGCCCCAGGCCGCTTCATGAGGTTCATCACCCCCCTTTCCGCCCCAGCACTTGGCCCCACGAATTTCTGAGAACCCGACACCCCTCAACCCCCGCTGGCATCTGAATCCCGAGGAGCCAGATAAGTAGCAGCCTCCCATTTCCCACCCAGGCCACCCTGGGCCCTGCCTTTCCCCCCCAGCCTCCGGGCATCTGCCTCTTTAGGTTCCCCGAGCACCCACGGGTCCCCTACGGCCTATAGCTGTCCTTCCTCAGTGTCACACCGCTGGGTCCCTGGGCCCTACCGGGGTCCCCCAACTTTAGATGTAGACTCGGCCCAACCTTAGACTTTCCAGTCGCGATTTCTCCTTTTTGCCTTAGGCCCTTCAATGTCCTTGATCTATCGTGCAATAATGTAGATAACGAGACGATGCCGTAGAAACTTTCTTTTCCCTTTTCTCCCCTTTTTAAAGGATTCTCGGGGTTGGTATCCGTTCGGGTTTCTCTTTGTCGTTCGGCTGTCGAGTTTCGACCTACTTCCCCTTAGGAGAGGTTTTTGTCACAGATGTTACCTCAGTTTATGTCACTGTTGAAGAAACAAAAGGAAAATATATAGCGCAAAAAAAAAACGACAAAAAAAAACCTATGTAGAAGTGAAGACTTGAAAAAAAAAGTGATTTCCCGTCTGTTGTAAAGGTGCAGTGTCACGTTCCCCCAGGGCTGGGACTAGTTCCATCTAATTCCATTTTAGCCTTCAGGTAATTTTGTGTTTCAAACTGCCAGGAAGGAAAACTCTCCCTCCTCAGATGGTATGATCTCTCTCTCTCTTCTTCTCCCCACCACCCCGTCATCAACCCATCACTCTTCCTGCTTCTTCTTTCTTTTGAAACACCAAAATTTGCCAAACCCCTCTGGCTCCAGGAGCCGTTGAACAGGGAGTTGCCAGCATAGGGATGTCAGGTGTAGGGAGATGACAGGAAAGTGGACTGCCTGCAGGGCCCGCTCAGTCAATGGTAATAATAACAATTTTATTTATTGAGCACTTGCTGTGTGCAGGACACTGAACTAAGCACTTGGGAGAGTACAGACAGTAGTCACCATCCTTGCCTTTAAGGAGCTTACAGTCTAGTGAGGAACCTCAGGACAGGTGGACCACTCAAGGAAGGCTTGAGTCCGGCACTGTCTCGCCAAACCAATGAGCCGGCAGGGATGGCCCCATCCGGCCCACCCTCACTGTTAAGGCAGTTTAGGAAAATGGAAAAAAAAAAACCACGCAATTATGGCTCTTCCTAGGAGTTGTCAGAAAGGTCTCCAGCTTGGAGGCTGCCATAGGACAGGTTATCCTGTCTAATTCCCTCATCCTTGACCACGAAGCCTGTATACAACATTCCCTCTCGTCCCCCCCACTGCCACAGCTCCAGTTCAGAGAGAGTCCTGAGAGATGCTTATTTACATCCTTTTGTTTAATTTGCATGTTACTCATTGACCGTGCAAATCCAACCAAAGGCCCCTTCCCTCTCTCTTTTCCCATCCAGTCCCTTCTAATTTTCTCCAGAGTCTGTAGTCGTGGTTCCTGTCTCTTGGTTCCTTGCTCCTGCATCATCGCCCTCTCCGCCCCCTCCCAGGGCTTCCTGAGCAGGCTGAGGAAGCATCCCTAGAAGCCCCCCACCCTGCTTGGCTGCAGCCCCGGCTCTGCAGTTCCTCTCCCCATATGGCTTCACACCGAACGGGGCTGGTTGGTGCTGAGCCCTGCCAACCTCCCACCTGAGGAGACGTCCCCGGGTGCCCGGAGCCGCGTGGGGACGCGGTCAGATGGCTGACCGCCTCTCCGGAGCCTGAGACGATGAGAGAGTGTTCTCCGTCTCAAGGGCGAGGCCTCCTCAAGCCAGCCCGGACAGCTGCAGCACCAGTAGCAGCAGCGGCGGTCTCTGTGGCAGGAACATGGAAGAGTGCTCATGGGGCCCTGGCTTTCCTTCCCTCCTCCCAGTCCTGGGGGAAAGAACCAACCACTGCACCTCTTTGGCTGTGTTGTGACATCTCGCGTTGTGAAATTGGTCGGGTGTATATACTCTGTTCTTGCACTGTACTCTGGGGACGGGATTCCAAGAAATCCCCTCAAGACGAAACGCTGTCACTCATCTCCATAACCTCTTAGAACAACAGCCACCATCGCCACCCAAATGTGTTTGTGAATACTAATACTTTGGAATTCTTGGACTTGTGCGAAGGAGGTTTTTAAATGTGTTATTTACTTCTATTATCAATGACAATTGCTATAAAATAAAGGAAAGAGTTAAAAAAATGGATGTCTTGCCGAGTTTTTCATTGGAGGGGGGTGATAGGCAAGAAGGAGGTTTGGTGTCAACTTTTCATTTTCAGCACGGTTGAAAAGGGCAGAGATTTTAGGGGATATGATGACTGGCATGGGGCAGGCTTCATAATAACAATAATTGTGGTATTTGTAAAGTACTTACTATGTGCCCGCCACCGTGCTAAGCATTGAGGTTAGCATGGAGCCCACAATCAACCAGTCAAATGGTATTTTTCAAGCACTCACCTCATCACAAGCACTGCACTAAGTGCTTGGGAGAGTACAATACAATAGAGTTGGTATCCACGATCACTCTCTCAAGGAACACACAGTCTACAAACAGCTGATAAAGCCATCATTTTGGGTCTTTCCAGCCATGATTGGAATCTCTCAGGTCTTGTCAGATGCCTGGGATTAGAAAGGCTGGGAACCCCCATTTGCACGCTGTCTGACTCCCCTTTCTCCCATAGGCCTCTGTTCCACAGGGGTGATGGGAGCAATGGATACTTCTCAAGTTTCAAGTACTTTTTTAAGGTACTTCAAACTTACTAATACCGGAAATATCCACCCTCCAGCATACCTTCCTTCTGCAAATCCTTCCCAGACCTCTCTCTCCATAGGAGGCCCTCCGGGGGTGAGGCAGATATCCTGGTCGTTTTCTTCAGTCCTCAGTTGGGGAGACCCCCACCTCCATCGCCAACTCGCTGGGGGTGAGTAACCAATACCATGACTGTGATGACTATTAACATGAGTAGTGGCGGGAAGAGAAGATTGTCTGCTTCTCCTCCTCAGGGTTGAGGCCCTGAGCCCTGCAGGGAGAAGCCCAAGTGGAATCGGAGCTTAGACTCTTCCTGAGGGAAGGCCCCAGATTGTGCTGTGACCCCCTAGGCTACAGGGAAGATTTTAGGATGCTGGACATCACGGAGTCGCTCTGCTACCCTCTCCGACTGAAGGCAGAGGAATGAAGGCAGTGAGGAGAAGGGAGGCAGGAGCTGGGCCTACCCGGGGCTTGTCCTGTAAGTTGAATCAAGGGTGATCATTTAGTCTAGCAATCCAAATCAACTCATTCATTCATTCATTCATTCAATCGTATTTATTGAGCCCTTACTGTGTGCAGAGCACTGGACTAAGCGCTTGGGAAGTACAAGTTGGCAACATCTAGAGACGGCCCCTACCCATCAACCGGCTCACAGTCTAGAAGGGGGAGACAGACAACAAAACAAAACATGTGGACAGGTGTCATCAGAACAAATAGAATTAAAGCTAAATGCACATCATTAACAAAATAAATAGAATAGTAAATATGGACAAGTAAGATAAATAGAGTAATAAATCCGTACAAACATATATACAGGTGCTGTGGGGAGGGGAAGGAGGAAGGGCGAGGGGGATGGGGAGGAGGAGAGGAAAAGGGGGGCTCAGTCTGGGAACTCCTTTATCTTCTCTCAGAATTAACAACCAAATCCCCTCTTTCCAGCCTGATTTCCACCCTTCTCCTTCACCCAGCACTGACCCTGTAAGAGAAACCCATGTTTTCAGTGAGGGAGATTGATTTGGGAGGCTCATGGATCAGATGGAGCTACAGGGCCATGTGGATTCAGACTGAACGTAAAGCAACTTCCTGCATCTTGAAGCCTGCACCCACATCTTCAAAAAATGGCTGCTCCTTCCATCTTCCCACACTCCTACGTCTTTGGCATCCACTCCCAATTCCACTTCAAAAACAATGCCCCGTAACCCCTTCCCGGGAAACCCTGTTGGATGGAAAGATGGAGCTCAGAGGAGGAGGGTTTGAAGAGGAGAAGGACGGAAATGTAGAGATCTTGACGACTGGCTTGCCGCATCTTGGGTGTAGTTGGAAGGTTTGGGGCCTACACTGGTTTACATAACTGGTTAAAATTTAAAAATTGTTAAAAATTGTACCTTATATTGTACTCCCCCAAATACTTCATATAGTCTGCATAATTGGTTGTACTTGTACTTGTTACTAGTACATAATTGTACTTCCCAAGCACTTAGTACAGTGCTCTGCACGCAGTAAGCGCTCAATAAATACGATTGAATGAATGGTTAAAATGTAAAAATTGTTTAAGGGCATTAGATGACCTTATAGTATACTCTTCCAAGCGCTTAGTACAGTGCTCTGCTCACAAAGGCTCAGTAAATACTATTAATTGATTGATTGAGCTTGTTTTGGGCAGGGAACTTGTCTGCTAATTCCATTGTATTGTGCTCTCCCAAGCCCTTAGTACAGTGCTCTGCACTTAGTAAGCACTCAATTCATTCAATCATTCATTCATTCAATCGTACTTATTGATCACTTACCGTGTGCAGAGCACTGTATTAAGCGGTTGGGAAGTACAAATAAGCAACAGATAGGGATGGTCCCTACCCAACAACGGGCTCACCGTCCAGAAGGGAGAGACAGACAAAAAAACAAAACTAGTAGACAAATACCATTGATTGATTGATATTGATTACTTTATTGACCTGGTTGAGATGTGGTGCATAGGGGTGTGGTGGGATACCAGTTGACAAAAATAATTTGGATGTATCTCAAGCATTGCTTACACACACACCCTGCACGATCTCCATCCTTTCTCCAAGCTGAGATGCGGTGAGTGACAGAGCAGAAAGTGAAAAGTCATCTCAGCAATCCAAGCTAATTATGCAAATGAACACAGATTTAATTAAGGCTCCTGGATCCGCTTCCACAACAGCCTTCCTGGAAAAATAGACAGAAAGGCTGGGGTGATGGGCCAGAGGCCTTGGGGGACAGGGGACAGGGAGAAGGGCTGTTTGGGGGGCCCAGGAAGGTGGCTTGTGTGCCACTGACCAGGATAAACAGAGATATAGAGACAAAGTGGCAGAATGACGGGACCCAGAGACCCAGCTCTGCACCCAGCTCTGCTCAAATAAAGACCACATTCATTCAATCATATTTATTGAGCGCTTACTGTGTGCAGAGCACTGTACTAAGTGCTTGGGAAGTACAAGATGGCAACATCTAGAGACAGTCCCTACCCAACAGCGGGTTCACAGTCTAGATCTGAGCAGACTTTGTGATCTCAATCTCCTGCTCTCAAAATTTCTGTCCCACTGAGACTGACAGAGTGCTAATTACTTGGCTTGCCAGGCCTCACGTGGCCCCCAAAAATCTGTTTTGCCGTTCACCCATAAGCATTTGACTTCACTAGGTGGTTGCCACTCAGAAAGATGGACTTTCATTGGGTTGGAGAAGAAGCAGTAGGGGTCAGGGGTGCCCAGTGGTCAGGGTCAAGGGTCAGGGGTTGCCCAGAACCCCAATTCTATTTGATCTGATGACTTGACACCTGTCCACATGTTTTGTTTTGTTGTCTGTCTCCCCCTTCTAGACTGTGAGCCCGTTGTTGGGTAGGGACCGTCTCTATATTTTGCCAACCTGTACTTCCCCAGTGCTTAGTACAGTGCTGTGCACACAGTAAGAACTCAATAAATACAACTGAATGAATGAATGAATGACAGAGTCCAGTGTTCTGCCCAGAGTCAGAGCTCATTAAATACCACCAATCGATCGACCCGGAGAGAAAGACAGAGAGGAAAACTGGTGAAATTGTTTCCTATTTTAAATTCTCATGCACTTGGACTCAAGTGCTCGTCTTTTTAAGCCCATTTGGGCACATTTTCCAAGTCCCCAATAACTCCCGTGGGTCATTCATTCATTCATTCAGTCGTATTTATTGAGCACTTACTGTGTGCAGAGCACTGGCCTAAGCACTTGGGAAGTACAAGTCGGCAACATATACAGACGGTCCCTCCCCAGCAACGGGCTCACAGTCTAGAAGGGGGGGACAGACAACAAAACAAAACATAACCACATAATCACAACTGGGGAACCCGAAAAATGAAAGGGGGAAACAACAGGGGAGAGGGGATGGGGAGGAGGGTAACTGGGTTAAAGATTCAAGCCCCAGAGAGCAAAGTTGAGTGAAACACAGAGTAAACAAACATTTTTGAGGCAGATGAGGAAACTGGAGTGAAAAAGATGAGTAACGGACAAAGTCCTCATGGCCCTGTCCCTCTTATCGCTTCTCGCCCCATGATCTATGACCTAGCTCTGGTAACCAACTGTGCTGGGCTCCGTGACCCTCTGAGTTTCTCAGGCTCTGGCTGCCTGAACTAGCCAGAGTAGGAAGTGGTTTAAATCAACCTGTCTGCATTTTCAGCTCACCTTCCTCCCCGTTGGCTTGTCTCATCTTGTCTGAAAATACTAATAACAGTAATAATAGGGGTGGTATTTGTTAAGCACTTCATCATCATCATCATCAATCGTATTTATTGAGCGCTTACTATGTGCAGTGCACTGTACTAAGCGCTTGGGAAGTACAAATTGGCAACATATAGAGACAGTCCCTACCCAACATTGGGCTCACAGTCTAAAAGGGGGAGACAGAGAACAAAACCAAACATACTAACAAAATAAAATAAATAGAATAGCTATGTACAAGTAAAATAAATAAATAAATAGAGTAATAAATATGTACAAACATATATAGATATCATCATCATCATTATCAATCGTATTTATTAAATGCTTACTATGTGCAGAGCACTGTACTAAGCGCTTGGGAAGTACAAATTGGCAACATACAGAGATAGTCCCTACCCAACAGTGGGCTAACAGTCTAAAGAGAGGCAGCGTGGCTCAGTGGAAAGAGCCCGGGCTTTGGAGTCAGAGGTCATGGGTTCAAACCCCGGCTCTGCCAATTGGCAGCTGTGTGACTTTGGGCAAGTCACTTAACTTCTCTGTGCCTCAGTTACCCCATCTGTAAAATCGGGATTAAGACTGTGAGCCCCACGTGGGACAACCTGATCACCTTGTATCTACCCCAGCGCTTAGAACAGTGCTTTGCACATAGTAAGCGCTTAACAAATACCAACATTATTATTATTATTATTAAAAGGTGGGCTCACAGTCTAAAAGAACAAAACAAACCATATTAACAAAATAAAATAAGTAGAATAAATGTGTACACGTAAAATAAATAAACTGGGGGAGTTCCAAGATAATCAGGTCTGGCACAGTCCCTGGCCCACACAGTCTCAGTAGGAGGGAGGGCAAGTATCGAATCCCCATTTAACAGACGAGCAAACTGAGGCACAAAGCAGTCAAGGGACCGGCCAAGGTTACCCAGGAGGTAAGTGGCAGATCTGGGATTGGAACCTATGTCCTCTCACTCCCAGGCCCGTGTCTTTCCACTGGTCCTCCCTGCTTCCCTGGCATGGGCAGCCTTCAGAGTGTCCTTGGTCTGGGATCAAAAGAAAAATCAAACTCTCATTAAAGCGGAGAAGCCTATCATCAAATCTCAGGGATCTGCTGCTGAGAGCTATCAGTCCCTCCGGGCGGGCGGGAGGGCGGGAGCCAGCTGCCAACAGCTGCCGATAGCTGCCTCCCGCTGATTGAACCAGACTCGCTTAACCCCTGAACCCGACTACTCTCTTGGCTATGAAGCTACTAATTAACTGCCTCTCCTCTGAGGGCTAGACTACCATCGGCTCCTCATGTCTGCTCTGGCCCCAGGGAGAGGCCTCAAAGGAGCAGCAAATGATTGGGCATAATCAGCGGGATTTATTGAGCACTTACTGTGGCGCAGAGCACCGTACTGAGCTCTTGGGAGAGTACAAGACGACTGAGAAGCAGCAGGCCTGGGAATCATCATCATCATCAATCATATTTATTGAGCGCTTACTATGTGCAGAGCACTGTACTAAGCGCTTGGGAAGTACAGAAGGACCTGGGTTCTAATTCCGGCTCTACCACTTGTCTGCTGGGTGACCTTGGGCAGGTCACTTCATTTCTCTCTGCCTCAGTTACCTCATCTATAAAATGAGGGTTAAGGCTGTGAGCCCCATGTGGGGCAAGGACTGTATCCAACCTAACAGCAGCGTGGCTCGACGGAAAGAGAACGGGCTTTGGAGTCAGAGATCGGGGTTCAAATACCGGCTCCGCCAATTGTCAGCTGTGTGACTTGGGGCGAGTCACTTACCTCATCTGTAAAATGGGGATTAAGACTGTGAGCCCCCCGTGGGACAATCTGATCACCTTGTAACCTCCCCAGCGCCTAGAACAGTGCTTTGCACATAGTAAGTGCATAATAAATGCCATCATTATTATTAACTTGCATCTACCTCAGCACTTAGAATCAATCAATCGTATTTATTGAGCGCTTACTGTGCGCAGAGCACTGTACTAAGCACTTGGGAGAGTGCTTGGCACATAGTAAGAGTTTAGCAAGTACCATAATTATTATTATTAGAGTTGGCCGATACGCTCTCTATCCCCAAGGGATTGTGCACCTCTAAAACTTGGTCCTCAGGAAGATGAATGTGTAAACAATCTGTAAGCTCTCCATCCCCTAGTACAGAGTCATTCAACCTTTTCCTCTTCCTTAATTTATAAATGTGTTTCTGCTTTAAGGCATTCTCCCACATCCCAACATATGCTCAGTAGATTAATTTCTTTCTGTTCAGCTGGTTCTCTGATTCCCCCCCAGTCAATACGAGTACAAGTCTCCAGTGACGATTTCATTGCCGTGGCTTATTCATTAGTTTGAGCAGCTGGAGAACTCTTCTTCTCATTATTCCAAAGCTCTTATAGAGCACTGGGTGGTTCTTTGGGGCAACTCAGTTGCAAAGCATAAGCTTATTAAATTGTAAGCCACTTGAGGGTCAGGACCCTGTCAGACTGCTAGGCGCTCCCATAGCCATTTCCCACCTCCCCCCGTGGGTGCTCAAAAAGGCCTTGTTGTCAGATCAAGCAGATCAAGGGATGATACATAAATAGAACCGAGGCTCAACAAACACCAGCTTAGTTCTCCAATTCAACAAAAATACCACCGTCAGCTGCTCTTTGCCTCTGCTTATCTGTTTGTTTCCATCTGTTTGAAGTCTTCTCTGCCTAAAGTGCAGCATTTGCTAATTATACACAGAGGGGACTAAGGGAGCGTCAGCCTTGATTTTTCCATGGGTCATTCGTGACTACAAAAATAATAATAGCGGCATTTGTAAGGCGCTTTCTATGTACCAAGCCCTGAACTGGGGTAGACAAGAGAATCAGATCCCACACGGGCTCACAGTCTGAGTAGAAAGGAGAATAGGTGTTGACGCCCCCCCCACCATTCTGCCGAAACTGAGGCACAGAGAAGTGAAGTGACTTGCCCAAAGTCACATAGCAGGTATGTGGTGGAGGCAGGATTAGAACCCACGTCTGCTGACTCCCAAACCCCTATTCTTTCTCCTAGAGGTAGGTAGGCCCAGAGTATTTGCTGAGCTGCTTCATATTTTCTGTCTATAGCTCTCGGAATTTGCTGCTTGTCGAGCTGCTCCGTTTGATGTATTTTTCAGATTTTGTCCACCTCTTTGGGCAGTGCTACTTCTGGCCTGCTGCTCTGTTGATCCTTTTATCCTACTTGTCCCTGTTTGTTGCTCCCTTGGCAGCCATAAGCATCATATTATTCTAGTCGACCTCGAGCTTGTTCCATCCGTCTTCCGACCAGAACGTTTCGTCGCCGGGTCTGCCCGGTACGTTGCCGTTCTTCCACGTGGACATTTTCAGCTTCTTGGAATCCAGTCTGTTAGGTGAGAGTTTCATGCGTTGATCAACCAATCAATCAATCGTATTTATTGAGCGCTTACTGTGTGCAGAGCACTGTACTAAGCACTTGGGAAGTACAAGCTGGCAACATATACAGACAGTCCCTACACAACAGTGGGCTCACAGTCTAGAAGGGGGAGACAGAGAACAAAACCAAACATACTAACAAAATAAAAGAAATAGAATAGATATGTACAAGTAAAATAAATAAATAAATAGAGTAATAAATACGTACAAACATATATACATATATACAGGTGCTGTGGGGAAGGGAAGGAGGTAAGATGGGGGGATGGAGAGGGGGACGAGGGGGAGAGGAAGGAAGGGGCTCAATCGATCAATCAGTGTTATTTGAGTGCTTATTGGGTGCAGAGCACTAAACTAAGCACTTGGGCAAGTACACTAAAATTAGTAGATGTGATCCCTGTCCACAGGGATCTAGTGGAGGAGGCAGGCACTAAGATAAATTATAGAGAGGGGAAGCAGCGGAGTCTATTTCGCTTTGCCTGCACACTCCACGGCCTATACTTCTTTCCTTTGCTTTGCATATAATTTACAGCAAGTCTCTGATGCTTTCTACTTCCTAATTGCTTATTTTTGGTTTTTTTTGGGGGGGGGTTATGGTATTCATTAAGCACTTACTATGTGTCAAGCACTGTTCTAAGCCTCCGGGTAGGTGGAAACAAGATAACCAGGTTGGACACAGTTCCTGTCCCACATAGGGGTCACAGTCTAAATCGGAGGTAGGAGGATTTAATCCCCATTTTACAGATGCGGTAACTGAGGCACAGAAAAGTTAAGTGAAGGTCTCGCAGTAGATAAGTGGTGGAGCCAAATTAGAATTCAGGTCCTCTTAGTCCCAGGACTGTGCTTTTTCCACAGCGTCACGCTGCTTCTCTGTAAATTCCTTCTGGGCAGGGATCTAGGCTGTAAACTCTCCTTCCAGACTGTAAGCGCAATGAGGGCAAGGAACATGTCTACCAACTCTGTTGTATTAAACTCCCCCAAGCACCCAGTACAGCCCCCCATACACAGCAAGTGCGCAATAAATACCATTTATTGATTAATTATGAGTGTAGTGGACCGTTCCATTAGTGGCTTTTCCCAATTTATTCTCTCCAGGTCCTCCCAACCTCTGTTCTTGCTACCTCCAATGGCACGTTTTTTACACTCCCTTTTACACAATCTGTACTCTTGAGAACTTTTTCCTTCTATTGGTAAATTTTGTTTGTCCCCCTTGTTACATTCAGGGCTCTGCCCACATTAGATTCAAAGTAAATGCAACTGATTGATCGTGTTTCAGAGTTGGTTTAGAGTCGATATGTACAGATCCATAAATTATATATTACAAATTATTTATTTATATTAATGTCTGTCTCCCCCTCTAGGCCGTGAGCATTTTTTTTGTCTCCTAATGGTATTTGTTAAGTGCTTACTATGTGTCAGGCACCGGGCTAATACTTGAATAGATACAAGCTAATCAGATTGGACACAGTCCCTGTCTCACATGGGGCTCACCGTCTTAATCCCCATTTTATAAATGAGGTAACTGAAGCCCAGAGAAGTGAAGTGAATTTCCCAAGATCACACAACCAGACAAGGGGTGGAGGCAGAATTACAACCCAGGTCCTTCTGAATCCCAGGTCGGTGCTCTGCTCTGCACGCAGTAAGCGCTCAGTGAATACGATTGAATGAATCACACTGCTTCTCTATAGTTGTGGGCAGAGAATGAATGTACCAACTCTCTTGTAATAATAATAATAATAATAATGGCATTTATTAAGCACTTACTATGTGCAAAGCACTGTTCTAAGTGCTGGGGAGGTTACAAGGTGATCAGGTTGCCCCACGGGGGGCTCACAGTCTTAATCCCCATTTTACAGATGAGGGAACTGAGGCACAGAGAAGTGAAGTGACTTGCCCAAAGTCACACAGCTGACAAGTGGCGGAGCCGGGATTTGAACCCATGACCTCTGACTCCAAAGCCCAGGCTCTTTCCACTGAGCCACGCTGCTTCTCTCCCAAGGGCTCAGCACAGTGTCCCATGCACAGTTGGTGCTTAATAGTTACCATCAGTTGATTGATTGACTTGATAAATAAGGCCCCATGTCCACCTCAGCCTCACGCCTGTCCCAAGTAGCCCTGACCATGTGTTGTATCTGAGAATGTACTGCCGTCCATCTGTGTCCAACCTGATTACCTTGTATATGTCCCAAAGCTTAGTACAGAGCCTGGCACATAGTAAGTGCTTAACAATTACTATATCTATATTTATACATATAAATATATATACATGTACATGCATATATATATATATATACACATGTATATACATATATATATGTGTGTGTATACTATATACAATTACTATATCTACATTTCTACGTATAAATACATATATGCATAATAATAATGATGGCATTTGTTAAGCGCTTCCTATGTGCAAAGCACTGTTCTAAGCACTGGGGGGATCAGGTTGTCCCATATGGGGCTCGCAGTCTTCATCCCCATTTTACAGGTGAGGTAACTGAGGCTTAGAGAAGTTAAGTGACTTGCCCAAGGTCACGTAGCAGACATGTGGTGGAGCTGGGATTAGAACCTATGACCTCTGACTCCCAAGAATGGGCTCTTTCCACTAAGCCATGCTGCTTCTCATATACATGCATGTATGTGTGTGTATGTATGCATGCACACATACATATGCACATATATATACATGCATACATATATACACCCACATCTATATACACATATGCATACACATATATACACATGTGTGTATTTGTGTGTGTGTGTATTTATGTGTGTGTATATGTATATGCATATATGTGTGTATGTGTCTATGTATATGTATATGTGTGTGTATGTGTGTGTGTATATATGTGTGTGTATATAATAATAATAACGATGGAATTTATTAAGTGCTTACTATGTGCAAAGCACTGTACTATACATATGTGTGTGTATACATATATCTATACATATATCTATATATCTATCTATCTGCCTATCTATCTATCTGTATAGATAGATAGAGATAGATTAGATGGATGGATAGATAGATAGAAAGATAGATAGATAGATAGGTAGATGGATAGATTAGATAGATATAGATGGATAGATAGATAGATAGATAGAGATAGATGATGATGATGATGGCATTTGTTAAGCGCTTACTATGTGCAAAGCACTGTTCTAAGCGCTGGGAGGGATACAAGGTGATCAGGTTGTCCCGCATGGGGCTCACAGGCTTCATCCCCATTTTACAGATGAGGTAACTGAGGCTCCGAGAAGTGAAGTGACTTGCCCAAGGTCACTAGATAGATAGATAGATAGAGATAGATAGATAGATAGATAGATAGATAGATAGATAGATAGATAGATAGATAGATAGAGATGGGTAGATAGATGATTGATAGATAGGTAGATAGATGATAGATAGATAGATAGATAGATTAGATAGATAGAGATTAGATAGATAGATAGATAGATAGATAGATAGATAGATAGATAGATGATAAATAGATAGATAGTAGGCAACTGGGGCTCTCCACTTTCTTCCAGGCCCGGGGGCATCACCCACGGGGCAGCCTCTCCATCCCCCTCATCTTACCTCCTTCCCTTCCCCACAGCACCTGTATATATGTATATATGTTTGTACATATTTATTACTCTATGTATGTATTTATTTATCTTACTTGTCCATATCTATTCTATTTCTTTTATTTTGTTAGTATGTTCGGTTTTGTTCTCCGTCTCCCCCTTTCAGACTGTGAGCCCACTGTTGGGTAGGGACCGTCTCTAGATGTTGCCAACTTGTCCTTCCCAAGCGCTTAGTCCAGTGCTCTGCACACAGTAAGCGCTCAATAAATACGATTGAGGATGATGATAGATAGATAGATAGATAGATGGAGAGAGAGAGAGAGAGAGAGAGAGAGAGAGAGAGAGAGATGGATGGATGGATAGATGGATAGATAGATAGATAGGTGGATAGATGGATAGATAGATGATAGATAGATAGATAGATAGATAGATAGATAGATAGATAGATAGATAGATAGATAGATAGATCCGTATATGTGACCGGTCCCTGGTCGGGGCCCGCGTGTCCCGGCCCGTGCTCAGGTCTCCCTGCAGTAGGCCTGTAGGTGGCGCTGCAGGCCCGGGCAGCGCGGCCCTGGCTTGGGCGCGCGCGCTCCTAGACCACCACCACCGCCACGACGACTACGAGGAGCTTGGGGCAGCAGGAGCCCCACAGGATTCCCTCAGCGTTCCCGAAGAATTCCCAAAGGGATCCCGCCGTGGGGGGAAAGGGAGGAGGCGGACGAGGAGCAGGCAGAGCTGCTGGGCCTGGGGGCTGTCTTGTGGGCGGGAGGTACCTCCTCAGGATGGGACGCCCTCCCTCAGAGGGCGAAGGATGGACAGCAGCGCAGGGCAGCAGGCTTGGGCAATGTTGGGCCCGGGGGCAGGAGAGACCCACAGGGAGACAGAGTCCGGCCGTCAATCAATCAATCAATCAATCAATCGTATTTATTGAGCGCTTACTGTGTGCTTACTTACTGGACTAAGCACTTGGGGAGTACAAGTTGGCAACATCTAGAGACGGGCCCTACCCAACAGTGGGCTCGCAGTCTAGAAGGGGGAGACAGAGAACAAAACCAAACATACTAACAAAATAAAATAAATAGAATAGATATGTACAAGTAAAATAAATAAATAAATAAATACAGTAATAAATATGTACAAACATAGATACATATATACAGGTGCTGTGGGGAAGGGAAGGAGGTAAGACGGTGGGGATGGAGAGGGGGATGAGGAGGAGAGGAAGGAGGGGGCTGAGTGTGGGAAGGCCTCCTGGAGGAGGTGAGCTCTCAGTAGGGCCTTGAAGGGAGGAAGAGAGCTATCTTGGCGGATGGGCAGAGGGAGGGCATTCCAGGCCCGAGGAAGGACGTGGGCCGGGGGTCGACGGCGGGAAAGGCAAGAACGAGGCCTAACGGTGAGGAGATTAGCAGCAGAGGAGCAGAGGGTGTGGGCTGGGCTGGAGAAGGACAGAAGGGAGGTGAGGTATTGTGGCTCAGAGGAAAGAGCCCGGGCTTTGGTGTCAGAGGTCATGGGTTCAAATCCCAGCTCCCCCACTTGCCAACTGTGTGACTTTGGGCAAGTCACTTCACTTCTCTGGGCCTCAGTGACCTCATCTGGAAAATGGGGATGAAGACTGGGAGCCCCCCGTGGGACAACCTGATCACCTTGTAACCTCCCCAGCGCTTAGAACAGTGCTTCGCACATAGTAAGCGCTTAAGAAATGCCATTATTATTATGCCTTCTAGACTGTGAGCCTGCTGTTGGGTAGGGACCATCTCTATATGTTGCCAACTTGTACTTCCCAAGCACCTAGTACAGTGCTCTGCACACAGTAAGTGCTCAGTAAATACGATTGAATGAATTGAGGGCTTACTGTGTACAGAGCACTGTACTAGGCACTTGTGAGAGTACAGTATAACAATAAACAGACACATTCCCTGCCCACAACAAGCTGCCTCCGTGTTTTGTTTTGTTGTCTGTCTCCCCCTTCTAGACTGTGAGCCCGCTGTTGGGTAGGGACAGTCTCTATATGTTGCAAACTTGTACTTCCCAAGCGCTTAGTGCAGTGCTCTGCACACAGTAAGCGCTCAATAAATACGATTGAATAAGTAAATGAAAGAGACAGAGAGACAGAGAGGGAGGGAGAGAGAGAGTTATACCACCTGTTGGGTGCGGAAAGAGCCCCGCTGTCTGTTCTCCAAGGGGCCTCATCTGCCTGCTCCTCACTCCCCCAACTCTGCTTTCTGGCCAGGGAGGAAAAGTCTTCAAACCTACAAGACCAGAGGGAAGCAAAAGAAGATTCCATCCTGGCCTTCCCCTGGGATTCCCCCAGGGGCCAACCCCAGGGTCCTATACTAATAATAAATAATAATGGCATTTATTAAGCGCTTACTATGTGCAAAGCACTGTTCTAAGCTCTGGGGAGGTTACAAGGTGATCAGGTTGTCCCACGGGGGGCTCACAGTCTTCATCCCCGTTTTACAGATGAGGGAACTGAGGCCCAGAGAAGTGAAGTGACTTGCCCAAAGTCACCCAGCTGACAATTGGCAGAGCCGGGATTTGAACTCATGACCTCTGACTCCAAAGCCCGGGCTCTTTCCACTGAGCCACACTGCTTCTCGGAGAAGGAGAGCAGAGGAGAGCTGCGTGAAAGTGAGGCCATTCATTCATTCATTCAATCGTATTTGCAGTGTGGCTCAGTGGAAAGAGCACAGACTTTGGAGTCAGAGATCATGGGTTTGAATCCCGGCTCAGCCAATTGTCAGCTGTGTGACTTTGGGCAAGTCACTTCACTTCTCTGGGCCTCAGTTCCCTCATCTGGAAAATGGGGATGAAGACTGGGAGCCCCCTGTGGGACAATCTGATCTCCTTGTAGCCTCCCTAGCGCTTAGAACAGTGCTTTGCACATAGTAAGCGCTTCATAAATGCCATCATTATTATTATTATCATTTATTGAGCACTTACTGTGTGCAGAGCACTGTACTAAGCACTTGGGAAGTACAAGTTGGCAACATCTAGAGACGGTCCCTACCCAACAGTGGGCTCACAGTCTAGAAGGGGGAGACAGACAACAAAACAAAACATATTAACAAATGAGACTAGCAGGGGAGAGGCCACACCCCAGGGTTCCCAGCTGAGTTTTCACCCCCTCAGTTCTTTGGTCTGGGCTTTCGGTCTCATTCACCCCAGGCTCCCAACAAGGCCTTAGAGTTTCCTGGTAGAACCAGGTAAAACCCCAGAGCGCTTAGAACAGTGCTCCAGCGCTTAGAACAGTGCTCTGCACATAGTAAGCGCTTAACAAATGCCATTATTATTATATCATTATTATTATCTTCCAGATCTGTTGGCTCTTTCAATCCTGCTTGCCTGCCGGCCACTCCCAAGCCCCATCCTGCCTTCCTTCCCACCCTCACCGGAAGAGCCCTCCTTCTTGCCCACACTCAAAATGAAAAGGTAGCACTTGTGTGGAGTGGTATTTATTTTGCCCTGAAGGGTAAGCTCAAGAGAATTGTAAGATAAAGTCCCTGGCTCTGAGAAAGTGCTCAGAGGGAGACCAGGAGAAATCCAGGTGCCTGGCATCCCACTCACCTGCCCAGGCCAGAAGAGTGGAAAAAGACTAGGGCTTCCCAGGGTGCCCAGGCTTCAGAGCCAGGCCCCAGACCTCAGAGAGAGTCTGCCTGTGCCCACTTCCTTCTCCCCTCGGTGCTTGGCACATATCTCCACCCTGAATCCGGGGTCCACTAGCAGAGTATCCAAGCCAGCTGCTTCACGTGTGCCTTCTGCTTCCAGCTCCCAGGCAATACTTAGGGCAACCAAAACCATCCCCCAGAGCTTGCCAAAAGACTACCCAAGGTGGGCCAGAGGAGGAGAGGGAGATAAGAAAGGTGCCACTTTCTTCCTCTTTTTCCCTGATCTTGGCTAGCGGGGTGAGTGAAGAAAATGCAGGGAGGAAGGGAGAAAGAAGAAAAGGAGAAAGGAAGGGAGGGAGGGAAGAAAACACCAGCAAAGAAGGCAACTGGGAAGAATGAAGATTTGGTGAATGGACAGCTGGGAAAGGAATTATCAGTGCAGAGGGAAGGCAAGAAAGTGCAGGAAAAGACACCACGAAGCACAAAGGGAATGAATGCTGGCAGGAAATGAAAGCAGACAATGTGGGAGGGGGAAGAAGATATAGGGATGGGAAGAAACCCCTGGGGACAGTGCTGCTGAGCTCTGCCTGGGTGGAAGATAACCCTCCGGGCGCCTAGGGCCAAACTGGAAGCAACCTGCCAAAATCAGTCAGGCTTGGGGCAGGCTTGGATAGCCGCCTCTAAAGTCCCCAAATGAACCACTCATAGTTGGGTTCGACTCACTGGTCTTCAAATGGAGCAGGGCGGACTGTCCCAACTGCATACTGGGACAGCACCAGCCAAAGGAAGCAATTTCTTACTCCAGACTTTCAGGTTGTAAGTTGGATGCCCCCCGTTCCAGGTGAGGTGAACCCAGACATTTCTTTTTTAACTGCAGCAGCGAGCAAAAGGGGCAAGAAGGCCCAAGATTTGAGTGAGGGCAAGAACAGACCAGGGTTCAAAAGGCAAAAGGAATCAGCATAAGGAAATGGACAGAATAGAAAGGCAGAGAAAGAAGATTTGGCAATCTGAAGTGGAACTGCCAAAGCTGAAATGGTTCAGAGTTCCTCAGGCGGCCTGCTTCTATCACTGAGAGAATGTGTCAATGTGTCTTCCAACTCTGTGACAGTGTAGTCTCCCAAGCATGTACTACAGTGCTCAGCACATAGTAAGAGCTCAATAAATATGAGTGATTGATTGCATAGGTTATGCAGGAAGGAGAGGGAGTAAGGGAAAAGAGGGGGTGGGGAGAGTGGTGGTTTGGCATATAAGGAGGGGGAGGGAGGACATGGGCAAGACAGAAGAGATGGGGGAACAGTGAGCAACCTGGTGCTAGAGGAAGTACTCAATCACGTTGCTTCCTCTTACCTCAACTCATTTCTCTCCTACTACAACCCAGCCCGCACATTTTACTCCTCTAAGCCAACCTACTTGCTGCACCTCGATCTCGCCGTCAACCTCTCGCCCACGTCCTGCCTCTGGCCTGGAACGCCCTTCCTTTTCATATCCAACAGTTACTCTCCCCACCTTCAAAGCCTTATCGAAGGCACATCTCCTCCAAGAGGCCTTCCCTGAATAAGCCCTCATTTCCTCTTTTCCCACAACTTTTTGCGTCACCCTGATTTACTCCCATTACTCAACACCCCATACTGGGCCCACTCCACTTCTGTATATAGCTGTAATTTATTTGTTTTATATTAATGTCTGTCCCTGTAGACTGTAAGCTCACTGTGGGCAGGGAATGTGTCTGTCTTATTGTACTCTTCCAAGAGCTTAGTACAGTGCTCTGCACACAATAAGCACTCAATCAATATGATTGTTGTTGGTTGATTGATTAGAGGAATGAAGTGTGAGGGCTGGGCTGTAGTAGGGGATCAGAGAGAGGGAAAATGCTTGCCGAGTGCTTTAAAGTTATGGTAAGGAGCTTCTGTTTGATGCAGAGGAGGATGGGCAGCCGCTGGAGGTTCTTGAGGAGTGGGGAACTTTTTTTAGAAAAATGATCCAGACAGTGGAGTGATTATGGACTGGATTAGGGGGAGACAGGAGGCAGGCTGGTCAGTGAGGAGGCAGATGTAGTAGTCAAGGCGGATTAGGATAAGTGCTTGGATCAGCATAGTAGCACTTCGGATGGTGAAGACTGGAAGACTGATCAAGCCCCCGGATCTGGATCAGCCTCCTCTCTGATCTCCCATCCTCCTGTCTCCCCCCGCTTCAGTCTATACATCGCTCTGCTGCCCGGATTATCTTTCTACAGAAATGCTCTGGGCATGTCACTCCCCTCCTCAAAAATCTCCAGTGGTTGCCTGTCAACCTACGAATCAAGCAAAAGCTCCTCACTCGGCTTCAAGGCTGTCCATCCCCTCGCCCCCTCCTCCCTCACCTCCCTTCTGTCCTTCTCCAGCCCAGCCCGCACCCTCCGCTCCTCTGCCGCCGCTCACCTCCTCACTGGGCCTCGTTCTCGCCTGTCCCACCATCGACGCCCAGCCCACATCCCTCCCCTGGCCCGGAATGCCTGCCCTCCACACAACCGCCAAGCTAGCTCTCTTCCTTTCTTCAAAGCCCTACTGAGAGCTCACCTCCTCCAGGAGGCCTTCCCAGACTGAGCCACCTTTTTCCTCTCCTCCTCCCTATCCCCCCGCCCTACGTCCTTCCCCTCCCCACAGCACATGTATATATTTGTACAGATTTATTACTCTTTATTTTACTTGTACATATTTACTATTCTATTTATTTTGTTAATGATGTGCAGATAGCTGTAATTCTATTTATTCTGACAATTTTGACACCAGTCTACCTGTTTTGTTTTGTTGTCTGTCTCCCCCTTCTAGACTGTGAGCCAGTTGTTGGGTAGGGACCGTCTCTGTATGTTGCCGACTTGTACTTCCCAAGTGCTTAGTCCAGTGTTCTGCACACAGTCAGCGCTCAATAAATATGATTGAATGAATGAATGAATTCCCTGAAAACATCTACAAGCAAGGAGAGGACTTCATGCATCAAAGGCTCCTCAGAATTTCCTCCACACGGAGGAAACGCTACAGGACTTCACAGATGCCACCCTAATCACCTTCTTCAAGAAGCAAGTGACTCCTGGGGGCTGACCTTTGCTGGCAACATCCTCAGCAGAATCCTTCTGTACCGACTACCGAAAAACGTTCTTATCTATGTACTTCCTGGGGTGCTGTGTGGCTTCAGATCAAAACGCAGCCTGCAGACACGAACTTTGCAGCAGAACTGAAGGGCAGGGAGCCACACAAAGATCTCGACATCATTTCCGGAGACCTTACTTGAGAACCTGGGATGGCATCAACAGATCACAGCCCTGGCAACTGCTCAGCAAATGTGGCCAACCTGAGGAGACCGCCGAGACACAGAGACTACAGCCCTCCCGAGAGGGTGACAAGGAACGCGAAACCTAGTATCAGAATCTGCTTCCGTTGCCCGCCTACCAGCCGCATCGAAAGTCTTTGAGTCAGTGATCCTCGCGCTGCTGAATGTTAATAACTGAACTCCGATGGCACATACCCAAGGTCCCAACCTAAGAACTGCTTCAGAATCAGCAATAGTTGACAAAAAGCTCTCACTGATCTGCACCAGGCCGTTACCGGCCCAACCATAAGCCAAGGTTTCCATCGCCTCTACTAGCTGTAGTGTTCTGTCCCGAGCATTTAATACAGTGCCCTGCAAACAGTAGGCACTCAGAAAATATTACTGATATGAGGATGACGATTGGCAGCACAGAACTTAATATTCTGACCAGTTCTTGCTGTTCCGGACCCCCTCCGTGGTGCTGAGGGAGACATAAAAAAGCAGAAAACCAAATCGTGAAGACGTGTATCCATCAGTTAATAACGATGGCATTTGTTAAGCGCTTACTATGTGCCAAGCATTGTTCTAAACGCTGAGGTAGATACAAGGTAATCAGGTTGTCCCACGTGGGGTTCACAGTCTTAATCCCCATTTGACAGATGAGGTCACTGAGGCCCAGAGAAGTGAAGTCACACATCTGACAAGCAGTGGAGGCAGGATTAGAACCCACCACCTCTGACTCCCAAGCCCGGGCTCTTTCCACTAGCTTGCACTAATAATAATAATAATGATAGCATTTATTAAGCGCTTACTATGTGCAAAGCACTGTTCTAAGCGCTGGGGAGGTTACAAGATGATCAGGCTGTCCCACGGGGGGCTCACAGTCTTAATCCCCATTTTCCAGATGAAGGAACTGAGGCACAGAGAAGTGAAGTGACTTGCCCAAAGTCACACAGCTGACAAGCGGCGGAGCCGGGATTTGAACCCCCGACCTCTGACTCCAAAGCCCGGGCTCTTTCCACTGAGCCACGCTGCTTCTCTTATATAATTAGAGAAGCAGTATGGCCTAGTGGAAAGAGAGTCAGGGGACCTGAGTTCTAATCCCACTCGTCCTTCTTAAGTCACTTAACTTCTCTGTGCCTCAGCTACCTCATCTGTAAAATGGGGATTGAGACTGTGAGCCCCTTGTGGGACACGGACTGGATCCTACTGGGGAGTTCACCTGCTTTCAAGGCTTCAGCTACCACCAGCACATGGATGCCTTCCAAATCTACCTCACCAGCTCCGACCCGTCTCCTCCTCTGCAGTCTCACAGCTCCTCCTGCCTCCAGAACATTTCTTCATGAATGTCTCACCGGCACATGCCCGAGACATGCACGAAGTAAGCGCTCAATAAATACGATTGACCGATTGTTCCAGGAGACAAAGGATTTTCCCGTCGTCCCCTGACTTTCCCCATCCCCTTCACACGCTGTCAGCTCCCCTAGACCTTTATGACTCTCAGAAAGCCAAAGACTCCTCAAAATGAAGCCGCCGCCACCGCTCCATCCAAAGCCACAGTCAGTGCTCATCGCACACGTGTACACACATACACACACACACCACAAATCCATTGGACGTAGAGAGAGGGGAGTAACTAATTTTGAGAAGCTTTTTAAAATCATATGGTTTCCAGAGACGCGTCAGAACGTGTTGTGAATAACCAAAAGGGGAACGTGTGGTGAAATAAGACAAAGCTGGTTGTGGGCAGGGAACGTCGCTGATATATTGTGATCTCCTGGTAATATTCTGACCAGTTTTTGCTGTTCCAGACCCCCTCCGTGGTGCTGAGACAAAAAAAGGCAGAAAACCAAATCATGAAGACGTGCATCCATCGGTTAATAATGATGTGCTCCTGCCTAGAGAGGCAGCGTGGCTCAGTGGAAAGAGCCCGGGCTTCGGAGTCAGAGGGCATGGGTTCAAATCCCGGCTCTGCCAATCGTCAGCTGTGACTTTGGGCAAGTCACTTAACTTCTCTGTGCCTCAGTTGCTTCATCTGTAAAATGGGGGATTAAGACTGTGAGCCCCCCATGGGACAACTTGATCAACTTGTAACCTCCCCAGCACTTAGAACAGTGCTTTGCACATAGTAAGCGCTTAATAAAGGCCATTATTATTATTATTATTACCTTGTACTCTCCCAAGAGCTTAGTACAGTGCTCTGCACACAGTAAGCACTCAATAAATACGGTTGGCTGGCTGATGAGGCTTGGAAAGAGAAAAGAACAGTCCTTTTCCTGACTATATAGGGGGAGGAGAAAGAAACCCCAGAGTGTTTGCTTGGCGAGCAGAGAGGAAGAAGCAGCGTGGCTCAGTGGAAAGAGCGTGCTTGGGAGCCAGAGGTCATGGGTTCTAATTCCGGCTCCGCCACTTGTCAACTGTGTGACTTTGGGCAAGTCACTTAACGTCTCTGCCTCAGTTCCCTCATCTGTAAAATGGAGATTAAGACTGTGAGCCCCACGTGGGACAATCTGATCATCTTGTATCCCCCGAGCGCTTAGAACCGTGCTTTGCACATAGTAAGTGCTTAACAAATGCCATTATTATTATTATTAGAGTAGGCAAAAGGCTTCAGGGAGGTTTGGCGGAGGGCACGAGTTGGCTGGGGATGAGATCACAGCAGAGTGTGGGTGTTTTTTTTAGAAATTTCAAGGGTAGTCACCCTGTGACTGGTTGAAGTGATTGCTCTTCAGTCCCTGAGAGACATTTGCAAGAGGATACTTCAGGCCCAGCTGTTCCCCAAGCCTTTTAAGAAGAGTGGCTGAGGCAGGTTGTGAAATCTCCTCCCCCTCGGTCTGGGCACTCTGGACTCCCGACTTCTACTTCCTCAGCCAGAGTTCCTTCGAAGGTCAGCCAGGCCCCTGGGGGAATATGGGGAAAGTAGTCGGGAGCTACAGAGGGAGGAAGCAGGCCAACTGTGCTAGAGGACGAAGGCCCGGTCTTTGCTTCGAGGCAGGTTTGGGTCGGGGATATTAACTGGAGGGTCGAATTTTTGATACGGCCTAAAATGAAATGAGAAGGTTAGTGGAAAAATGAGAAAGTGGAAATGGCATGGCGTGGGGGAATGAGGATGGAAGTGTAACTTGGCTAAGGACAGAAGCAGCTCAGAGGGGCAGCGTCAGTGTATATTGAGCTACTTCTGTGCGCCAAGCACTGTACAGGCGTTCTTGGGAACATACGAAAGAAATAGGAGGCAAAATCCATGCTGCTGGCCCCACCGCCATCCAGCCCAGGACCACCCACCCCATCCAAGGTACCTGCTGTGCCAAAGGCCGGACATCTCATCCTTTGCTTAGAACGGTGCTTTGCACATAGTAAGCGCTTAATAAATGCTGTTATTATTATTATTATTATTGTTATGAGGTCGGGGGAAGCGGGCAAAATTCCCAAAATGCTCTGTGAGTCAAAGCCAGGGAGAGGCAATGGAGCCTCCTGGTTTCCCCACATCTGGGGCTGCTTCCCCTAAGGGCAGTGCTCTTCCTTAGGGTTCTGAAGAAATAGGGATCAAAGCAGCACCCTGGGGCCCCATCCCGGGAGAGAGGACAGGAGTAGAGAGAGCAGGAGAACAGCCAGGACCCTCCAAACTCCTCAGGCACAGTTTTAGTTTCCATTCCCAGCGTGGCTCAGTGGAAAGAGCACGGGCTTGGGAGTCAGAGGTCATGGGTTTGAATCCCAGCTCTGCCACTTGTCAGCTGTGTGACCTTGGGTAAGTTACTTAACTGCTCTGTGCCTCAGTTCCCTCATCTGTAATATGGGGATTAAGACTGTGAACCCCACGTGGGACAACCTGCCCACCTTGTATCCCCCCAGTGCTTAGAACAGTGTTTTGCACATAGTAAGCTCTTAACAAATACCATCACTATTATACTAATCTCCTCACCGTACCTAATCTCCTCACCGTACCTCGTTCTCGCCTGTCCCGCCATCGACCCCCGGCCCACGTCCTCTCCCGGGCCTGGAATGCCCTCCCTCTGCCCCTCCGCCAAGCTAGCTCTCTTCCTCCCTTCAAGGCCCTGCTGAGAGCTCACCTCCTCCAGGAGGCCTTCCCAGACTGAGTACTTCCTTCCTCTCCCCCTCGTCCCCCTCTCCATCCCCCCATCTTACCTCCTTCCCTTCCCCACAGCACCTGTATATATGTTTGTGCATATTTATTACTCTATTTATTTTACTTATTTATTTTATTTTGTTAGTATGTTTGGTTTTGTTCTCTGTCTCCCCCTTCTAGACTGTGAGCCCACTCTTGGGTAGGGACTGTCTCTATGATGCCAGCTTGTACTCCTCAAGCACTTAGTACAGTGCTCTGCACACAGTAAGCGCTCAATAAATACGATTGATTGATTGATTGAGTCTCTGGGCCTCAGTTATCTCATCTGTAAAATGGGAATTGAGACTGTGAGCCCCATGTGGGACAGGGATTGTGTCCAACCTGATTAGTTTGCTCAGTGCAGTGCCTGCCATAGAGTAAGTGCTTAACAAAATACCATTTTTTTTCAAAAAGCTGTTCCTCCAGTCCTAGTCCAGATCTCCCCAGACAGGTGCCCTGTTTTACCACTCAAGACTAGAGGATAAGTTCCTTAAGTTCTCGCTCTAGACTGAAAGCTCCTTGTTGGTAGGGAATGTGCCTGCCAACTCTGTTGTATTGTACTCCTCCAAGTGCTTAGTACAGTGGGGGTTTGGGTTTTTTTTTCTTTAATTGTACACAGTAAGAACTTGATAAATACCAACTACTGATTGACTGAGGGCAGGAATTGTCTGACTCTAGTGTGCTTTCCCCTAGCACTTAGTGAAGTGCTCTACACGGAGTCAGGCCTTAGGAAATACTATCGATTGATCCATCGATTGAATTATTGGAAGGAGCATGGAGGAGAGGGATGAGGGATTGCCAGTGGTGATACCCTCTGGCAGGGATCTAGCAGGGGAAGGGGGAGACTCGAGGCTGAGTCTTGAGGCGTAAGGTTCCCAGGCCCCAGAGCGTTGTGGAGGGGGCGGCCTGGCCCTCTAGTGTGCTTTCTCCTAGCACTTAGTAAAGTGCTCTACATAGAGTCAGGCCTTAGGAAATACTATTGATTGATCCATCGATTGAATTCTTGGAAGGAGCATGGAGGAGAGGGATGAGGGATTGCCAGTGGTGATACCCTCTGGCAGGGATCTAGCAGGGGAAGGGGGAGACTTGAGGCTGAGTCTTGAGGCGTAAGGTTCCCGGGCCCCAAAGCGTTGTGGAGGGGGCGGGCTGGCCGCATCATCTGCCAGGATGACTCACACCAAGAAAACAACCACCTTCTCCTCAGAACCCGGCTGAGGGTTTACTCCCACAGCTAGTCCTACTCACTCTCTGTCCTCCGGTTCCTTCCTTTCTCAGAACCCCAACACGCTACGGTACCTGCTCCCTCCTTCCCTGACATCAAGTGTCCCCCTCTACCCCAAAACACCTCGGGGCCATCCTCCACTTCACCCTGGGCAATCAATCAATCAATCAATCATATTTATTGAGCGCTTACTGCGTGCAGAGCACTGGACTAAGCGCTTGGGAAGTACAAGTTGGCAACATATAGAGACAGTCCCTACCCAACAGTGGGCTCACAGTCTAGAAGGGGGAGACAGAGAACAAAACCAAACATACTAACAAAATAAAATAAATAGAATAGACAGGTACAAGTAAAATAAATAAATAGAGTAATAAATATGTACAAACATATAGACATATATACAGGTGCTGTGGGGAAGGGAAGGAGGTAAGATGGGGGGATGGAGAGGGGGACGAGGGGGAGAGGAAGGAAGCGGCTCAGTCTGGGAAGGCCTCCTGGAGGAGGTGAGCTCTCAGTAGGGCCTTGAAGGGAGGAAGAGAGCTAGCTTGGTGGATGGGCAGAGTGAGGGCATTCCAGGCCCGGGGGATGACACGGGCCGGGGATCGATGGCGGGACAGGCAAGAACGAGGCACGGTGAGGAGATTAGCGGCAGAGGAGCGGAGGGTGCGGGCTGGGCTGGAGAAGGAGAGAAGGGAGGTGAGGTAGGAGGGGACGAGGGGATGGATGGATGGACAGCCTTGAAGCCCAGGGTGAGGAGTTTCTGCCTGATGTGCAGATTGATTGGTAGCCACTGGAGATTTTTGAGGAGGGGAGTAACATGCCCAGAGCGTTTCTGGACAAAGACAATCGGGGCAGCGGCGTGAAGCATGGATTGAAGTGGGGAGAGACACGAGGATGGGAGATCAGAGAGGAGGCTGATACAGTAGTCCAGACGGGCTAGGATGAGAGCTTGAACGAGCAGGGTAGCAGTTTGGATGGAGAGGAAAGGGCGGATCTTGGCAATGTTGCGGAGCGGAGACCGGTAGGTTTTGGTGATGGCTTGGATGTGGGCAAAAAGAGTCCCTTCTCCTGAAGCCCACCTGGGGAATACCAGGCCTGTCCGAGCCAATCAATCAATCAATCGTATTTATTGAGCGCTTACTGTGTGCAGAGCACCGTACTAACCACATGGGAAGTACAAGTTGGCAATAATAGGAGCCCCCATCTTTCTCCCAAGTCTGCAGGCCCCTGGCACAAAAAGCTTTGACCTCTCGGAGGCCTTCCTTCCTGGACTCAGGGGTCTCTCTGGCTGACCCTTAGTGGATGCCCACCACCAACACGGATGT
Source organism: Tachyglossus aculeatus (assembly GCF_015852505.1). Lineage (NCBI taxonomy): Eukaryota > Metazoa > Chordata > Mammalia > Monotremata > Tachyglossidae > Tachyglossus > Tachyglossus aculeatus. Next base: position 12,669,101 of record NC_052086.1, read on the forward strand.
GGGAGGAGGAACTCACAGCACCTCCAGCTCCCCATGGAAGGGGGCAGGTCTTGGAAGAACACAAGGCTGCAGCCACGATGGTGGGGCAGGTTTGGGGGGCAGAGAAAGGAAATCCAGAACACAGGGACCTGTGTGTTGAAATCAATCTATCAATGGTATTTATTGAGCGCTTACTATGTGCAGAGCACTGTACTAAGTGCTTGGGAGACTACAAAGCAACAGAATTAGTGGATACGTTTCCCACCCATACAGTCTAGAAGGGGAGACAGACATGACTATAAATAAATGATTTATAATATATGATTTAAGGATATGTACTTAAGTGTTGGGGGTTGGGGGTGGGGCATATAATAATAATAATAATAATAATGGCATTTGTTAAGTGCTTACTATGTGCAAAGCACTGTTCTAAGCGCTGGGGGGATACAAGGTGATCAGGTTGTCCCACGTGGGACTCGCAGTCTTAATCCCCATTTTACAGATGACGTAACTGAGGCTCAGAGAAGTTAAGTGACTTGCCCAAGGTCATCATCATCATCATCATCAATCGTATTTATTGAGCGCTTACTATGTGCAGAGCACTGTACTGAGCGCTTGGGAAGTACAAATTGGCAACAAATAGAGACAGTCCCTTCCCAACAGTGGGCTCACAGTCTAAAAGGGGGAGACAGAGAACAAAACCAAACATACTAACAAAATAAAATAAATAGGTCACACAGCAGACGCGTGGCAGAGCTGGGATTAGAACCCACGGCCTCTGGCTCCCAAGGCCGTGTTCTTTCCACTGAGCCACGCTGCTTCTCGGCACGTGAGATGTCCAAAGGTCACAGATTCAGATGCAATAAATACTACTGATTGAAATCCATAAAAATCAGGCCAGCCGGACAACTCGGAGAAAGAGGAAGAAGAAAACTCCAGACTCCGGGCCACACCCTCCTCTCGCCTTCCCGCCCAGACGCACACTCCGTGGCTTGGACACTTGGACGCCTGGGCGGGTGCCCTTACCACAATCCCCAGCTGCAGCCCCCGGCCGTCCAGGTGTTCGTGGACTGAATATGCTGTTTTGATGATGATGATGATGATTTTGATGATTTTGATGATTTTGATGATGATGATGATGATTGTCTGTCTGCCTGTCTGTCTCCCTCCCCCTTTCAGACTGTGAGCCCACTGTTGGGTAGGGACTGTCTCTATATGTTGCCAATTTGTCCTTCCCAAGCGCTTAGTACAGTGCTCTGCACATAGTAAGCGCTCAATAAATACGATTGATGATGATGATGATGATGATGGCATTTGTTAAGCGCTTACTATGTGCAAAGCACTGTTCTAAGCGCTGGGGGATACAATGAGATCAAGTTGTCCCACGTGGGGCTCACGGTCTTAATCCTCATTTTACAGCTGAGGTAACTGAGGCTCAGAGAAGTTAAGTGACTTGCCCAAGGTCACACAGCTGACAAGTGGCAGAGCCGGGATTTGAACCGATGACCTCTGACTCTGACTCTGTTTTGCCAGTGAAGGTCTGTGGCAGGGCTCAGGCTAAGGTTTAGTCCCGAGCACCAAGGCTCCTGAGTCCAGAGTCACCAGTCCGGGGAAGCGGTCCAGAATCGGCCTCTGCCGTTGGCCCAGAAAGGAGAGAAAGAGAAAGAGAAAGCAGGAGAGATCCTGGAAGCACCCGGATCTCTCGACAGCATTCGGAAGTGATGCTATTGCTGGTGACGGCTTACCTGAAGGTGAGGGTGTGACTGCAGAGGCCACTGTGTGACTGAATCCCAATCAATCAATCAATCGTATTTATTGAGCGCTTACTGTGTGCAGAGCACTGTACTAAGCGCTTGGGGAGTCCAAGTTGGCAACATATAGAGACAGTCCCTACCCAACAGTGGGCTCACAGTCTAAAAGGGGGAGACAGAGAACAAAACCAAACATACTAACAAAATAAAATAAATAGAATAGATGTGTACAAGTAAAATAAATAAATAGAGTAATAAATATGTCCAAACATATATACATATATACAGGTGCTGTGGGGAAGGGAAGGAGGTAAGATGGGGGGGATGGAGAGGGGGACGAGGGGGAGAGGAAGGAAGGGGCTCAGTCTGGGAAGGCCTTCTGGAGGAGGTGAGCTCTTATTTTGTTAGTATGTTTGGTTTTGTTCTCTGTCTCCCCCTTTTAGACTGTGAGCTCACTGCTGGGTAGGGACTGTCTCTATATGTTGCCAACTTGTACTTTCCAAGCGCTTAGTCCAGTGCTCTGCACACAGTAAGCGCTCAATAAATGCAATTGATGATGATGATGATAGGGCCTTGAAGGGAGGAAGAGAGCTAGCTTGGCGGATGGGCAGAGGGAGGGCATTCCGGGCCCGGGGGATGACGTGGGCCGGGGGTCGATGGCGGGACGGGCAAGAACGAGGTACGGTGAGGAGATTAGCAGCAGAGTGTCCCATCCCCCGGCACACGCTTACTGGCCTGTGGTCCCACCGATTGCAGCTATGTGGCTAAGAAGGCCGACGTGTGCCCGGACTTCTTGCAACATGCCATGAGTTCAGGTGACAGTTTCATTCCAGGGGACTCCCGTCGCCCATTTCCCTTCCTCGGCTATCAGCGGGGACGCACCGCCCAACCCCTGTCCTCCATCTCCACTCTTCACCTTTCCGCCCCCCGCCGCCGTGCCCACCATCCGGCTAGCCGGCCCTCTGGGGCGATGAGGAGTATGGTGGACAAGGACCAGAAGGGACCAGAGCTGGGACAGGCCTGGGATGGCCTTCCTCCTCTGGTTCCCAGAAAAAAACACCATAAGGGCTGTGATGGGGACGGTGGTGGTGAAAGACTGTAACCAGGAGAGTTTGATTCTGGTCCCAGGGCCCAGAGAGGTGTAAGCTCAGGGGAGACCCAGGGGTAGCCATTGGGGCTGAAGCCAATTGGGATGGTGGCCTCCAGACAGAGGGTGAGAGAGCTTTCTGCAGCCCTCACTGAATAATAATAATAATAATGATGGCATTTATTAAGTGCTTACTCTGTGCAATCAATCAATCAATCAATCAATCAATCGTATTTATTGAGCGCTTACTATGTGCAGAGCACTGTACTAAGCACTTGGGAAGTACAAATTGGCAACACATAGAGACAGTCCCTACCCAACAGTGGGCTCACAGTCTAAAAGGGGGAGACAGAGAACAGAACCAAACATACCAACAAAATAAAATAAATAGGATAGAAATGTACAAGTAAAATAAATAAATAAATAGAGTAATAAATATGTACAACCATATATACATATATACAGGTGCTGTGGGGAAGGGAAGGAGGTAAGATGGGGGGATGGAGAGGGGGACGAGGGGGAGAGGAAGGAAGGGGCTCAGTCTGGGAAGGCCTCCTGGAGGAGGTGAGCTCTCAGCAGGGCCTTGAAGGGAAAGCACTGTGCAAAGCACTGTTCTAACCACTGGGGAGTTTACAAGGTGACCAGGTTGTCCCACGCGGGGCTCACAGTTTTAATCCCCATTTTCCAGATGAGGTAACTGAAGCACAGAGAAGTGAAGCGACTCGCCCCAGGTCGCACAGCTGACAAGTGGCAGAGCCGGGATTTGAACCGACGACCTCTGACTCCAAAGCCCGGGCTCTTTCCACTGAACCACGCTGAAGGAGTGATGCGAAAAGGCTACTGCTCGGTTAAGGCAGAGTCCTCTCCCTCCCCACTCCTCAGGGAAAGGGGGCAATTTTGTGGCCTAGTGGGTAGAGCGCAAGCCTGGGAGTTAGAAGGATCCAGGTTCTAATCCCAACTCCACCACGTGTCTGCCTGCTGAACCTGGGAAAGTGACTTAATTTCTCTGTACCTCGGGTACCTCGTCTGTAAAATGGGGATTAAGACCGGGAGCCTTAGGTGGGACAGAGACTGGATCCAACTCAATTACCTTGTATCTACCCCAGTGCTTAGTACAGTGCCTGGCCCATAGGAAGTGCTTAACAAATACCACATTTATTATTATTATTATTATTATTGTTATTATTATTATTATTATTATTAGCAGCATGGTTCAGAGAAGCAGCACGGCTCAGTGGAAAGAGCACGGGCTTCAGAGTCAGAGGTCATGGGTTCAAATCCCAGCTCCTCCAAGTGTCAGCTGTGTGACTTTGGGCAAGTCACTTAACTTCTCTGGGCCTCAATTCCCTCATCTGGAAAATGGGGGTGAAGACTGTGAGCCCCAGGTGGGACAACCTGATCACCTTGTATCCCCCCAGCACTTAGAACAGTGCTTTGCACATAGTAAGCACTTAACAAATACTATTATTATTATTATCTACTCTGAGGCCAGGGGATACCCAAAGTAGCCTGCAGCTCCCACACATACGACAGTTCGACTCCTCTTTGCCAGAAGGTTCTTCCTTTCAGGCAAGATTATTCAGCTCCTTCTCAGAGAAAGATAGTTCCGGCCTCACCACCACTGCCACATCGCTACTTTGGTCCCCTGCCCCAGTCACTGGACAGTGGCTTTCTTGCCCGCCCCGCCTCCTGCCAACCTCCGCAGAGCTCTAGGCCCTGTATTTCGTATTTCCTCAGGTATTTTCCTTTATGGCTCATAAATGACCCATATTCTAGGCCCTCCCCCCTCAGGAGACCCCCTTCTTTCAGAATGGAGCAGAATCAGGGGCAGCTCTGTCCATCCTCGAGCCCCAACTTGGCATCCAGATATTCATTCATGCATTCATTCACTCATTCAATCGTATTTATTGAGCGCTTACTGTGTGCAGAGCACTGGACTAAGCGCTCGGGAAGTGCAAGTTGGCAACATATAGAGACGGTCCCTACCCAACAGTGGGCTCACAGTCTAGAAGGGGGAGACAGAGAACAAAACATATTAACAAAATAAAATAAATAGAATAAACATGTACAAATAAAATAAATAAATAGAAAATAAATAAGGTATTCACATTTACAAAACGTGCCGTTTATTTGGCTTTGTGAAAAACGGGAGCAGCCTTGTAACCTTGAATCCCTGGGCCCGGCCCCCCGTTTTGGAGCAAAGAGACACCCCCCCAACCCGGTTTGTGCGTCGTGAGTCAGTCTCTGGGGTATTGCGAGCCGGCGGGTTTCTACGTGGGGTTTCAGGGCGACTGACCGCAGAGGATGAGTGGAAGGTCTTTATTTTGTTAGTATGTTTGGTTTTGTTCTCTGTCTCCCCCTTTTATCATCAATCATATTTATTGAGCGCTTACTATGTGCAGAGCACTGTACTAAGCGCTTGGGAAGTACAAATTGACTTTTAGCCTGTGAGCCCACTGTTGGGTAGGGACTGTCTCTATATGTTGCCAGCTTGTACTTCCCAAGCGCTTAATACAGTGCTCTGCACACAGTAAGCGCTCAATAAATACAATTGATTGATTGATTGATTGATTTAGGCCCGGCCTCCGGTCAACCCGGGGTCAACACAGTCAGATCCATCTGGGGGAAGGGGGAGGCTCACGGTCCGATGCCCACCGTGTCCGGGGCACCCCCTTCCCCTGCTTCTGGGCCCCGGCTGGAGACCCTCCGCCTGGGAGCTGCCGGGAGAGCGGACGTCTCTGGTCTTTGACCGGAAAGGGCCCGAGTAGCGTGGGGAAAAGACGACACGCTCCAGCCCCTCGCCCGCCCACTTCCACCTGCCCCGTCTCCCCCAGCATCGGGGTGCCTTGGCCTGCACCGAGCCGTCTACACTAGCGGAAGACGGGGAAGGGCAGGTGTGGACAGGAGACTTTCCACTGGCCGCCCATCGTCACCTTGACCCCAGTCAAAAGGACAAACCCGCTGGAAAAAAAAAGCAGCTAGGGTTCATCATCATCATCAATCGTATTTATTGAGCGCTTACTGTGTGCAGAGCACTGTACTAAGAGCTTGGGAAGTACAATTTGGGAAGTTCACCTGTGTTCACCTAGATATTATCTTCCCAGGTCCCGTTTCAGACCCTAATGCCCCAGGAAGGCCCTGGCCCAGTCCCGAGGAAGCAGAGCTTCCTGAACACATTGAGAAACTCCAGTGGTTGCCCACAGCACTTAATTACACACCTGCAATTCATTTATTTATATGTCTGTCTCCCCCTCTAGACTGTAAGCTCGTTGTGGGTAGGGAATGTGTCTGTTTATTGATATTTTATACTCTCCCAAGTGCTTAGTACAGTGATCTGCACACTGTAAGAGCTCAATAAGTACGAATGAATGAATGAACACATCTGCAGCAACTGCTCCCACCCCCAACAACACCCTCCCTCTCCCATCCCTCCTCAGGGGAGCCCCAGCAGTGGTTGAGAGAGGGAGTTGGGATGGAGTTAGATACATGAGGATCTCTGTCCATCCCGAGGCTTATCGAAGACTGGGGTGGAGGTTTGGGGAGGTTTGGGGGTCCGTGTCTGTGTGGGGAATCACTGAACAGACAGCAGCAAGCGGGTGGTCCAGAGAATCTGTCCCATCCAGGATCAGGTGAGCAGACGGTCGTCTAAAAATCCCTTACGCTTGGTTCCAGATTACAGCAGTCCGCAGAAACACATCAGCTCTCATCTTACATTCTTGAAGAGAATAGAGAAGCAGCATAGAAGGATAGAAGCAGAAAAGCATGGAGAAGCAGCATAGACGCATAGAAGAAGAAGAAGAAGAAGCATAGAGAAGCAGCATGGCTCAGTGGAAAGAGCCCGGGCTTTGGAGTCAGAGGTCATGGGTTTAATTCCCGGCTCCGCCAGTTGTCAGCTGTGTGACTTTGGGCAAGTCACTTCTCTGGGCCTCAGTTACCTCATCTGGAAAATGGGGATTAAGACTGCGAGCCCCCCGTGGGACAACCTGATCACCTTGTAACCTCCCCAGAGCTCAGAACAGTGCATTGCACATAGTAAGCACTTAATAAATGCCATCCTTCTTATTATTATTCTTGAAGTTGGAGCCTCCACCTCGTGTGCTGGTGTCTATCGATAGAACCAGTCGGTGAAATGCATTATTATTAATAATAATAATGGCATTTGTTAAGCGCTTACTATGCGCAAAGCACTGTTCTAAGCGCTGGAATAATAATAATGATGGCATTTGTTAAGTGCTTACTATGTGCAAAGCACTGTTCTAAACGCTGGGGAGGTTACAAGGTGATCAGGTTGTCCCACGGGGGAGCTCACAGTCTTCATCCCCATGGTATTTGTTAAGCACTTACTATGTGCCAAGCACCGCTCTAAGCGCTGGGAGAGATACAAGGTAATCAGGTGGTCCCACATGGGGCTCACAGCCTTAATGCCCATTTACAGATGAGGTTACTGAGACACAGAGAAGCTAAGTGACTTGCCCAAAGTCACACAGCTGACCAGTGGCAGAGCCGGGTTTAGAACCCACAACCTCTGAGTCCCAAGCCCGGGCTCTTTCCACTAAGCCACGCTGCTTCACGGAGTGGTTTCCTGTCTGCAGAAGTGCTTGGGAGAGCACAGTACAACAGAGTTGGTAGACGGGATCCCTGCCCACAGGGAGCTGACGCTTTCACTGTGTGTGAGGGGGAGGGTTTGCTGGGGTCCCGCTAGACGGGATGAAGGTCTCTTACTGGAGAACCAGTTAGGGAATTCAGCCGGATGGGCAAGCTCAGCAGGAGTCCTGAAAACTAACTAAAAACTAACGTGGCCACTGAACTTGGGCAAATCACTTAACTTCTCTGTGTCTCCCAGTTTGTCTTGTCTTATTTCTCTATTTATTTATTTAATTTACTTGTACGCATCTATTCTATTTATTTTATTTTGTTAATATGTTATGTTTTGTTCTCCGTCTCCCCCTTCTAGACTGTGAGCCCGCTGTTGGGTAGGGAGCGTCTCTATGTGTTGCCAACTTGGACTTCCCAAGCGCTTAGTACAGTGCTCTGCACACAGTAAGTGTTCAATAAATACGATTGATTGACTGATTATGCCGTTGAGTCCTGTCCGACCCACAGAGACACCACAGACACATCTCTCCTAGAACGCCCCACCTCCATCTGCCATTGTTCTGAATGACACAATCAATCAATCAATCAATCGTATTTATTGAGCGCTTACTATGTGCAGAGCACTGTACTAAGCGCTTGGGAAGTACAAATTGGCAACACATAGAGACAGTCCCTACCCAACAGTGGGCTCACAGTCTAAAAGGGGGAGACAGAGAACAAAACCAAACATACCAACAAAATAAAATAAATAGGATAGAAATGTACAAGCAAAATAAATACATAAATAAATAGAGTAATAAATATGTACAACCATATATACATATATACAGGTGCTGTGGGGAAGGGAAGGAGGTAAGATGGGGGGCTGGAGAGGGGGACGAGGAGGAGAGGAAGGAAGAGGCTCAGTCTGGGAAGGCCTCCTGGAGGAGGTGAGCTGTGTCATTCCCCTCCTTCCCCTCCCCACAGCACCTGTATATATGTTTGTACCGATTTATCACTCTATTCATTTTACTTGTACATATTTACTATCCTATTTATTTTGTTCATGCTGTGCATTTAGCTTTAATTCTATTTGTTCTGATGACTTGACACCTGTCCACATGTTTTGTTTTGTTGTCTGTCTCCCCCTTCTAGACTGTGAGCCCGTTGCTGGGTAGGGACCGTCTCTATATGTTGCCGACTTGTACTTCCCAAGCGCTTAGTCCAGTGCTCTGCACACAGTAAGCGCTCAATAAATATGATGGAATGAAAAGAAGAACACACCTAGATTCCTGGTTTCTCAGCTTCTCCCCAAGGCAAATCTGTCTGTCTCTTGCCCGTCTGTCCTCCTTCCCCCCACTTATGGCACTTAGAACAGTGCTTTGTGCATAGAAAGTGCTTAATAAATGGCATTATTATTACGGCGGTAGAGCCTGAACTCAGCACTGACTTCAGTAGGCAGAATTCATCACAACTAAGGGCTGAGGGGAGGCCATAAACTCCACCCCACCATTGGCAGCTACCTAATGAAGTGAGGCTAGGAGGGGACCCCCCTCTCCCACACTTACGATCAAACCTATCTCCCCCAGTAAAAGCAGGGTGGCCTACTGGAAAGAGCACTGACGTGGGTTCTAGTCCTGGCTCCACCACTTGTCTGCTACATAACCTTGGACTAGTCACTTCCCTTCTCTGTGCCTCAGTCACCTCATCTGTAAAATGGGGATTGAGACTGTGAGCCCCATGTGGGACACGGATGGTGTCCAACCTGATTGCCTTGTGTCTACTTAGAACAGTGTTTGGCACATAGTACGAGCCTAACAAATACAATGACGATAATAATAATAATAAACTGAGTCACACCCTAAGCTTGGCATGTGTAGACTGGCCCAGTAGCCCCCACCATCCTAGCCATATAAAACCAGGAGAGACCCACAATCTTTCGGGGGGCTTTATGGGGCCAGCAATGCCTTTGGAAAAGGCCAGGGGACAGCAGATCAATCAATCAATCAATCAATTGTATTTATTGAGCGCTTACTGTGTGCAGAGCACTGTACTAAGCACTTGGGAAGTACAAGTTGGCAACATATAGAGACGGTCCCTACCCAACAGTGGGCTCACAGTCTAGAAGGGGGAGACAGACAACAAAACATATTAACAAAATAAAATAAATAGGATATGTACAAGTAAAATAAATAAATAGAGTAATAAATACATACAAATATATACATATATACAGGTGCTGTGGGGAAGGGAAGGAGGTAAGGCGGGGGGGGACGGAGAGGGGGAGGAGTGGGAGAGGAAGGAGGGGGCTCAGTCTGGGAAGGCCTGTGTCTTTTAGACTGTGAGCCCACTGTTGGGTAGGGACTGTATATGTTGCCAACTTGGACTTCCCAAGCGCTTAGTACAGTGCTCTGCACACAGTAAGCGCTCAATAAATACGATTGATTGATTGATTGACCTGTGGAAATGGCAGGGTTTGCTGAGTCCTGCACCAGAAACCAGGGTCCCCAGTCTTGCCTAATTCCACCCCTGTCCTCTTTCCTTTCTCCTCTGACCTCTGCCTTTTGACTTAAAGTTTTATGTGATAGGCATCCATCTCCCCCCAGAAGCCAGGAAGAAGTCCAAGTGTAAAGTTTTGTGCCCACCCTGGGGGCGTTAGCATTGCTGGAATCGGGGGGTGGAGGGGGAAAGTGAGGGCATAGCGTGGCCTCTGAGCAACTGTATCCCCTCAGTCTTCACCCCCTTAGCTTCCAACCCAATACCTGTCCCCTCCTAACAAGAACACAGACCTCCTAGACTCCACTTCCACCATAGATCAGTCAATTGTATTTATTGAGCACTTACTGTGTGCAGAGCACTGTACTAAGAGCTTGGGAAGTCCAAGTTGGCAACATATCAATCAATCAATCAATCAATCGTATTTATTGAGCGCTTACTGTGTGCAGAGCACTGTACTGAGCACTTGGGAAGTACAAGTTGGCAACATATAGAGACGGTCCCTACCCAACAGTGGGCTCACAGTCTAGAAGGGGGATAGAAGGCATAGATGCCTAGGCAGGGGGGGGTCCTGTTACCCCCACCCTCCCCGAATTCATCAGACTGACCCAAACCACATCCACACCAGGACCCCCCTCCTCTCCTGAAATCCAGATGTCCCATCCTCCCCCCTGCCCCTCCTTCAGCCTCAGGCTTACTTTCCCTACAAACCAAAGCGTGCCCTTCCCAAGACCCTGGCAGGGCATGGCAGGACAGTAGTGGGGGAAATACCATCACTATTATATCTATCCTTCATCTCCCCCTCCCCCGCTCCCCACGGGGGTGTTTCCGCTCCCCAGAAGCAGAGACTAAGCCGGATGTGGGGGAAGCGGGCCTCTTGGAGGAGAAGTGCATTCAATAAGGCTTTGAAGTCAGGGAGAGTAATTGTTTGTCTCCTGGAAGGCTTCTCTGGCTAGGAAGCAGTAATCCGATTCTCTGCCAGCTCTCCATCAATCTCACTCCCAAAAGAGCAGCCAAGTTACACGCATGCTTTATATATGATTTATTTTCATCACTTGTCACAGGTCACCAACCATGCCTCCTCTCTGTTATGTAAAGTGTAGTGCCCATTCCATCTTCCTATCCCAGTGGGTCACTTGATGATAATAATAATAATTATTATAATTTTGGCATTTGTTAGGCACTTACTATGGGACAAACACTGTACTAAGCAATGGTGTAGAGACAATGTAATTAGATCAGACACAGTTCCTGCCCCACATGGGGCTTCCAGCCCCTTCCTTCCTCTCCACCTCGTCCCCCTCTCCATCCCCCCCTTCTTACCTCCTTCCCTTCCCCACAGCACCTGTATATATGGATATATGTTTGTACATATTTATTACTCTATTTATTTATTTTACTTGTACATATCTATCCTATTTATTTTATTTTGTTAGTATGTTTGGTTTTGTTCTCTGTCTCCCCCTTTTAGACTGTGAGCCCACTGTTGGGTAGGGACTGTCTCTATATGTTGCCAATTTGTACTTCGCAAGCGTTTAGTACAGTGCTCTGCACATAGTAAACGCTCAATAAATACGATTGATGATGATGATGATGATGATCAGACACAGTTCCTGCCCCACATGGGGCTTCCAGTATAAGAGGGACAGAGAGGGAGGTATGTTATCCTCATTTTGTTGTTGTCTTATGCTGTCAAGTCGTGCCCAACTCATAGCGACGTCATGGACACATCTCTCTCAGAATGCCCCACCTCCATCTGCAATCGTTCTGGTAGCGGATCCGTAGAGTTTTCTTGGTAAAAATACGGATTTCCATTTTACCATTGTCTCCTTCCACGCGGTAAACCTGAATCTCCACCCTCGGCTCTCTCCAATGCCACTGCTGCCCAGCACAGGTGAGTTTTGACTTGCAGCCGATTGCCTGCCACTCGCTAGCCACTGCCTAAACTAGGAATGGAATAGATATGCCTCGGTTTGACTCTCCCTTCCAAAGTCGAGACTGGTAGAGTACTGGAAACGCTCCGGCTGCCACCCTGAGAGATTACCTTCATTTTGCAAATGAGAAAACTGAGGCCCAGAGCAGTTAAAGGATTTGGCCGTGGTCACACAGCAGACAAGTGGTGAAACTGGGATTAGAACCCAGGCTTCTTGACTCCCAGCACTGTGCTTTGTCCAGTAGGCCTCTGCTTCCTGACTTGATACACATGAATTAGTATGAGACCACTTAAGCTAGTGGAATCTTGTAAGTTCAATAAGTAAGCTCAATAAATCTACCAGCCCACATTCATTTTTGTCAACCCATAGTGTTTTATTAGGGCCTTCTCACCCCTTCCGAGTGGCAATGAGCGCCAGTGCTTGTTTCTTTCTAGGTTAGTTGGACTTCTCTTGAGCCCAGAATCCATAAGGCCTGGATAATACTAATAACGAGGGTATTTGTTAAGCGCTTACTATGTGCCAAGCACTGTTCTAAGCGCTGGGGTAAATACAAAATAATCAGATTGTCCCACGTGGGCTCACAGTCTTAATCCCCATTTTGCAGATGAGGTAACTGAGGCAAAGAGAAGTGACTTGCCTAAAGTCACACAGGTGATAAGTGGTAAGCACTCAATAAATATGATTGAATGAATGAATGAATGAATTTATTTATTTTACTTGTACATATTTATTCTATTCATTTTATTTGGTTTATATGTTTTGTTGTCTATCTCCCCCTTCTAGACCGTGAGCCCACTATTGGGTAGGGACCGTCTCTAGATGTTGCCAACTTGTACTTCCCAAGAGCTCTGCACACAGTAAGCGCTCAATAAATACGACTGAATGAATGAATGAATGAATGGTGGAGCCGGGATTCGAACCCACGACCTCTGACTCCCAAGCCCGTGCTCTTTCCACTCAGCCACTCTGCTTCACTCTGCTTCAGCCCGGATGATCTGCCTGGCTGGTTTCATATTAATCCACACTCCCGATAGATTAAAATACGATTACGAAAATACGAAAACACGATGATTACGAAAATCATCAGATACGATTGATGATTAAAAAAAAAAACACGCAGCATAGGTACAGGAAGAAGTAGGGAGAGGAGGTGAAAGAGGGTGATGAACTAGCTTTTGCAATGCAAATGATTGGCAGCAGTCAAAAACGGGTCACCTCACACCAACCTGCTCAAGGAACCAGGGCTGCGGACCCCCAGAAGAGAACGTGGAATCCGTTTCCACTCCCCATGATGTAGTCTGAGGGAGATCCGTCCAGTGAGCAAGAGGCCTGGCCAAGGCCGTAGGTTTGCCTCAGGACGTGGAATCCGTCTCCACTCCCCATGTTGTAGTCTGAGGGAGATCCGTCCAGTGAGCAAGAGGCCGTAGGTTTGCCTCGGGGCCGCTGTAGGTGGCAAGGACAAGAAGCAGACGGATGGAGGGATGAGGAGCAGGAAGGAGAGCTGACCACCTAGAAAAACCAGAGATCGGAAAGTCCTTGACCTCCCTGGTTGCTGCCCCAGCCTAGATACCCCCTAGGGATGGGTAGGGCGGACGGGGGAGGTATCCAACAGGCCAGCAAGGAACCTTGAACCGTAAGGTTTTCTTCCTAATATCATCATAACTCCCCGTTCTTCCGGGACTCCATCTGCTTCCTCCTCCTCGCTCACCTCGGTATCCGCCCCGGGAACGGAAGCTGGTAGCGACCTGTATGACCATTTTAAGTACTTCCTAGATATCCCAGAAGCTCAGCCGGGCCCTTCCTAACTGGATCTCTCCGACCCACCGTGGAGAGCCGGGCCCCACCATCAACGCTGCTACTCTGGGAACGGGCTTCTTGAGCTGGCTCGGACAACTGGGCTCAAGTGCCCGATCGCCTCCTCGGGGCCAGGCAAGTCGAGATCTGGCTATGCAACCCAACGTCCCCATTTGCCATCTCCCACCTGTGAAATGGGTAGAGTAAGTCCAAGTCGCCAACCAATGCTTGTTGTCCTGTCACCCGCTCTCAGATGCATGGGTGTTTGTGTTTGTGTACGTGTGTCCCATAGAAAGGGTAGGGACATGGAGGTTTGTGCCGCAACCCAAAGCCAGGCAGCCTCTCTACCCTTCTCTCACTCCTCCCCCAGTAGGCAGCAGTCAGGGCCAGAAACACTCCGCAAGTGTCCGACTTTATTCAGCTACAAACAGGGAAGGGAAGACCTTCTCCCTTGCCAGAAGGGTTCTCAGGATACGTCAGGCGAAGGTGCAGAGTGTCAGTCCATGGAGGTTCGGGAGAGACAGACAGACAAGGGTGGAGGGGAGGGTGTTAAGGGGCTGGGGAAGCAAGAGTCTTGGCCAAATTTGCAATAACTTAAGAGGCTGGAGCCCTGGGGGCTGATTCTCAGGCTGCTTTCAGGAAGGAGGGCCCAAGCCCTGGTTGTGGGGGTCTCAGGCTGGCCTCCTCGGGCTGACCTCAGGCTGATCTCAGGCTGCCCTTGGACTGGTCTGGGGCTGGTCTCAGGCTGGCCTCCGGCACGGAGCCCCAGATTGGTTGGGGGAGGATGGTCGCTGGAGCTTGTTAGGTTTCAACCTGAAGAAACAGATCCAGAGGTGAGGTGGGGAAGGGGCAATAAAGGAGGGAGGGAGGGAACAAGGAGGAAGTAGCTCACCCACTCACCCTCGGACCCATATTGGGAATGAGAGGGCAGCTTCCAATCTCTGGGGGGAAAAATCAGCAGTGGGAGGGGTCTTTCTCCCTCTGGAAGCCAATGAGGGTTACTCAGAGGCCTTAGGGGGAAGCCAAACTAGGGGAGCCTGGGGGAACCGGCAAGGGAAGGTAGTTCATAGGGAAGCCTCTCTCAAGAGGGAGGGTACGCCGGGGTAATCAGTGGGGATGAAGGGGTGTGGCAGAGTCAAACAGGAGGCACCATGAAAGGGGGGCATGGTAGGGGCAGGGGAAGGGCTCACCCCGGGGGGGTTTATTCCGCTCCTGCAGGTTCTCATAATCTGGTCTCTCCTCCTCGCTCTCACAGTCACTCAAACCCACTATCAGGGACCAAAGACAGGGAATCAGAGCCACAGCTCCAGCTCCCGGGCCTCCCTCCCATCCCGCCACACTGTCCAACGCCTTAACCTCCCACCCCCATTTCCCCTCCTCCTTCTACCCCAACCCCAACTCCAAAGGATTCGGTCCCACCCTGAGACGCTCCCTTCCACATTCTCCCTCCTCCCCTTGGTCCCCCCCCCCGGTTTTCCGCCTTCCATTTCCATCGCTCCTCCTTCCCCGGTGGACTCACCGTGGGCTAAAGGCATCTCTTTTCCCTGGGCCTCCGGGACGTTCACATACTCGGAACTCCCGCCTGGTGGGAAATGATGGAAGGGGGTGGCATCAGGCAGAGGGCCAGGAGGGTCCCGGGGGAGGTCAGAGCCAAGGGAGGTGGGCTCCTCGGAGGGGAGGGGAAGGAGGCAGGAGTGGAGTACGACGCAGAACAGAAAGTCGCTCACCCAGAGATTCTCCTGGCGTCTCAGGAACATTCTCGTACTCCTCAGACACCACTGGAGGAGAGAGCAATCAATCAAATCAATCGGTAGCATTAATTTAGCACTTACTATGTGCCAGACACTGTACTAAGTACTGGAGTAGTACAGAATAATTAGGCTGTGCACAGTCCCTGTCCCACATGGGGCCCACAGTCCTAATCCCCATTTTACAGATGAGGTACCTGAGGCACAGAGAAGAAGAAGAATAACTGAGATATTTGTTAAGCGCTTACTATGTGTCGGGCACTGTACTAAGCACTTGGGTGAATGCAAGCAAATCGGGCTGCCCCAGTCCCTGTCCTCCATGGGGCTCACAGTCTCAATCCACATTTTACAGATAATAATAACAATAATGACATTTATTAAGTACTCACCCCTTTTTTTGATGGCATTTATTAAGCGCTTACTATGTGCAAAACACTGTTCTAAGCGCTGGGGAGTTTACAAGGTGATCAGGTTGTCCTACAGGGGGCTCACAGTTTTAATCCCCATTTTACAGATGAGGGAACTGAGGCACAGAGAAGTGAAGTGACTTGCCCAAAGTCAAGCTGACAATTGGCGGAGCCGGGATTTGAACCCCTGACCTCTGACTCCAAAGCCCGGGCTCTTTCCACTGAGCCACACTGCTTCCCCCCAGAGAAGTGAAGTGACTTGCTCAAGGTCACCCAGCGGACAAATGGCAGAGCCAGGATTAGAACCCAGGACCTTCTGACTTCCAGGATACGCTTGGGAAGCACTTGGGAAAGTACGGTTCAACTGAGTTGGTAGGCGTGATCCCTGCCCACAGGGAGCTTACAGTCTACAGGGGGGAGACAGATATTAAAACAGGTAACAGATGAGGGGAATAGTAGCAGGTAAGGCGATGGACATAAGTGTTGTGGGGCTGCGGTATCGAAGTGCTTGCGAGGTACACAGCCAAGGACATAAATGATGCAGAGGGGAGGGTGGGTAGGGGAAATGAGGGCTTAGTCAGAGTGATGACCCCAGGGATGGAGGATATCAAGGCAGAGAAGACCTTCCCTCCAAACCTGAAGCCTGAAGAGAGAAGAGACGGCTCCACCCTCACGGAAACTCCCTTGCCAAACACAACCGGACCCCAAGCCTCATAGGAGGCACCTGAAGCGACCTCAGCCCTGGGAAGATCTCCCCCAAACCCATAAAGGCCTGGAGCCCAAGCCCTCCCTCACAGGCTGCGACTCGGGTTGTGAGGTTTCCATAGTGTAGCGGTTATCACATTCGCTTTACACGCGAAAGATCCTCGGTTCGAAACCGGGCGGAAACAGTTTTACAGCAGCGTTGGTGGTATAGCGGTGAGCATAGCTGCCTTCCAAGCAGTTGACCCGGGTTCGATTCCCGGCCAACGCAGAGATGTTTCCCCCTTCTAGACTGTGAGCCCACTGTTGGGTAGGGACCGTCTCTATATGTTGCCAACTTGGACTTCCCAAGTGCTTAGTACAGTGCTCTGCACACAGTAAGCGCTCAATAAATACGATTGAATGAATGAATGAATGACCCCACACTCACTGGATGATGCGCTGTCCCGGGGGCCCATGCTGCTGGATGGGAGAGCAGGGGACGGCGGGGGCAAAGACATGGGGATGGGGGAGCCTTCTGGGAGCACCTCGCTGGAGAGACAAAGACCAGACTGGATGAACTCTGTTTTGGCCAACCTTCCTCCCTTAGACTGCAGCCTCCTGCTCCTGCCCCTTTATCCCTCCTCCTGCTCCTTCTCCCTCTCAACCTCCCCCACCATCCTGCTCCTCACTCGGTCCTCCCCACCCCTCTGGACCCATCTGCCTTCCTCTCTCCTCCCCCTCACTCACAGATATCCATCTTCATCCTTATTTTCCTTTGCCTCAGTGAGGGGGCCTGGAGTGGTGGGAAGACAAAGATGGTATTGCGCAGTGCCCCTGGAGAGAGAGGCCCCAGCCCACCTCCTCACATTGGTGAGACACTGACCCTCTCCACCCCCTGCAAAAGGATTGTCTGGTAGCTTCTCTGCTCCATTGCCCCCCTCCCACCCCCCAAATCCCCACCCTCCAAGTCCTTAGGGGATCACGCACTCTCGTTCTCATAGCTGGGCACGCTGTCTGGGGAGGAAAGGAAAGAAAGTTACTGTCAACTCCGGGTATTCCCAGGCATTTCCAGGTCTCTTCCCCCACCTCAGCACCTCCTCCCAGGACCATCCCAACCACATCCCTGGAAATGGACCCTAAACCCCGACGCTTCTGCTCCATCTCTCCCCAGACGCTTCGCCTCATTCCCCCCGCCACAATCCACCATTTGACGACACATCCCCTGCCCCAACCGCGGACCCTAGCCACCACCCTCCCCATTTTGCTCCTTCCCTCACCATTGTCTGGCTCCGGCTGGACAGAGAGATTCTGGAGTGACCCCACCAGATTCTGCGGGGACCTACTGGAGGGTTAAAGATCATTCATTCATTCAATCGTATTTATTGAGCGCTTACTGCGTGCAGAGCACTGGACTAAGCGCTTGGGAAGTACAAGTTGGCAACATATAGAGACGGTCCCTACCCAACAGCAGGCTCACAGTCTAGATGGGGGAGACAGACAAGAAGACATATTGACGGAATAAAATAAATAGAATATGTACAAATAAAATAGAGTAATAAATATGTACAAACATATATGCATATATACAGGTGCTGTGGAGAGGGGAAGGAGGTAACGCGGGGAGGATGAAGAGGGGAAGGAGGGGGCTCAGTCTGGGAAGGCCTATTTTGTTAGTATGTTTGGTTTTGTTCTCCGTCTCCCCCTTTTAGACTGTGAGCCCACTGTTGGGTAGGGACTGTCTCTGTATGTTGCCAACTTGTACTTCCCAAGTGCTTAGTACAATGCTCTGCACACAGTATGAGCTCAATAAATACGATTGATTGATTGATTGATTGGAGGAGGTGAGCTCTCAGTAGGGCTTTGAAGGGAGGATCATTCTCACAGGATTTGGCTAGCAGAGTTTGGAGGAGCACGCGGGGTCATCATCATCATCATCATCAATCGTATTTATTGAGCGCTTACTGTGTGCAGAGCACTGTACTAAGTGCTTGGGAAGTACAAATTGGCAACATCTAGAGAAAGTCCCTGCCCAACAGTGGGCTCACAGTCTAAAAGGGGGAGACAGAGAACAAAACCAAACATACTAACAAAATAAAATAAATAGAATAGATATGTACAAGTAAAATAAATAAATAAATAAATAGAGTAAGAAATATGTACAAACATATATACATATATACAGGTGGTGTGGGGAAGGGAAGGAGGTAAGATGGGGGGATGGAGAGGGGGACGAGGGGGAGAGGAGGGAAGGGGCTCAGTCTGGGAAGGCCTCCTGGAGGAGGTGAGCTCTCAGTAGGGCCTTGAAGGGAGGAAGATGGAGGAGCGGGAGAAGAGGAACCAGCTGGTTGGGGAGGGAAAGCCAGGGAAAAAGAGGCACAAGGGGAGCCACTGGAGGAGAAATATGGGGGCGAAAGGCCCAGCTGGGTTCAGAAAGGGAAGCGGCTGGGGAATATGGAGTGCCAGAGACCCCCAGAGTGGGGAGCGGCTGGGTTTGGGCCAGGTCAGAGGTTATACTCACGGGACCGGGAGCAGATCTGGATGGCTCACGGGCGGATGGGATACCACAGACCAGGGAGAAGGGTTGTCTAGCGGAGGGAGGGAAGACACAGAGTTGGTGAAGACCTCCCTCCCTCCTAGCTGAGGGCCTAGGCTCTGGATGATCCCCTCCCCGCCGGGGCCTGGGGAATGGCAGGCAGGAGGGTCTGTCTCCTCCCCTTCCCCTAGGCCTTCAGAAGAGGAGCTGAGTAGAGTAAGTTAGCCACCAAGAAGAGAAGACGAAGGGTGGTGAGAGACTAAGTGTGAAGGCTGTCTGGTCAGTGGCCTGTACACGTGTGTGAGCCACAGCAGTTGCGGTCCGTGTGTGTGCAGTAAACACAGTGTACAGTAGTCAGGGTGAACTTCATCTAATACCTCGATCTCTCCCCAATCCACAACCCTGCCCTCCCCCAGGGGTGGAGAGAGGAGATCCTGGGGCAGTGTGACATTGTCACTGTGACACGACTAGTCACAGAATCATCAGTTCAAAGCCATATTCAGCACAGAATTGAATTCAACTATTAAATCAATCAGTTTTTCCCTATCAGTCTGCCCTTCCCCATCCTGAATCATCAAAGCCATATTCAGCACAGAATTTAATTTAACTATTAAATCAATCAGTTTTTCCCTATCAGTCTGCCCTTCCCCATCCTGAATCATGAAACCTCTGCCAGGGACCAGGTCTAATTCCCATCCGTGTCTTCTTTTTGCTTGCATTAAACACTTAATAAATACCATTGCCATTACTAGTAATAATAATATAATAATGGCATTTATTAAGCGCTTACTATGTGCAAAAGCACTGTTCTACACACTGGGGAGGATACGAGGTGATCAGGTTGTCCCACGGGGGGCTCACAGTCTTCATCCCCAAGCGCTCACTATGTGCACTTAACTATGTGCTTTTAACTATGTGCACTGTTCTAAGCGCTGGGGTAGATACAAGGTAATCAGGTTGCCCCTCGTGGGACTTACAGTCTTGATCTCCATTTTGCAGATGAGGTAACTGAGGCACAGAGAAGTGACTTGCCCAAAGTGACAAAGCTGACAAGTGATGGAACGGTATTAGAACCCGTGACCTTCGACTCCCAAGCCCGTGATCTTGTAGTAGTAGTAGTAGTAATAATAATAATAATAATAATAATGGCATTTATTAAGCGCTTACTATGTGCAAAGCACTGTTCTAAGCACTGGGGAGGTTACATGGTGATCAGGTTGTCCCACAGGTGGCTTACAGTCTTAATCCCCATTTTACAGATGAGGTGACTGAGGCCCAGAGAAGTGAAGTGACTTGCCCAAAATCACACAGCTGACAATTGGGGATTTGAACCCATGACCTCTGACTCCAAAGCCCGGGCTCTTTCCACTGAGCCACGCTGCTTCTATTCGATTCAATTTGATTCAGTTATATTTATTAAGCACTTACTGTGCGCAGAGCACTGTACTAAATGCTTGGGAGAGTACAATATAACAATAAACAGATACATTCCCTGCCCACAGTGAGCTTACACTACTACTACGATAACAGTATTTGTTAAGCACTTACTATGTATCAAGCACCGCTCTAAGCGCTGAGGTAGATACGAGCAAATCAGGTTGGACACAGTCCATGTCCCACATGGGGCTCACAATCTTAATCCTCATTTTACAGGTGAAGAAACTGAGGCACAGAGAAGTTAAGTGACTTGCCCAAGGAAGCATAGGAGACAAGTGGCAGAGATTAGAAAGCAGGTCCTTCTGACTCCCAGAACAGTGCTCTAACCACTAGACTATGATGCTTCTCTACTACTAGTAGTAGTAGTACTAGTAGAGAAGCAGCGTGGCTCAGTGGAAAGAGCCCGGGCTTTGGAGTCAGAGGTCAGGGATTCAAATCCTGGCTCCTCCAATTGTCAGCTGTGTGACTTTGGGCAAGTCACTTCACTTCTCTGGGCCTCAGTTACCTCATCTGTAAAATGGGGATGAAGACTGTAAGCCCCCCGTGGGACAACCTGATCACCTTGTAACCTCCCCAGCGCTTAGGACAGTGCTCTGCACATAGTAAGCGCTTAATAAATGCCATTATTATTATTATTATTATTATTATTATTATTATTATTACCACTACTACAAGATCATGGGCTTGGGAGTCGAAGGTCACAGGTTCTAATACCGCTCCATCACTTGTCAGCTTTGTCACTTTGGGCAAGTCACTTCTCTGTGCCTCAGTTACCTCATCTGCAAAATGGAGATCGAGACTGTAAGTCCCATGAGGGACAACCTGATTACCTTGTATCTACCCCAGCGCTTAGAACAGTACACATAGTTAAAAGCACATAGTTAAGTGCACATAGTGAGTGCTTGGGGATGAAGACTGTGAGCCCCCCCCAACCCCCGTGGGACAACCTGATCACCTTGTAACCTCCCCAGAGCTTAGAACAGTGCTTTGCACACAGTAAGCGCTTAATAAATGCTATCATTATTATTATAATTATTGTTATTATTATTATTACTTCAGAGACCCGGTCCTGATCGACGTCCAGCCCTCGGTTCAGTGCTCCCCACATGACAATTAGAACCAAGGGCTGGTGGATCTTTGCTTGTTGCTGTGGGGTCAATCAATCAATCAATCGTATTTATTGAGCGCTTACAGTGTGCAGAGCACTGGACTAAGTGCTTGGGAAGTACAAGTTGGCAACATATAGAGACAGTCCCTACCCAACAATCAATCAATCAATCAATCAATCGTATTTATTGAGCGCTTACTATGTGCAGAGCACTGTACTAAGCACTTGGGAAGTACAAATTGGCAACATATAGAGACAGTCCCTACCCAACAGTGGGCTCACAGTCTAGAAGGGGGAGACAGAGAACAAAACCAAACATATTAACAAAATAAAATAAATAGAATAGATATGTACAAGTAGAATAAATAAATAAATAAATAAATAAATAAATAAATAAATAAATAGGGTAATAAATATGTACAAACATGTATACATATAGACAGGTGCTGTGGGGAAGGGAAGGAGGCAAGACGGGGGGATGGAGAGGGGGATGAAGGGGAGAGGAAGGAGGGGGCTCAGTCTGGGAAGGCCTCCTGGAGGAGGTGAGCTCTCAGGTGTGTCTCCTATTCAGCTTTCGTGGGACAGGCTGTCCAGGAGCACACCGGGGCCACCAGCCAGGTAGGACCGAGGCTCAGGGCTCCGGCCCGGGAGACTCCGTGGCCGGTAGCCCCCAAAGCTGGATCCTAGCCCCGCTCCCAGGAGAACAAGGGAAACCACTGTTGGAGCGGGAGGGGAAGGAAGTCGGGCAAACGGAGCCCACTAAAATGACGGGGTGATTAGAGGAAACCCAGTTATCACCGCCCTTGTCTTGCCCTTTCTGTTCTCAGATGGTGAGCCCCTCAGAGGTCAGAGACCTAGTCTCTATAATCACGGGAGTCTTTTTCCCCTGTTCTCAGTAGAGTTCTCTGCATTCGGTAAGCGCTTAATAAATACCATTACTACTATGACTTCCTGTGGAAGAGGAAGAGGCTCTTCTTCTATACTCACATGGGCTGCGTTTGAGGATGACCAAACCACTGCTGTTCTGGGAGCTGAAGGGGAAAGACAGGGGAGGGGAGGGGAGGTGAAATGCCACCTGCCAAGCTACCTCCCACCGTCATCCCAGGCCCCGCTCAACTTTCACTCATTCGTTCAATCGTATTTATGGAGCGCTGTGTGCGGAGCACTGTACTAAGCGCTTGGGAAGTACAAGTTGGCAACATATAGAGGCGGTCCCAGCTTCCCACCAATCCCCGACCCCATCTGCAATCAATCCATCAATCGTAATCACTGAGCACTTATCGTAAGCAAAGCACAGTACTAAGCGCTTGGGGGAATACAATACAACAAAATCGGTCAGCATGTTCCCTGCCCAAAACGAGTTACACTCTCCCTCTCCCTCCCCTCCGCCCACCCACCCCATGGCAGAAGGGCTGGGGGTGGGAAACAGATGGACAAGCTGGGGGACGAGGGGCAAGGGGGGGAAACTCACTTGGTGTTGACTCTTGAAACCGACTCCGAGGGCGAGTCTGCAGAGGGAGGAGGGAAGTGAATCAAGCAATCAATCCACAATACTTATTAAGCACAAACTGGGCAGAGTATTAATCAATCAGTCGTATTTATTGAGCGCTTACTGTGTGCAGAGCACTGTACTAAGCGCTTGGGAAGTACAAGTTGGCAACATATAGAGACCGTCCCTACCCAACAGTGGGCTCACAGTATTACTCTTGGGAGAGCACGATAGGATTAGCGGACGTGACTCCAGCCCTCAAGGAGCTCATGCGCTAGTGGGAGAGATGGACGTTAAAATAAACAACACGTAGGAGGAAGCGGTAGAGTGTAAAGACCTGTACATAAGTGCTATCTATGGTAGCGTGTGAGAACTCGGGGGCTTCAGTGAGAGAGTGCTGGAGAGGCAGCAGGTGAAATATAGCGTGGGGAGATGAGAGGCTAATCAGGGAAGGCCTTCCGGAGGAGGTGTGATTTCACAAGGGCCTTGAAGATGGGGAGTGCAGTGGTCTCAATTGTGAGCCCATTGTTGAGTAGGGACCGTCTCTATATGTTGCCAACTTGTACTTCCCAAACACTTAGTACAGTGCTCTGCACACAGTAAGCGCTCAGTCAAGACGATTGATCGAACGAATGAATGATGGTCCGCCGGATGTGAAGGGGGAGGGACTTCCAGGCAGAAGGAAGGGTGTGAGAGATGAGCACAAGGTACAGCGAAAAGGTTGGCTTGAGAGGAGTGAAGCGGGCAAAGGGGTGGAGTGGGAGAAGAGTGAGAATACGGAAGAGGGACAGAGCTGATTGAGTGTCTTAGGGTCAATCATCAGAAATCTACGTTCGACGTGGAGATGGATGGGCCACCACTGGAGACGTACGGAAAATGCCATTTTCAAAAAAAGGAAGCCAGAGGAAGTCACGGTGGTCACGGGGCTTGGAGATCTCCCCGACAGAGTATTCACAGGGAGCCCAGGAAAGAGATAGGAGTCTCCAAAACAGAAGGGAGAGGGTCTCTCTTATCCAAAGGATCCAGGAAACTCCTAGATAACATCGGGGACACTTGGGCTGGGGCCTGTCAGTTTCTCCGAGGTGTCCGGTGTGGAGCGGTGGGGACAGCCAGGCAGGAACCAGGGCCATGCCCAAAGCAGAAAGAGGAAAATCAGGGCCAGAGTCACGACGCGGGTTAGAGGAGGGAGCTCTTTGGGGTGGGCAGGGGGGGTCCCGAAAGGAGATGGTGGTGGAGATGGATGGTGCGGAGGGTGGTGTCTCCGTAAGGAGAGATCAGGCTCTTACCTGGAAGGTCACGACAGCACAAGCACAGGGCAGTAACCATCACAGTTGGGAGCAGGAAGAGGAGGAGAAAGAGCCAGACAAGTCCAGGGTTCAAAGAGATGGACTCCATCTGCCGGAAGAGGTCAGGAGCCTGGACCCATTAGAAGTGACATTCTCCGGGCCCAGTTCCCCACTCTCAACTTCTCTCCTTCCTCGGCGGAGAGCCTCCTCGGAGCTGAGCCAGAGCACCCGGGGACCGGAGCCCAGAGGTCATGGCTGCCTGGAGCCAAGCAGAGTCACAGAGCTGCCGGGAGCCCACCCCTCCACCCCCCTCCCCGGCCAACTGCTAGCAGAGACGGAGAGGGGTCAGGGGCGAGGTTATGATCTCCCAACAACTCGTTCCTCACTCTGATCCTGGGAATCAGGGGAAGGGATCATTGAAGGAGCAGGAAATGCCTTCTCAGTGGCGGGGGCGAGGTGATGAAAGGACCAGAAGGCGCTGGAGGATTCAGGGGCGACGTGGTGGGGTGGGGGGTCGGAGCAGGGGGATAAGGCTGATCCCGGGACCTGGGGAGGGCGGGAGAGGTCAAGAGTCAGGGCCCGGGAGGTCCAGGGGAGGGAGGGAGGAAGGGCAAGGGACCAGATGTGGGGAGATGGGCTTGAGATGGGCTTTAGAGGGTCCCACCCCAGGGACCCTCTGACCACATCCTAGATTTCGTGTGCTGATGGGCCGGGTCGAGGGGGTTAGAAGCGGAGTGGGGATAAGGTCGTCTAAGGGGGAACCAGATTGGATTTGGGATTCCCTTCCCCTACTTGGCGTCTTCATTCTCAAGGTCTTGGGTTGGGTGAGGATCGTATGGACTCTGGGAGGTCCAGGGCGGCTGGGATGGGAGAGGCGCCCCTGAGGTCTGTAAATTACTAGTTAACGGGAGATGGACTGGGGAGCCCTGGGGCCTACCGGAACGTCAAGGCAGAAGGGGAGCTAAAGTGTCTGGTCATGGGGGGGGCGAGGGGGCAGGGGATGTAGGTCCCTGGGGGAATCAAGATTTTAGGGTAGACAGCCCCTTCCCCCCTCCACCCCATACCTGGTTCTGTTGGCTCCGTCCCCTCCTCTCCTCCGCTCTTCTCCGCGCCCGCGGCAGGAAGCTGTGGTGAGCCCCGGGCGGGGGCAGGAAGTCATCAGGCTCCTCGCACGGCTGCGCACGCCCACTCCCCACCCCCCCACCTTGGCAGGCCCCCCACTTACCAGGCCCGTTCCCACGGGGCGGGAGGAGTGGACGGTGAGATGCCCCAGAGATGCCCAATCTCTGCCGCTGCCCTCCGGACCCCGGTTTCCCCGCCGGTCGGGCGCGTGGAGACGTTCCCTCGTCCGCAGGGGCCAAGGCCCGTGGGGATATCAAGTCCGGCGGCCTCACGGCAGGGAAAGCTGCACTGTTCCAAACTCGGTAGGGTGAGATGATTAGCGGCAACTCATATTAAACACAACTTGGCAAACCCCTGAGGGAAAAGTCCATTTTAGTAGGGGGTCAGGTGGGAGACGGGAACTCTCAATTTACAGTGGAAGCAGCAGGAGGAGGTGCCATATTTCCCCTACGAGGCAGAAGACGGCAAGTTGGGTGACTCAACAGTTTACTGACCTGAATACATATAGGATTTCCAGATAGGTTTCTGTGGGGTGAGTGGAGGGAAAAATTACACCCACGTTGGGCACTGTATTAGAACTCCAGGCCCGGCGTGGCCACGGAGCCCTTAAGATTTGATTTTGAAAGAATCAGCCCCTGGAAGGGGCTAGGAAGTTGAAGGGGACACACTGGGGACTCAATCCACCACTGGAAAATGGATCAGGACCAACACCTCACAGACCTGGGGGTTTACTATCTTAAACTCGATGTGGGAAGGGGCCTTTTTATTTTTTAATGGTGTTCGGTAAGCATTTGCTATGCACTGCTCTACAGTACTCTCCACATCTTCTAGACTGTGAGCCCACTGTTGGGTAGGGACCATCTCTATATGTTGCCAATTTGTACTTCCCAAGTGCTTAGTACAGTCCTCTGCACACAGTAAGCGCTCAATAAATACGATTGATGATGACGATGATGATGATCTTCTAGACTGTGAGCCCACTGTTGGGTAGGGACTGTCTCTATATGTTGCCAACTTGTACTTCCCAAGCGCTTAATACAGTCCTCTGCACACAGTAAGCGCTCAATAAATACAATTGAATGAATGAATGAATCCCCACAGCATCTGTATAAATGTTTGTACAGATTTATTACTCTATTTTCTTGTACATATTTACTATTTTGTTAAGGATGTGCATTTAGCTTTAATTCTATTTGTTCTGATGACTTTGACACCTGTCTACATGCTTTGTTTTGTTGTCCGTTTCCCCCTTCTAGACTGTGAGCCTGCTGTTGGGTAGGGACCATCTCTATATGTTGCCAACTTGTACCTCCCAAGTGCTTAGTACAGTCCTCTGCACACAGTAAGCGCTCAATAAATACGATTGAATGAATGAATGAATCCCCACAGCATCTGTATATATGTTTGTACAGATTTATTACTCTATTTTCTTGTACATATTTACTATTTTGTTAAGGATGTGCATTTGGCTTTAATTCTATTTGTTCTGACGACTTTGACACGTGTCTACATGCTTTGTTTTGTTGTCTGTCTCCCCCTTCTAGACTGTGAGCCCGTTGATGGGTAGGGACCATCTCTATATGTTGCCAACTTGTACTTCCCAAGCACTTAGTACAGTGCTCTGCACAAAGTAAGCGCTCAATAAATACGATTGAACGAATGAATGAATCCCCGCAGCATCTGTATATATGTTTGTACAGATTTATTACTCTATTTTCTTGTACATATTTACTATTTTGTTAAGGACGTGCATTCAGCTTTAATTCTATTTGTTCTGACGACTTTGACACCTGTCTACATGCTTTGTTTTGTTGTCCGTCTCCCCCTTCTAGACTGTGAGCCGGCTGTTGGGTAGGGGTCTCTATATGTTGCCAACTTGTAATTACCAAGCGCTTAGTACAGTGCTTTGCACACAGAAAGCGCTCAATAAATACGATTGAATGAATGAATGAATAGAAAGTACTCATTAAGTACCATTGAATGATTGGCCTAACCCCAACTTGTACTTCCCAAGCGCTTACTACAGTGCTGTGCACACAGTAAGCATTCAATAAATACGCTTGAATGAATGAATGAATGAATGAATGAATGAATGAATGAATGAAAGAGCTCAAGCCTGGAAGTCAGAGGATCTGGGATCTAATCCCCGCTCTACCACTTGTCTGCTGTGTGACCTTGGGCGTGTCATTTATCTCAGTTTCCTCATCTGTAAAATGGGGATTCAATATCTGTTCTCCTTCCCCCAGACTGAGAGCTTCTTGTGAGCCAGGGACTATGCCCAACTTGATTATTTCATTCATTCATTCAATCATATTTATTGAGCACTTACTGTGTGCAGAGCACTGTACTAAGCGCTTGGAAAGTACAAGTTGGCAACATATAAAGACGGTCCCTACCCAACAGTGGGCTCAGTCTAGAAGGATTATCTCATACCTATCCCAGCATTGAGTACAGTGCTTGGTATATTGTATGTGCTTAAAGACCACAATTAATAATAATAATGTTGGTATTTGTTAAGCGCTTACTATGTGCCAAGCACTATTTTAAGCACTGGGGGAGATACAAGGTCATCAGGTTGTCCCACGTGGGGCTCACAGTCAGCAGCGTGGCTCAGTGGAAAGAGCCCAGGCTTTGGAGTCAGAGGTCATGGGTTCAAATCCCAGCTCCGCCAGTCGTCGGCTGTGTGACTTTGGGCAAGTCATTTCACTTCTCTGGGCCTCAGTTCCCTCATCTGTAAAATGAGGATTAAGACTGTGAGCCCCCCATGGGACAACCTGATCACCTTGTATCCCACAGTGCTTAGAACAGTGCTTTGCACGTAGTAAGCGCTTAATAAATGCCATCATTATTATTCAGTGCTTAGAACAGTGCTTTGCACATAGTAGGTGCTTAATAAATGCCATCATTATTATTCAGCACTTAGAACAGTGTCAGCGCTTAGAACAGTGCTTTGCACATAGTAAGTGCTTAATAAATGCCATCATTACTATTCAGCTCTTAGAACAGTCAGCACTTAGAACAATTCTTTGCACATAGTAATTGCTTAATAAATGCCATCATTATTATTCAGCACTTAGAAGTGCCAGTGCTTAGAACAGTGCTCAGCACTTAGAACATCATCATCATCATCATCAATCGTATTTACTGAGCGCTTACTGTGTGCAGAGCACTGTACTAAGCGCTTGGGAAGTACAAGTTGGCAACATATAGAGACAGTCCCTACCCAACAGTGGGCTCTCAGTCTAAAAGGGGGAGACAGAGAACAAAACCAAGCATACTAACAAAATAAAATAAATAGAATAGATATGTATAAGTAAAATAGAGTAATAAATATGTACAAACATATATACATATATACAGGTGCTGAGGGGAAGGGAAGGAGGTAAGATGGGGGGGATGGAGAGGAGGACGAGGGGGAGAGGAAGGAAGGGGCTCAGTCTGGGAATAAATGCCATTATTATTATTATTATCCCCGTTTTACAGATGAGGTAACTGAGGCACAGGGAAGTGAATTGCCCAATGTCACACGGCTGAAAGACGGTGGAGTCGGCATTAGAACCCATGACCTGACTCCCAAACCCATGTATTTTCCACTAAGCCAAGCTGCTTCTCAGTTATTATTCAAATTTTAGAAACCAGACTCCTGAGGTTGTTCACCTGAAACCACCCCTCCTCATTTTCAGCCCCCCAACACCGCTCACACCCAAGGAGCCAAACCACTGTCCCCACCGCTCCGCTCCGGGATCTCGGGGCTGCCCGAGGGGAGTGGCCACGGCCCAACAGGAATATTTACATATTTATTGTATTTGTGTACGTATTTATTCTATTTATTTTGTTAATATTTTTTTGTTGTTGTCTGTCTCCCCCTTCTAGACTGTGAGCCCGCTCTTGAGTAGGGACCGTCTCTAGATGTTTCCAACTTGTACTTCCCAAGCGCTTATTACAGTGCTCTGCACACAGTAAGCGCTCAATAAATACGATTGAATGAATGAATGAATGAAAAGTTCCTCTTCTCCCTGGCGCTTCTGCCTTTCCAGAGTTCTTGCTTTTCTAGGGAGCCCAGCAAGCGGGAGCCACTGCTGCCGCACCCAAAGATACTTGGAAGTGCCCAAAATACTTGTTTCTCTGGATGGATATTTTAGTGCCCAGACCACAAAGACATCTTGCGGAGCACCCCCTCGACACACATCTATCTCCCCTTGGCCTCAGGAAAAACCACCGCAAGCCGTCGTGGCCAGCCCCGGTCCCCCACAGCCGTGGGGACGGGAATCTCTCCGCCGGGAATCCAGGGACAGTGGGGAGGGAAGAGGACGCAATTAGACACGTGGGGTCTGGTTAAAAGTTTATTCAGATACAAATAGCACCAGGGCCTCCTGCTAGAGAAAGGAAAAAGCAGCAGTCCCCCCTCCTGGGGATCCGCGGCCAGAGAGAAGGGGCAGGTCGCGGCCCCGGGGGCAAGAGAGGAGGGCGGCTCAATCCAACAGCCCTCTCAAAGCGAGGGAAACGAACGACTCCCAATCCCTCACTCCTCCCCGGCCTCCAATCTGTCCAGGGTTCAGGAGACCCTCCTCGGCTTCCCCCCCGAGACCACCCGACTCTGGCAGGGGTAGGCGGGCGCACGCGGCCTGAGCGATCACACAGGCGGTGGGCTTGTCTAGTGTGTGTGTGAGCGCGTGTGTGAGCCCCACATGCTGAAGTGCCGTCTCTCCCTTTCACCTTCTGGGTCACAGGCCCGAAGTCTGGGCTTCGCTATTCGCAGGTTCAGCAGGAAGCCAGGTGGGGAGGAAGAGGTGGGTGGTCTCAGGTACAGGGGGGTCCAGGGGAACCAATCGGTCTGAGCGCCACCGGCCCCAGCTCTGTGATCCCAAGGGAGCTCTGTCCGGTATTCCCGGCTCAGATGAGCACGCTCGACACCGGGACCTTGGTGGAGCGGCCTCGCTGGGGAACCACGATCCGTTCGTCCGGAGAAGGAGCGTCCCGCAAGAGGCCTGGGGAGTTCAGAAGGTGGGGAGAGCGGGTCAGTGGGGGAGACGGGAGGGCGGAGAGCGAGGGACGACCTCCTGGGAGGCCCGCGGGGAGTGGACCGAAAGCGGTTTTCAGAAGGGACTCTTACACGGCAATCGGGGGTCCCTCAAGGAAGGTCAGGCCCCGCTGGCCGGGCAAGGGACTGGGGCGGGAGGGAGCGTGTCTCACCTTGCACGTGGAGCTGGGCTCTTCTCCGATCCCCTTCGATGAAGAGGGCAGTGCCCAGGAAGGCGGCCCCACCAAGGGCCCCGACAAAGGCACAGAGCATGAGGGAAAACTGGAGCGCCCGGAACTGGGACAGAAAGGATGGGGGCCGGCCTCGACGCAGCCGGTCCGAAATCTGGGAAGATGCACGCGAGGAGATGAGGAGAGGTACGAGGAAACCGGGGAAGAACAGCAGGTGGAACCGAAAAACGGAGCAAACCGAGCCAGCCCGGGGGTCAGGGAGCAGGGGAGGTTGAGCTCCTCACAAAGTGGGAATCCCCCCAGGACAAAGACCTTCCAGACCTCGCTGGAAGGCAATAATTAAAACTGTGGAATTTGTGGAGCGCTTACTACATGCCAAGCACTGTCCTAAGCAGCGGGGAAGACACGAGACAATCAGGTGGGACACAGTCCCTGTCTCACAGACTAAGGAGGAGGGAGGACAGGTACTGAATCCCCACTTTACACATGTACAAAGGCACAGAGAAATTAAGTGACTTGCCCAAGGTGAGACAGCAGGCAAGTGGCCGAGGGGTAAGTCATCATCCCCCCTGCTCCTTCCTCTCACTGTGGTCCCGGGTAAGGTTAGGGGGCTCGGGGAGACACTCACCAAGCCAATGAGGTAGGGACTGCCAGCATCGCCAAGCAAGTGGGAGAGGACGATCTGGAAGGCCTCTGCTGTGGAGCGGCGGGTAGGAATTACTACGTACTGAGAAAAGGGGCCAGGGGACAAACGCTGAGAGGAGAGGAGAACCGCGGGGGAGGCGGGGGACGCAAAGGGACGGGGGTTCCCCCGGGGAAGGGGCAGGAGATACCCTCTTTTCAACTCCTAAGACCACAAAAAAGTAATATCTTGGAGATGGTTTGCATGAACCAAATTTCTCCTTTTGCCCCTCAAACACTCTCTGTTCATTCTCAAATTAAAGGCCTATTAATGATGGCATTTATTAAGCACTTACTATGTGCAAAACACCATTCTAAGAGCTGGGGTAGTCTTGGAGATGGTTTGCATGAACCAAATTTCTCCTTTTGCCCCTCAAATACCCTCTGTTCATTCTCAAATTAAAGGCCTATTAATGATGGCATTTCTTAAGCGCTTCCTATGCGCAAATCACCGTTCTAAGCGCTGGGGTAGCTACAAGGTAATCAAGTTGCCCCACGGGGGGGGGCTCACAGACTTAACCCCCATTTTCCAGATGAGGGAACTGAGGCCCAGAGGAGTGAAGTGACTTCCCCAAAGTCACACAGCGGAGCCGGGACTTGAACCCATGACCTCTGACTCCAAAGCCCGGGCTCTTTCCACCGAGCCACGCTGCTCCTCCGGCCGACTGGGCCTGAGTGGGAGAAATGCAACGGGACGTGGAGCAGCACTTGAAGGTCTGCCTTGTCACCTGCTCACCAGCAAGATGTCAGCGACGATGGCCCAGTTCATGGACAGTAGCGTCTCCCCGATGAAAATGAAAACCTGGAGGGGAGAAGAGCGGGCTTGAGCGGCAATGGAGATTGCCTCTCTCTCTTCCTCCTCCTCCTCCTCCACCCTCTCCTTCTCCCAGAGCCTCAGAGCCTGGCCGCTGCCAACCTTCCCAAAGACACTGCAAGCTTGGGGAGGGGATGGATGCCCGCACTTGCAAGCACGGACTAAGATCCCTCTACCCCGGTGGGGAGGTCGAGGCCCGGGGCAGAGAGACGAAGGGAGGGATACCGCCGGGCCGGCCGAGCCAAGGTCACTCACGTATGTAGCCACGATGCTGCTGGGAGCGCAGGCGAGAGCCAGGAAGAGGAAGGGGGCCGAGCCCAGCAGGCCGGCGGCACAAACCAGGGGATCGGCCCGGGGGTTGGAGCGGCGGAGCCGGCGGCTGATCTCCACCCCCGACGCCACGCCCAGGACACCGGTCAAGCAGGTGATCACGCCAAAGATCAGGCTGCGGCCAAGACAGAGACACAGAGAGGGGGAGAGATCGACCGCTGGACCCACCAGCTAGAGACCAAAATTGGGCTCGACGTCAGGAGGGCACCAAGGGTTACCCAGTCCTCTCCACGTGAAGCCACACTCAATCAATCAATCGTATCTATTGAGCGCTTGCTGTGTGCGGAGCACTGAACACAGCGCTTGGGAAGTCCAAGTTGGCAACATCTAGAGACGGTCCCTACCCAACAGTGGGCTCACAGTCTAAAAGGGGGAGACGGAGAACAAAACCGAACGTACTAACAAAATAAAATAAATGGAATAGATATGTACAAGTAAAATAGAGTAATAAATAGGTACAAACATATATACATATATACAGGTGCTGCGGGGAAGGGAAGGAGGTGAGATGAGGGGGATGGAGAGGGGGACGAGGGGGAGAGGAAGGAAGGGGCTCAGTGTGGGAAGGCCTCCAGGAGGAGGTGAGCTCTCAGTAGGGCCTTGGAGGGAGGAAGAGAGCGAGCTTGGCGGATGGGCAGAGGGTGGGCATTCCAGGCCCGGGGGAGGACGTGGGCCGGAGGTCGGCTTCACAGCTCTCTAACTCTTACTTAGCTCTATTCAGTCAGTCGATCATATTGATTGAGTGCTTACTGCTTGCAGAGCACTACACTAAGCGCTTGGGAGAGAAGCAGCGTGGCTCAGTGGAAAGAGCACAGGCTTTGGAGGCAGAGGTCATGGGTTCAAACCCCAGCTCCGCCAATTGTCAGCTGTGTGACCTTGGGCAGGTCACTTAGCTTCTCTGGGCCTCAGTTACCTCATCTGTAAAAAGGGGATTAAGATTGGGAGCCCCATGTGGGACAATCTGATCACCTGGTATCCTCCCCAGCGCTTAGGACCGTGCTTTGCACATAGGAAGTGCTTAACAAATGCCATCATCATTATTATTATGATACAATATAATAGACACATTCCCTGCCCACAGCGAGCTTAGTCTTCACCCTCTGCAGCCCAGCCCCCGGCTCTTCACTCCTCTTGAGATCAGCTTCTCACGGTGCCTCCCTCTCGACTCTCTCCGCTCTGACCCCAACTCACGCCCTCCTTCCTCCCTGGACCCCCCTGCCTCTTTGACACGTGCCAGGGTCCAACCTTCCCCCCTCCTCAGCCCTCCGGAAAGCCACCTCTTCCAGGAGGCCTCCCCCACTTTATTTTCTCCATCCGATAACTGCCCTGAGCACTTGTGCATATCTCGTACTTTCATTCATTCATTCAATCGTATTTATTGAGCGTTTACTGTGTGCGGAGCACTGCACTAAGCGCTTGGGAAGTACAAGTTGGCACCATACAGAGACGGTCCCTACCCAACAGTGGGCTCACAGTCTAGAAGGGGGAGACAGAGTACTTATTTTCCTATACATCCTGCCTCGCTCCTGCTGCTAACATTTGCAATATTTTTCTTCCTCCTGTTCGCTCATTTTATAAATAACTGCATCTGCCTGTCTCCTCCCATTAGACTGTAAGATTCTTGAGGGAAGGGACTGTGTCTTCATCTTTTATTGTATTCATTCACCCCAGACTGAGCCCCCTTTTTCCTCTCCTCCTCCTCCCCATCCCCCCCCGCCCTACCTCCTTCCCCTCCCCACAGCACCTTTATATATGTTTGTACAGATTTATTACTCTATTTTACTTGTACATATTTACTATTCTATTTATTTTGTTAATGATGTGTATCTAGCTCTATTTTTATTTATTCTGGTGACTTGACACCCGTCCACACGTTTTGTTTTGTAGACTGTGAGCCTGCAGTTGGGTAGGGACCATCTCTGTACGTTGCCAACTTGTTCTTCCCAAGCGCTTAGGCCAGTGCTCTGCACACAGTAAGCGCTCAATAAATACGACTGACTGAACGAATAAATTCACTCAAGCGCTTTGTACAATTCTGTGGGTAGGCCCTCAAAACATACCACTGACTGACTGACTGAGAGAAATCAGAGATGGACAGGTGAACAAAGTAAAGGGAGAGAAACAGTCCAGCATTTTGCAGTCACCGACTGTTTCATGACCTCTTATGTTTATCACTATCATTATTATTATATATTGCAATAATAATAGTTGTATTTGTTAAGCACTTACTATGTGCCAAGCCCTATGCTAAGCCCCTGGGTAGATGGTGGTGGTGGTGATGATGATAATAATGATGACAACAATAATAACAATCATAACAGCAGCACTTGTTAATCAATTAATCAATCGTATTTACTGAGCGCTTACTGTGTGCAGAGCACTGTACTAAGCGCTTGGGAAGTACAAGTTGGCAACATATAGAGACAGTCCCTACCCAACAGTGGGCTCACAGCCTAAAACTGCACACTGTGTGCCAGGCACGGTACTAAGTGCCGGGGTAGATACAAGATAATAATGTTGGCATTTGTTAAGCGCTTACTATGTGCAAAGCACTGTTCTAAGCGCTTGGGGGGGATACAAAGTGATCAGGTTGTCCCACGTGGGGCTCACAGTCTTAATCCCCATTTTACAGATGAGGTAACTGAGGCTCAGAGAAGTGAAGTGACTTGCCCAAGGTCACACAGCAGACACGTGGCGGAGCCAGGAGTCGAACCCATGACCTCTGACTCCAAAGCCCGGGCTCTTTCCACTGAGCCACGCTGCTTCACAAGATAATCAAGATAATCAGGTTGGACAATTTCTGACCCACACGGAGCTCACAGCCTAAACGGGAGGGAGGAGGATTTCATCCCCGTTTGACCAATGAGGCAACTGAGGCACAGAGAAGCGAGGTGGCTCGCCCAAGGGCACACAGCAGACACGTAGTAAGCGCTTAATAAATGCCATTATTATTATTATTATTATTATTATTATTATTATTATTATCATTATTATGTGGCAGAGCCGGGATCAGAACCCAGGTCCTCTGACTCCCGGGCCCGGGGTCTCTTCACTAGGCTATGTATTTCATTGCATTTATACAAATCAGTGCTTTTTGCTGTGCTTTTAAGAAACACATGGGTGGCTCAACACCTCCTCTCCTAGACCCAAAGAAGGGGGGAAATCCTCAGGCAGGCTTCGGCAGCGATGTCCTCCCCTGAGATGACACCCAAATCTCCAATCATCTTCCTTTTCCAGTTCTCTGGACCCCTTTTGTGCCCCTGCAAAACAAGGGTACTCTCCCCTTCAGGCCCCTCTCTGCCATCCCCCACCCCAGGCTGTTCCCCCTTCCTCCTTCCCGGTACCTGTCTGAGGAAGAGCAGGAATCCCCGGGAAGGCAGGGCGGGGTCTCCCCCAAGACCACCCGGGATCGCAGGAGAAAGGCCGGGGCCCACAGTGCCAGGGAGCCTGTGACAAAGGCCACGGCGGTGAATCCAAGCGAAGACAGCACAAAACTGGGACTACAGGAAGGGAGGAAACGGACAAACAAAAGAAGAGGTCAGATGCCATCACAATGGTCACACCTTCCACCTGCCCTGTAACCCTCTGAACCACCCCACAGCACCCCCAACACCAACAGCGGGGGGGAAATCAATCAATCTATCATAATTATTAGGCATTTACTACCAGTCAATCGCATTTATTGAGCACTGTGTGCACAGAGCTGTGCTAAATACTTTTTTTAATGGCATTTATTTTTTTTTTATGATGGCATTTATTAAGCTCTTACTATGTGCAGAGCACTGTTCTAAGCGCTGGGGAGGTTACAAGGTGATCAGGTTGTCCCACGTGGGGCTCACAGTCTTAATCCCCATTTTACAGATGAGGCAACAGGCACAGAGAATTTAAGTGACTTGCCCAAAGTCACACAGCTGACAGTTGGCAGAGCTGGGATTTGAACCCATGACCTCTGACTCCAAGGATGTGCAAAGCACTGTTCTAAGCTCTGGGGAGGATACAAGGTGATCAGGTTGTCCCATGAGGGGCTCACAGTCTTCATCCTCATTTTACAGATGAGGGAACTGAGGCCCAGAGAAGTGAAGTGACTTGCCCAAAGTCACACAGCTGACAGTTGGCGGAGCTGGGATTTGAACCCATGACCTCTGACTCCAGAGCCCGGGCTCTTTCCACTGAGCCATGCTGCTTCTCTACTTGGGAGAGTACAATATAACAGATACATTCCCCAGCTTCTAGTCTAGAAGCGGAGATGTACTAATACAATTTTTAAAATTAGGGTTATGAGCATAAGTGCTATTGGTCACGGGGAGGCAGTGAATAAAGGGAATAAGTCTTGCATATATGTATATATGTTTGTACGTATTTATTACTCTATTTATTTATTTATTTTACTTGTACATACGTATTCTATTTATTTTATTTTGTTAATATCTTTTGTTTTGTTCTCTTGTCTCCCGCTTCTAGACTGTGAGCCCGCTGTTGGATAGGGACCGTCTCTATGTGTTGCCAACTTGTACTTCCCAGGCGCTTAGTACAGTGCTCTGCACACAGTAAGCGCTCAATAAATACGACTGATTGATTGACTGATTGATTGATTGATAAGTCAGGGTGATGACACAGGAGGGAGTGGGAGAAAAGGAAATAAGAGCTTAGCCAGGGAAGGCCTTTTGGAGGAGAGGTGCCCTCAAAAAGGCTTTGAAGGTGGGGAGAGTAATTGTCTGTTTGCAGGGCACTGTACTAAGCACTTGGGAGAGTACGCTATACCAGAGTGGACAGACTTCACAACGAGCTTACAGTCTAGACAGGGAAAGGAAACAAAGAAAGAAAAATCAGGACAGCGGACAGACCAGATTAGGATTTACACACGCGTCAAGTCTCACTACTCACTTCCGGCCCAGGGCCCGCAAGTCGGCCCGCCATGACGTGGGGCTGAGGGGAGGGTCGTCCGAGCGGCGCTCCACGGCTCCCCGAGGCGGCTCCCGCACCACCAGAAACAGCAGCAGGACGGCCACTGCCCCGAGGCTCGGGGTCACCTACGGGCATCACGGTACAGGGACCGTCACCCCGCCTCGCAACCCCGGGACCGAAGGAAGGGACGGGAGCTCAGCCCTCCCCTGGCCTGCTTCTCCTCCACCCCCACCATCCCGAGACCCTGGCCTCGGCGCCCCCCCGTCCCCACCCCCTCTCAGGCGCGTCCCCGAGCTCACCCTGAGCGCCCAGTGCCAGTCTTCAGCCACGTCCTTCACCTTCGAGCCGGCGATGTACCCAAGACCGCTGCAGGGAGGGCATTCGGAGGGATCAGGAGGGGCCGCGGGGTCCAGACCGCCAGCTCCCCGGTGACTGCCGTGCCCGGAGTTAACCTCCCCCGTGGCGGCACGCCTTCCGCGCGCTGCCTTCCCCGTTCGGAAGCCTCCCCCGTGTCAGGCGCTCTCTCCCTTCACCTCCTCCTGTGGCTTACCTCCCCACAGGGATGGCAAAATAGAAGATACTAAGCATGCGGCTCCGCTGATCGGCTACGAAGAGGTCGGCAATAAGGGTGGGGGCAATGGTGGAATAACTGGCTTCCCCAACCCCCACCAGCCCCCGGGTCAGGAGGAGGAGCCAAAATCTCTGGGGGAAGAGACACAGGAAATGAAGGAGCGATCCCCCGTCGGAAACAGCAAGCCCCCACAGCGCCCCATCCCCTGACCTTCAACGACCTCAACCCCCCCCGGACCCCCCAAGGCGTTCCCGGCCTCCAAGGGGCCTCGGCCTCATTTCCCCACCCGACTCACCTCCTTAGGGATGAAGGAGGAGCCCAGCGTTACCAGTGACCAGAACGCTATCCCTCCACACATAAGGTATTTCCGGTTGTATCTATCGCCCAGGTAACCAAACACGGGCGCCAAGATCATGTAACTGCTGATAAACACTGAAGGGGAGGGGAGAAGAGGGTCAAGTCTCATCCTGAACTCTTCCTTAGTTCCCTCAAATGCTTCCCCCCAACCAAAAAAAAACCCAAAATAGCAAAGAAAAAAGGCCCAGAAAGGCAGAAAAGGTCCTGATGAGCGGGAGGAAAATAGGGATTCAACTGCAGGAAGGGAAAATCCTCAGCTCTGTGGCTGGTTGGAAAAAATCATTTTCCTTCATTCCCACCATGAACCTTCTAACCTCCTTCCCCTCACCCCATTTCTCATCCTCAGTCCTACTGACCTGGCAATACCACCCTACTGCGTTTGTTCTGATTTGTGGATCTGTCCATGTCTTATATCGCTTTAATAATACTAACGACGGTATTTGTTAAGCGTTTACTATGTGCCAAGCCCTGTTCTAAGCACTGAGGTAGATACACGCTGATCTGGTTGTCCCTCATGGGTCTCGCGGTCTTCATCCCCATTTTTCAGATGAGGGAAGTGAGGCACAGAGAAAGGACGTGGCTTGCCCAAGGTCACACAAGCGGCGGAGCCGGGATTTGAACCCACATCCTCTGATTCCCAAGCCCGGGCTCTGTCCACTAAGCCACACTGCTTCTCGGAGTTTTTAATGTTTCACTTCCCACATGTGCCTACGGTCAGTGCCCTCCCCCCTCATTTTATACTTAGAAGGGGGCACCTGGAGATCCAAGGCCCACATCAAATTCCCATCTGCGTATTCCTTCCCAGCACTGAGCACAGTGCTTAGCACAAGGCCAGGGCGGCTACTACTCACCTGTCTGGATGAGGCCGGAGCTGCTGTCGCCAATGCCAAAAAACTGCTCGATATCAGGGAGCACACCTGTGAGGATTGCAGGGTGGGGCCATGGTCATCGTCATCATCATCAATCGTATTTATTGAGCGCTTACTGGGTGCAGAGCACTGTACTAAGCGCTTGGGAAGTACAAGTTGGCAACATATAGAGACGGTCCCTACCCAACAGTGGGCTCACAGTCTAAGCCGACGGCCAGCCCGCCCCAAACCCCGCCGCATCTGGATTCCCTCGTCCCCTCCTAAGCGCTCAGTACAGGCCCCGGCGCACAGAGAAGCAGTCCTTCTAGACTGTGATGTGTTAGATGTGTTGCCAATTTGTACTTCCCAAGCGCTTAGTACAGTGCTCTGCACATAGTAAGCGCTCAATAAATACGATTGATTGATTGATTAAGGACCGTCTCTATACGTTGCCAACCTGTACTTCCCAAGCGCTTAGTACAGTCCTCTGCACACAGCAAGCGCTCAATAGATACGACTGAATGAATGAAAGCAGCGTGGCTCAGTGGAAAGAGCAGGGGCTTGGGAATCAGAGGTCATGGGTCCTGATCCTGGCTCTGCCACTCGGCAGCTGGGTGACTTTGGGCAAGTCACTTCACTGGGCCTCAGTTACCTAATCCGTAAAATGGGGATGAAGACTGTGAGCCCCACGTGGGACAACCTGATTAGCTTGTATCCCCCCGCAGCGCTTAGAACGGTGCTGGCAGATAGTAAGCGCTTAACAAATACCATCATTATAATCACAAATAATTATATAAATGAGCATATAAATAAATCATATATTGTA
Organism: Tachyglossus aculeatus; assembly: GCF_015852505.1. Classification (NCBI taxonomy): domain Eukaryota; kingdom Metazoa; phylum Chordata; class Mammalia; order Monotremata; family Tachyglossidae; genus Tachyglossus; species Tachyglossus aculeatus. Next base: position 12,709,074 of record NC_052086.1, read on the forward strand.
AATTTATAAATTATATAAATATGTAATTATAATGTATAAATTATATCAATCAATCAATCGTATTTATTGAGCGCTTACTATGTGCAGAGCACTGTACTAAGCGCTTGGGAAGTACAAATTGGCAACATCTAGAGACAGTCCCTACCCAACAGTGGGCTCACAGTCTAAAAGGGGGAGACAGAGAACAAAACCAAACATACTAACAAAATAAAATAAATAGAATAGATACGTACAAGTAAAATAGAGTAATAAATATGTACAAACATATATCCATATATGCAGGTGCTGTGGGGAAGGGAAGGAGGTAAGATGGGGGGATGGAGAGGGGGACGAGGGGGAGAGGAAGGAAGGGGCTTAGTCTGGGAAGACCTCTATATAATATATATAATTATATAAATATATAATTATAAATGCCCTACCACCTTCCCCTAAATGCTATCATTATTATTATTATTACCCTCCCCACAGCACTTGTATATATGTACGTACAGGTTTATTACTCTATTTATTTTACTTTTACATATTTACAATTCTATTTATTTTGTTGATGACGTGCATTTAGCTTTAATTCTATTTATTCTGACGACACCTGTCCGCACGTTCTGTTTTGTCGTCTGCCTCCCCCTTCTAGACTGTGAGCCCGCTTGCTGGGTAGGGACCGCCTCTCTATGTCGCTACCTTGTGCTTCCCAAGCGCTTAGCCCAGCGCTCTGCACGCAGTAAGCGCTCAATAAATACGACTGAATCAACGAACGAAACGCCAGGGCCGGGCTGCCTTTAGCGGGGCGGTTGGGCAAGGGTTCCCCGGCCCTCACCCGCCACGGTGAACCTATCCATGTAGTTGAGGAGGTTGATGTAGCAGAGGACCCCCACGATGAGGACGGACCGGGGGGCGGAGAGGCCGGTGAGGAGCCGCAGGCCTTCCCGCTGGGGCCCGCCTCCGCCTCCAGGGAGCTCCGACCCCGCCGGGCTTTCTCCCCGGTCGGTGCCGGGCCCGGGGGTGCTCTCCCGGTCCTCGGTGTCGTCGGCCTGGCTGAGGAACGGCGCTGCGTCGGGCTGCTCCCGCGGGCCGGACATGGTCGCTCGGCAGCCGCCTCCTGTCCCACGGGCCGGGGGGCCGCGCACGGTGCAAGAGGCCTGACCTATAATAATAATAATAATAATTATTATTATAATTATAATAATAACTGCATTTGTTAAGCGCTTACTACGTGTCAAGCACCGTTCGAGGCGGTGGGGGAGCTACAAGGTGATCAGATCGTCCCAGGTCCCAGTCTTCACCCCCTATTTTACAGTTGAGGGAACTGAGGCCCAGAGAGGTGACGTGACTTGCCCCAAGTCACACAGCTGACAAGCGGTGGGGCTGAGATTGATAACGAGGGCATTTGTTAAGCGCTTACTATGTGCAAACAATAACAATGGCATTTATTAAGCGCTTACTATGCGCAAAGCCCCGTTCTAAGCGCTGGGGAGGTTACAGGGTGATCGGGGTTGTCCCACGGGGGGTTCACAGTCTTCATCCCCATTTTACAGCTGAGGTAACCGAGGCCCAGAGAAGTGAAGTGACTCGCCCAAAGTCACACAGCGGAGCCGGGATTCGAACCCATGACCTCTGACTCCAAAGCCTGGGCTCTTTCCACTGAGCCACGCTGCAAAGCACTGTTCTAAGCGCTGGGGTGGATGCAAAGTGCTCCGGTTGTGCCACGTGGGGCTCCCAGTCTTAATCCCCATTTTACAGGTGAGGAAACTGAGGCCCAGAAGAGTGAAGTGACTTGGAAACAGCGAGGCTCAGTGGCAAGAGCCTGGGCTTTGGAGTCGGAGGTCATGGGTTCTAATCCTGACTCCACCCCTTGTCAGCTGGGTGACTTTGGGCCAGTCACTTCACTTCTCTGTGACTGTGAGCCCCACAGGGGACAACCTCATTGCCTTGCCTACCCCATCGATTAGAAAAGTGCTTGGCATTCATTCATTCATTCAATCGTATTTATTGAGCGCGTACTGTGTGCAGAGCACTGTACTAAGCGCTTGGGAAGTACAAGTTGGCACATAGTAAGCGCTTAACAAATACCATCATTATTATGAGAAGCAGCTTGGCTCAGTGGAAAGAGCATGGGCTTTGGAGTCAGAGGTCGTGGATTCTAATCCCCGCTCTGCCAATTGTCAACTGGGTGACTTTGGGCAAGTCCCTTCAGCTCTCTGAGCCTCAGTTATCTCATCTGTCAAATGGGGATGAAGACTGTGAGCCCCACGGGGGACAACCTCATTGCCTTGAATCTCCCCCAGCGCTTACAACGGTGCTTGGCACATAGTAAGCGCTTAGAGAAGCAGCGTGGCTCAGTGGAAAGAGCCCGGGCTTTGGAGTCAGAGGTCAGGGGTTTGAATCCCGGCTCTGCCACATGTCTGCTGTGTGACCCTGGGCAAGTCACTTAACTTCTCTGAGCCTCAGTTACCTCATCTGTAAAATGGGGATTGACTGTGAGCCCCATGGGGGGCAACCTCATTGCCTTGAATCTCCCCCAGCGCTTACAACGGTGCTTGGCACATAGTAAGCGCTTAGAGAAGCAGCGTGGCTCAGTGGAAAGAGCCCGGGGTTTGGAGTCAGAGGTCATGGGTTCGAATCCCGGCTCTGCCACATGTCTGCTGTGTGACCCTGGGCAAGTCACTTAACTTCTCTGAGCCTCAGTTACCTCATCTGTAAAATGGGGATTGACTGTGAGCCCCACGTGGGACAACCTGATCACGTTGTATCCTCCCCAGTGCTTAGAACAGTGCTTTGCACATAGTAAGCGCTTAACAAATGCCATCATTATTATTATTATTATTAACAAATGATGTGCATATAGCTAGCTCTCTTCCTCCCTTCAAGATCCTACTGAGAGCTCACCTCCTCCAGGAAGCCTTCCCAGACTGAGCCCCCTCCTTCCTCTCCCCCTCACCCCCCCATCCACCCGTCTTACCTCCTTCCTTTCCCCACAGCACCTGTATATATGTACATATGTTTGTACATATTTATTACTCTATTTATTTTACTTGTACATATCTATTCTATTTATTTTATTTTGTTAATATGTTTGGTTTTGTTCTCTGTCTCCCCCCTCTAGACTGTGAGCCCACTGTTGGGTAGGGACCGTCTCTAGATGTTGCCAACTTGTACTTCCCAAGCGCTTAGTACAGTGCTCTGCACACAGTAAGCGCTCAATAAATACGATTGATTGATTGATAGCTATAATTCTATTTGTTCTGACGATTTTGACACCTGTCTCCATGTTTTGTTTTGTTGGCTGTCTCCCCCTTCTAAACTGTGAGGCCGTTGTTGGGTAGGGACCGTCTCTATATGTTGCCGACTTGTACTTCCCAAGCGCTTGGTACAGTGCTCTGCACACAGTCAGCGCTCAATAAATACAACTGAATGAATGAAATGATTAGAAGCAGCAGAGGAGGGAATATTATTATTATAAGTGGTGGGGGATGGGGGGGGGTTGGAACCGATGCCCTCTGACTCCCAAGACTGGGTGTCCTTCCCCAGCGCTTAGTCCAGTGCTGTGCACACAGTAAGCGCTCAATCAATACGACGGAATGAGTGAATGACGAAGAGAAGCAGCATGGCTCAGTGGAAAGAGCCCGGGCTTTGGAGTCAGAGGTCATAGGTATAAATCCCAGCTCCGCCACTTGTCAGCTGTGTGACTTCGGGCAAGTCACTTCACTTCTCTGTGCCTCAGTAACCTCATCTGTAAAATGGGGATGAGGACTGTGAACCCCCCGTGGGGCAACCTGATCACCTTGTATCCCCCCCAGTGCTTAGAACAGTGCTTGGCACATAGTAAGCGCTTAACAAATACCAACATTATTATTATTATTTACTTCCCTGCGCCTCAGTTCCCTCCTCTGTAAAATGGGGGTGAAGACTATGAGCCCCACAGGGGCAACGTGATTACTTGTATCCCTCCCAGCACTTAGAAACAGTGCTTAGCACATAGTAAGCGCTTAACAAATACCAACATTGTTATTATTATTTACTTCTCTGGGCCTCAGTTCCCTCACCTGTCAAATGGGGATGAAGACTGTGAGCCCCACGGGGGACAACCTGATCACCTTGTATCCCTCCCAGCGCTTAGAACAGTGCCTCGCACATAGTAAGCGCTTAACAAATGTCATCATCATTATTATTATTTACTTCTCTGGGCCTCAGTTCCCTCCTCCATAAAATGGGGATGAAGACTGTGAGCCCCCTGTGGGACAAACTGATCACCTTGTAACCTCCCCAGAGCTTAGAACAGTGCTTAGCACATACTAAGCGTTTAATAAAATGGCATCATTATTATTATTATTATTATTCTCCGGGCCCCAGTTCCCTCATCTGTCAAATGGGGATGAAGACTGGGCTCTTTCCACCGAGCCAACAGTGCTTTGCACATAGTAAGCGCTTAACAAACGCCGACATTATTATTATTTACTTTTCTGGGCCTCAGTTCTCTCATCTGTAAAACGGGGATTAAAACTGTGAGCCCCCCCATGGGACATACTGATCACCTTGTAACCTCCCCAGCGCTTAGAACAGGGCTTTGCACATAGTAAGCGCTTAATAAAATGGCAACATTATTATTATTATTCTCTGGGCCTCAGTTCCCTCATCTGTCAATTGGGGATGAAGACTGGGAGCCCCCCGTGAGACAACCTCATCACCTTGTAACCTCCCCAGCGCTTAAAACAGTGCTTAGCACATACTAAGCACTTAATAAAATGGCATCATTATTATTATTATTCTCTGGGCCTCAGTTCCTTCATCTGTCAAGTGGGGATGAAGACTGTGAGCCCCCCGTGGGACAAAATGATCACCTTGTAACCTCCCCTGCGCTTAGAACTGGGCTTGGCACAAAGTAAGCCCTTAACAAATACCATTAAATAAAAAAGTAGCGCTTGAGAAACAGCGTGACTCAGTGGAAAGGAGCCCGGGCTTTGGAGCCAGAGGTCATGGGTTCAAATCCCGGCTCTGCCACTTGTCAGCTGGGTAACTTTGGGCAAGTCACTTCACTTCTCTAGGCCTCAGTTCCCTCATCTGTAAAAATGGGGATGAAGATATCCCCCCCCCCCCCCAGTGCTTAGAACAGTGCCTTGCACAGAGCATTATTATTATTATTATTATAGCCCGCTGTTGGGTAGGGACCGTCTCTATATGTTGCCAACTTGTCCTTCCCAACCGCTTAATACAGCGCTCTGCACACAGTAAGCGCTCAATAAATACGATTGAATGAATGAATGAATGAGCCCGCTATTGGGTAGGGGCCGTCTCTCTACGCTGCCGACTTGTCCTTCCCAAGTGCTTAGTCCAGTACTCTGCACGGTAAGCGCTCAATAAATACGATTGAATGAATGAATGAATGAATGAATGAATGAATGAGCCCGCTGTTGGGTAGGGACCGTCTCTATATGTTGCCGACTTGTCCTTCCCAAGCGCTTAGTCCAGTGCTCTGCTCACAGTCAGCACTCAATAAATACGATTGAATGAATAAATACGATTGAATGAATGAGTCTGCTGTTGGGTAGGGACTGTCTCTAGATGTTGCCAACTTGTACTTCTCAAGCGCTTAGTACAGTCCTCTGCACACAGTAAGCACTCAATCAGTACGACTGAACGAATAAATACGATTGAATGAATGAATGAATAAATGAGCCCGCGGTTGGGTGGGGACCATCTCTAGATGTTGCCAACTTGGACTTCCCAAGCGCTTAGTCCAGTGCTCTGCACACAGTAAGCGCTCAATAAATACGATTGAATGAGTGAATGAGTGAATGAATGAATGAGCCCGCTGTTAGGTAGGGACCGTCTCTACATGTTGCCAACTTGGACTTCCCAGGCGCTTAGTACAGTGCTCTGCAGCCTGCGCTCAATAAATACGATTGAATGAATGAATGAGCCCGCTGTTGGGTAGGGACCGTCTCTAGATGTTGCCAACTTGTACTTCCCAAGCGCTTAGTCCAGTGCTCTGCACACAGTCAGCGGTCAATAAATACGATTGAACGAATGAGCCCGCTGTTGGGTAGGGACTGTCTCTAGATGTTGCCAACTTGTCCTTCCCTAGCGCTTAGTCCAGTGTTCTGCACACAGTAAGCGCTCAATAAATACGATTGAATGAATGAATGAGCCCGCTGTTGGGTAGGGACCATCTCTATATGTTGCCAAGTCCACTATTGGGTAGGGAGTGTCTCTAGATGTTGCCAACTTGTACTTCCCAAGCGCTTAGTCCAGTGCTCTGCACACAGTAAGCGCTCAATAAATACGATGGATTGATTGTCCTTCCGAAGCGCTTAGTCCCGTGCTCTGCACACAGTAAGCGCTCAATCAATACGACTGAATGAATGAATGAATGGGCCCTTTGGTAGGGACCGTCTATGTTGCCAACTTGTACTTCCCAAGCGCTTAGTACAATGCTCTGCACACAGTAAGCGCTCAATAAATACGACTGATTGATTGATTGTCCTTCCGAAGCGCTTAGTCCCGTGCTCTGCACACAGTAAGCGCTCAATCAATACGATTGAATGAATGAATGAATGAATGGGCCCTTTGGTAGGGACCATCTCTACATGTTGCCAACTTGGACTTCCCAAGCGCTTAGTCCAGTGCTCTGCAGTCAGCGCTCAGTAATTACGATTGCATGAATGAATGAATGAATGAGCCCGCTGTTGGGTAGGGACCGTATCTAGACGTTGCCAACTTGTACTTCCCAAGCGCTTAGTACAGCGCTCTGCACACAGTAGGCGCTCAATAAATACGATTGAATGAATGAATGAGCCCGCTGTTGGGTAGGGACTGTCTCTAGATGTTGCCAACTTGTCCTTCCCTAGCGCTTAGTCCAGTGCTCTGCACGCAGTGAGCGCTCAATAAATATGACTGAAAGAATGAATGAGCCCGCTGTTGGGTAGGGCCCGTCTCTACATGTTGCCAACTTGGACTTCCCAGGCGCTTAGTACAGTGCTCTGCAGTCAGCACTCAATAAACACGATTGAATGAATGAATGAGCCCGCTGTTGGGTAGGGACCGTCTCTAGACGTTGCCAACTTGTCCTTCCCAAGCGCTTAGTACAGTGCTCTGCACACAGTCGGCGCTCAATAAATACGATTGAATGAATGAATGAGCCCGCTGTTGGGTAGGGGCCATCTCTACATGTTGCCAACTTGGACTTCCCAAGCGCTTAGTCCAGTGCTCTGCAGTCAGCGCTCAGTAAATCCGATTGAATGAATGAATGAATGAGCCCGCTGTTGGGTAGGGACCGTCTCTAGATGTTGCCAACTTGTCCTTCCCAAACGCTTAGTCCAGTGCTCTGCACACAGTAGGCGCTCAATAAATACGATTGAATGAATGAATGAGCCCGCTGTTGGGTAGGGACCGTCTCTAGATGTTGCCAACTTGTCCTTCCCTAGCGCTTAGTCCAGTGCTCTGCACACAGTGAGCGCTCAATAAATACGATTGAATGAATGAATGAGCCCGCTGTTGGGTAGGGACCGTCTCTAGATGTTGCCAACTTGTCCTTCCCTAGCGCTTAGTCCAGTGCTCTGCACACAGTGAGCGCTCAATAAATACGATTGAATGAATGAATGCGAGCCCGCTGTTGGGTAGGGACCGTCTCTAGATGTTGCCAACTTGTCCTTCCCTAGCGCTTAGTCCAGTGCTCTGCACACAGTGAGCGCTCAATAAATACGATTGAATGAATGAATGAGCCCGCTGTTGGGTAGGGACCGTCTCTAGATGTTGCCAACTTGTCCTTCCCTAGCGCTTAGTCCAGTGCTCTGCACACAGTGAGCGCTCAATAAATACGATTGAATGAATGAATGCGAGCCCGCTGTTGGGTAGGGACCGTCTCTAGATGTTGCCAACTTGTCCTTCCCTAGCGCTTAGTCCAGTGCTCTGCACACAGTAGGCGCTCAATAAATACGATTGAATGAATGAATGAGCCCGCTGTTGGGTAGGGACCGTCTCTAGATGTTGCCAACTTGTCCTTCCCTAGCGCTTAGTCCAGTGCTCTGCACACAGTGAGCGCTCAATAAATACGAGTGAATGAATGAATGAGCCCGCTGTTGGGTAGGGACCGTCTCTAGACGTTGCCAACTTGTCCTTCCCAAACGCTTAGTCCAGCGCTCTGCACACAGTAGGCGCTCAATAAATACAGTTGAATGAATGAATGAGCCCGCTATTGGGTAGGGACCTTCTCTACACTTTGCCAACTTGGACTTCCCAGGCGCTTAGTCCAGTGCTCTGCACACAGTAAGCGCTCAATAAATACGATTGAATGAATGAATGAATGAGCCCACTGTTGGGTAGGGACCGTCTCTATATGTTGCCAACTTGGACTCCCCAAGCGCTTAGTGCAGTGCTCTGCACACAGTCAGCGCTCAATAAACACGATTGAATGAATGAATGAATCATGAAAAGCCGCGCAGCTTCTATAAAGGGGGGGGGGGAGCATTCATTCATCCCATCGTATTTATTGATCGCTGTGTGCAGAGCACTGTACTAAACGCTGGGGAAGGGCAAGTTGGCAACATATAGAAACGGTCCCTACCCAACGGCGGGCTGACAGACCTGGTCCCGGAGGTCGGTGGGTGGGTCGGTCGGTCGATGGGCCACCAAACGGGCGCGGGGGCGAAGTCGGTCGGCTACACGTCCAGCGGGGGTCCCGCCCCGGCCCTGCGCCGCTCCCCGAAGGCCCAGGCCGTCGCCTCAGTCGTCGCCTCAGCCGCCGCCATGACGGGCCGGCCCTCTCCCCTGACGCGCCGGGCCCGGGGGCAGGGAGAAGGCCGCACGCCCGGCACGTGACCGGAAGGAGGGCCGCCTACGGTGGCCGCCGGCGGACATGCCACTCCGCGCACGGGGGCAGGAGGGAGGCCGGCCGTCACGTGACCGGAGGAGGGCCGCCTACGGTGTCCGCTGGAGGACATGCCACTCCGCGCACGGGGGCAGGGACAAGGCCGCCCACCACGTGACCAGAGAGGAGTACGGTGGCCGCCGGCGGACACACCGCGCCACGCACGGACCGCCCCCCCCCACGCTCCCTCAATCAATCAATCAATCGTGTTTATTGAGCGCTTACTATGTGCAGAGCGCTGTACTAAGCGCTTGGGAGGTACAAGTTGGCAACACATAGAGACGGTCCCTACCCAACAGCGGGCTCACAGGCTAGAAGGGGGAGACAGACAACAAAACCAAACGTATTAACAAAATAAAATAAATAGAATCAATCGTATTTCTTGAGCGCTTACTGTGTGCAGAGCACTGGACTAAGCGCTTGGGAAGGACAAGTTGGCAACACATAGAGACGGTCTCTACCCAACAGCGGGCTCACAGTCTAGAAGGGGGAGACAGACAACATAACCAAACATATTAAAATAAAATAAATAGAATAGATATTTACAAGTACAATAGAGTAATAAATATGTACAAACATATATACATATATGCAGGTGCTGTGGGGAAGGGAGGGAGGTAAGGCGGGGGGGATGCAGAGGGGGACGAGTTCATTCATTGATTCATTCAATCGTATTTATTGAGCGCTGACTGTGTGCAGAGCACTGGACTAAGCACTTGGGAAGTACCAGTTGGGCAACACATAGAGACGGTCCCTACCCACCAGCGGGCTCACAGTCTAGAAGGGGGAGACAGAGAACAAAACCAAACATATTAACAAAATAAAATAAATAGAATAGATATGTACAAATAAAATAGAGTAATAAGTACGTACAAAAATATATATACATATATACAGGTGCTGTGGGGAAGGGAAGGAGGTAAGACGGGGGGATGGAGAGGGGGACGAGTTCGTTCATTCATTGATTCATTCATTCATTCATTCATTCAGTCGTATTTATTGAGTGCTTACTGTGTGCAGAGCACTGTACTAAGCGCTTGGGAAGTCCAAGTTGACAACATATAGAGACGGTCCCTACCCAACAGTGGGCTCACAGTCTAGGACTAGTTCATTCATTCAATCGTTTTCACTGAGCGCTTACTACTACTACTACTAACAATGATGGCATTTATTAAGCGCTTACTATGTGCAAAGCACTGTTCTAAGCGCTGGGGAGGTTACAAGGTGATCAGGTTGTCCCACAGCTCACACTTATTGAGCACTTACCGTGTACAGCTTACTTGTAACTAAGCAGTCACTCCTCTCCCCAGTACAGTGCTCCTGCACACAGTAAGCGCTCAATAAATACGACTGATTGATGTAGTAAAATAGGATATAACAGAATTGGTAGATTTTTTTTTATGGCATTAAGCGCTTACTATGTGCAAAGCACTGTTCTAAGCGCCGAATTCAATCCCTGCCCGCAACAAGTTTACAGTCTAGCGGGGAAATGTGCTCTTTTCCATTTTCCACTGTTTATATTAGGCCCCTGATTTTGGCCAGGATGGGGGTATTGTCAACAACTGCCTCCCATCAGCAACATACTGGGAGGGGGAGAGGGTGGGCAGTCTTATAAAAGAAAACACTGAGAAAAGGGAAAGAACCCACCCATCGCCCCACTATAATTACCAATCCAAGAAAGAGACGACCCGAGAAGAGGTACACAGTGGTCCAGTTTCCTAACTGGCCTTCACATTGATGCAAGGACCAGTGGACTCCAGCCCAGAGAGCCGAGACCGTTATCCCCTGCATCCCTTTTATGCCCTTCCAACACTCCTTGCCCCTCCCTGGTTCAATCAATCAATCAATCGTATTTATTGAGCGCTTACTGTGTGCAGAGCACTGGACTAAGCGCTTGGGAAGTCCAAGTTGGCAACATATAGACAGTCCCTACCCAACAGCGGGCTCAGAGTCTAGAAGGGGGAGACAGAGAACAAAACCAAACATATTAACAAAATAAAATAAATAGAATAGATATGTACAAGTAAAATAAATAGAGTAATAAACATGTGCAAACATATATACAGGTGCTGTGGGGAAGGGAAGGAGGTAAGACGGTCCCTACCCAACAGTGGGCTCACAGTCTATAAGGGGGAGACAGAGAACAAAACCAAACATACTAACAAAATAAAATAAATAGAATAGATATGTACAAGTGTTCGACAGAAAGCCCACCATGAAGATGGGCCTCCTTGCCTCTGAGGTAAATCTGGGTCTTCCAGGGCGTTCCTGAGATGTGTCTGCATATTTTGGAGTTAGTGGAGTTGTACCCCAGCGGGTTGCGCTCAGGTTGTAGTTGGGCTTAAACTGACACAAATTATCATCATCAATCGTATTGATTGAGCGCTTACTATGTGCAGAGCACTGTACTAAGCGCTTGGGAAGTACAAATTGGCAACATATAGAGACAGTCCCTACCCAACAGTGGGCTCACAGTCTAAAAATTATCCCCTTGATTGTTTAAAATGGTTAGAACCGAACCATTCCACTCCTCCCCAGTCTCAGATCCACAGCCAGTGAGAACACCAATAGAGCAATTTCACAAACAAATTCCATGAAGACTTCACATCACATCCCGTGGTCGGTAAATCCTCTCCCCTCAACGAAGACAAAATCTCCTTGTATTCCTGAAGACTTCCTCTTCATGCGGACATCGCTGATGTCCGCTCCCCCTGGACCGGATGGTCTGCCAGGGGCCTCCTTCTTTTCTGTGATTTCCATGTCACAGTTCGGCCCAAAGCCCGGCTCTGTGGGCAGCAGCTGAGCAATGCTCGCTTTTTTTTTTTGATGGCATTTATTAATCAATCAATCGTATTTATTGAGCGCTTACTGTGTGCAGAGCACTGTACTAAGCGCTTGGGAAGTACAAGTTGGCAACATCTAGAGACGGTCCCTACCCAACAGTGGGCTCACAGTCTAAAAGTGCTTACTATGTGCAAAGCAGTGTTCTAAGCGCCGGGGAGGTTACAAGGAGATCAGATTGTCCCACGGGGGGCTCACAGTCTTAATCCCCATTTTACAGATGAGGGAACTGAGGCCCAGAGAAGTTCAGTGACTTGATAATGGCATTTATTAAGCACTTACTATGTGCAAAGCACTGTTCTAAGCGCTGGGGAGGTTACAAGATGATCAAGTTGTCCCATGGGGGTGCTCACAGTCTTAATCCCCATTTTACAGATGAGGGAACTGAGGACCAGAGAAGTTCAGTGACTTAATAGTGGCATTTATTAAGCGCTTACTATGTGCAAAGCACTGTTCTAAGCGCTGGGGAGGTTACAAGATGATCAAGTTGTCCCACGGGGAGGCTCACAGTCTTAATCCCCATTTTACAGATGAGGGAACTGAGGCCCAGAGAAGTTCAGTGACTTGCCCAAAGTCACACAGCTGACAATTGGCGGAGCCGGGATTTGAACCCATGACCCCTGATTCCAAAGCCCGGGCTCTTTCCACTGAGTCACACTGCCTCTCTGCATCTGTCTGGTATGTTAATGTCTGTATATCACAGCTGTCATATTGCAGAAAACCTAACCAGCAGGGAAACGGGTCAGCTAACTCTATTGTGTTTTACTCTCCCAACCGCTTAGTACAGCGCTCTACATTCATTCATTCATTCAATCGTATTTATTGAGCGCTTACTGTGTGCAGAGCACTGGACTAAGCACTTGGGAAGTACCAGTTGGCAACACATAGAGACGGTCCCTACCCAACAGCGGGCTCACAGTCTAGAAGGGGGAGGCAGACAACAAAACATATTAACAAAATAAAATAAATAGAATATGTACAAATAAAATAGAGTAATAAGTACGTACAAACATATATACATGTATAGTGCTCAATAAATACCACCGATTGATTGATGTAATTTGTTGGGTTCAGTACTAAGCTGGGCCCCTAGACCACATTGGTAAAATTTGAACAGTTTTTTCCTGAGAATGCTTAAATATACACACACACACCACTCGAGTGAATCGCCAACTCAGCTTAACAAAGATAGGGATATCCACACTAGTCCTTCCCCGCAGCTTTTCTTTTAATTATCTTCACTGACTTGGCTCAGAAGTCCAAAATATTCCCACTCCCTCCACAATGTGGTAGCTGCCACCAGTCAGTACTCTGAGCAACAGAACATTTATCCAACTTGTACTTCCCAAGTGCTTAGTACAGTGCTCTGCACACAGTAAGTGCTCAATAAACACGATTGAATGTAACGACTGAATGAATGCCTTATTAGCCCCTCACGCCAAGTCACACATCAATCAATCAATCAATCGTATTTATTGAGCGCTTACTGCGTGCAGAGCACCGTACTAAGCGCTTGGGAAGTACAAATTGGCAACATATAGAGACAGTCCCTACCCAAAAGTGGGCTCACAGTCTAAAAGCACACATACTAAGCAGAAGCAGAATCACAGAGCTTCTTAGTGCGTCCAATTTTTCCTGTCAATTCCCAAAGCAGCGATCATTAATTACCCCATTTTGGAACGGGCTGTAGTTTCGCATTCTTAATCCTTAATAGAGTCGCCTATAAATTTCAACATCGTAACCCTGAGGGATCATTTGGACCCAGGGAAACCATAACCAACAGTAAATTGACCCCATTATTCTTGCGATAATTGGAAGACGGTCCACAAGATACCGTGAGCCATACCCCACTTTGCTGGCAATAATGGAAACAAGTTTTCCACTCGAAAGATCATCATCATCAATCGTATTTATTGAGCGCTTACTATGTGCAGAGCACTGTACTAAGCGCTTGGGAAGTACAAATTGGCAACACATAGAGACAGTCCCTACCCCACAGTGGGCTCACAGCCTAAAAGGGGGGAGACAGAGAACAAAACCAAACATACCAACAGAATAAAATAAATAGGATAGATATGTACAAGTAAAATAAATAAATAAATAAGATGCCTAAACTCTCCTTCAATCTTTCGCTTCGACCCAAATGTCCTCCTGCAGCCCGTAAGAACTAGTATATCAGTGTGGTGCTAAAAATGCCAAAGAACAACAATAACCACAGCTATTAAGGGGTTGGAGCAGGGCGGCGTGGCACGGCGGAAGGGGGAAAGGCGAGTTTGGGGTGCCATAATGTGAGGGGGGCAAGGAAAGTCACACGGGCAGGGCAAGGCAGGGAGGGTTTACTTACCTGATAGACGAATCCTAAAATCACTTCAACGGAAGGTGATTTCCCCAAGCTTTTGTGGAACCGTCAGAGGCGGCCAGCCAGGAGTCCCGGGGGCCCGGAGTTACAAGAAGCAAGGTCAAGGAGGAGCTGGGGGGGTCATCACCAGGAAACTCAGGCTTGAAGCGGTATGGCCTAGTGGGTAGAGCACGGGCCTGGACGTCAGAAAGACCTGGCTTCTAATCCCGGCTCTGCGGGACCTAGGGGTAAGTCACTTCACTTCACCGTGCCTCAGTTACCTTACCTGTAAAATGGAGATTAAGACTGTGAGCCCACTGTTGGGTAGGGACTGTCTCTATATGTTGCCAATTTGTACTTCCCAAGCGCTTAGTACAGTGCTCTGCACAGAGTAAGCGCTCAATAAATACGATTGATGATGATGATGACTGTGAGCCCCATGTGGGACACGGACTAGGTCCATCCTGATTGCTTTCAGTAATTTTACGGCGTTTATTTGTCAGTATCCTGATTACTATCTACCCCAGTGCTTAGAAGAATAGCGGGCACATAATCGGTGCTTAATATCACTAAAAAAAGAAAAATAGCTTATTTCCCAACCATTTCCTGAAAATGCTGCAAGAAGGCCCCAGGTGCTTGGCGTGAAGATAGTATTAGATGAATGCCTGCGTGCTTGAGTGGTGGAAAAGAGCCCGGGCTTTGGAGTCAGAGGTCATGCGTTCAAATCCCGGCTCCGCCAATTGTCAGCTGGGTGACTTTGGGCAAGTCACCTCACTTCTCTGGGCCTCAGTTCCCTCATCTGTAAAATGGGGATGAAGACTGTGAGCCCCCCGTGGGACCACCTGATCACCTTGTAACCGCCCCAGCGCTTAGAACAGTGCTTTGCACATAGTAAGCGCTTAATAAAATGCCATTATCATTATTATTATTATTATTAAAAGGGACCCTCCCTGACTGGGAACCTGAATTCCCCTGAGCGAGCCGAAAGCGAAATCATGGTGTGAGTTTGAGCTTGTCATTTGGGAGCCTTATTGCCAGCCAATCGTATTTATTCAGCGCTTACTATGGGCAGAGAATGAATGAACGAATGAAGTGGCATCTGTTAAGCCAAGCACTGTTCTAAGCACTTGTGAGGGTACAATATAACAGACACAATCCCTGCCCACAGCAAACTTGCAGTCTAGAGTCCGTGAAGCCCACTGGCCACTGAGACGTGGGCGTCCAGTACCTCTGGCAAATACGTCTACGTTATTGAATCCCCTCAACAACAGCTAACTGAATTACTGAGCGGTGGGGAACTGATCTGATGCTCTGGTGGGGAAATGCTCAATACTATGACGAAGATGATGATGATGATGGAAATAAAGTCTCCCACTGCAAACCACATCCCCTTCCTACTGTGTGTTCCCCAAGGGTTAACTATAGCATCCCCCGAGGGGACTCAATATAATAATAATAATAATGATAGCATTTATTAAGCGCTTACTATGTGCAAAGCACTGTTCTAAGCACTGGGGAGGTTAACAAGGTGATCAAGTTGTCCCACGGGGGGCTCACAGTCTTCACCCCCATTTTACAGATGAGGTAACTGAGGCGCAGAGAAGTCACTTGCCCAAAGTCCCACAGCTGACAAGTGGCGGAGCCGGGATTTGAACCCATGATCTCTGACTCCAAAGCCCGGGCTCTTTCCACTGAGCCACGCTGCTTCTCCAACATAATATATATATAATATGATGGCATTTATTAAGTGCTTACTATGTGCAAAGCACTGTTCTAAACGCTGAATAAATAGCAATGATGATGATGATGAGGGATCCCCGGGGAATGAGTCAGGATACGGTTTATGACGAGTTTATTATCTTCCTTGTTACAAAAACAATTCGCATTTTATGCAACAACCGAGACAGGTCATGCGTCCTACTCCTCCTTTGCTTCCTCCCCAAAACCTAGAACTTCAGTGCAAATCGGGACGCAGGATATTAACGTATTTACAGGAAGGCAAAGGACAGTGGGGAAGAACTAGGGTGAGGGCTTACATATAAATAGATCTCTTTTGGAAAGAGGCAGCACCTGAGACCGACCTCCGATGACCTCTGATGAGAAATTGCTACCGGCTGGGGTGGGGGGAGAGCCGTATTGGCCTCAAGGACGTGAGGGAGATGGTGTCAGAGCCATGTGACACCTCACCTAAATGTCCAACTCCCCAAGAGGGTTCTTTCAGAGGGCTGAGGAGAAAGCTGGAGGGGTCCAATACCGGCCCCCAGCAACTCGAGGGGAGTAGAAGGGGCTGCCCGTTTAGGGGTACCGGCATCACCCCCAAACCTCTATCAGATCCCCTTGCTCCATGCCCAGCTCTGCCGGGGTCCTCTGACGTGTCAGCTTTTCACCATCAAAGAAGAAGGAGAGCTCCCGCCCCGTTAGGCCCATGGCTTCGGCGTAGTGGGACATCAGTGTCCCAAGGGGAGCGGCCTGGAAGAAAAGACAAACCGACAAAATCAACCAGGAATTAAAAAGAGTTGGGGAAGCCACGGGGATAAGGATATTATTAGAGGGGGAAGGGTCAAAGGGATGGAAGAAAGACGACTGTGGTGGTGAGGAAGGTAGTGGAAAGAGAATCAGACTGGGGGGAGTCAGGAGACCTGGATTCGCGGTCCAGCCCCACCATTAGCCGGCTGAGTGACCTTGGGCAGCACTTAAGGTCGGTCTCAGGTGCTGCCTCTTTCCAAAAGAGATCTATTTATATGTAAGCCCTCACCCGAGTTCTTCCCCACTTTCCTTTGCCTTCCTGTAAATATGTTAATCTCCTGCGTCCTGATTTGCACTCAGTTTCTAGGTTTGGGGAGGAAGCAAAGGAGGAGTGGGATGCATTACCTGATTCAGTTGTTGTATAAAACTCTGATTGTTTTTGTAACAAGATAATAAACTTATCACAAACTGTATCCTCATTCCCCGCGGACCCTTCGTCATCATCATTGCTATTTATTCAGCGCTTAGAACAGTGCTTTGCACACAGTAAGCGCTTGAGCCCACTGTTGGGTAGGGACTGTCTCTGTAAGTTGCCAACTTGTACTTCCCAAGCGCTAGTACAGTGCTCCGCACAAAGTAAGCGCTCAATAAATACGATTGATTGATTGATTGACTAATAAATGCCACATCTCTTTCTGGTTGTTTTCACCTCGTGTATTTGTCCTTCCTATCGCTGTTTCAGTATTCTTCCTATGTCAGCTCTTCTTTAGGTTTATGTTGCTACTCCCTCTCCCTCCTTTCATACTTAGATCAGGGCCCCTTGAGGAGCGAGGGTTGTGTCTAATTCCCGCCTTTGTGTCCCCTTTCCCAGCGCTTGGCACAAAGCAAGCAATTAATACATACTGTCACCACTCTCTGGGCCTCAGTTTCCTCGACTGCAAAGTGGGGACAAGACAGACTGTGAACCCCAGGTGGGACAGGGGACTCTAAATTCACATCCTCTTAGACCATAAGCTTCTCTTCTAGGCTGGGAACGTGTCTACCAAATCTGTTGTATTGGAGTCTCCCAAATACGAAGTATAGGAGGGCCTGCGCACAGAAAGAGCTCAATCGGTACCACTGTGAGCCCACTGCTGGGTAGGGACTGTCTCTATGTGTTGCCAATTTGTATTTCCCAAGCGCTTAGTACAGTGCTCTGCACATAGTAAGCGCTCAATAAATACGATTGATGATGATGATACGCTTATCACTACCACAACGCTGAGCAAATGGTGCTTAATTAATGCCATAATTAAGAAGGGTTAGAGCAAACTGGGAATCTAGTCAGCATGACAGGTTCATTAGCTGTCTCTATATGTTGCCAGCTTGTACTTCCCAAGCGCTTAGTACAGTGCTCTGCACACAGTAAGCGCTTAATATGATTGATTGATTGACTGATTGATTAGCGGTGTAAAGCCCAAGCTCCTCTTCTCTTCCCAGGTCCTGCCTCACCCTTCAATACTCCCTCAACTCTTCCCTGCCCTTCCTCCCTCTCCACCCCCATCATCTCCCATCCTTAGATCCACAGCTCTAGTGAACACCTAATCATTATCAACAATATGGAAGTCGTGCCACCAATTACTTGTGAGAGAGGGCAGGGGGAGGTGGCAAAGATGTGAGGGCAAAGAGAGGCTCGTGAAATGAAAACAACATAGCTGAAGGGGGTTCTCATTACTGGGCCAGACCGCTAATCCACCATCCCAGGATCCTGACTCCGCTAGACTACGGGATTCATTTGTTCAATCTTATTGAGCGCTTACTGTGTGCAGAGCGCTTGGGAGAGTACCATATAACGGTAAACAGACACTTTCCTTGCCCACAATGAGCCCAGGATGCTTGGACGAACAGTATTTATTTTACGGTATTTACTAAGCGCTTACTATGTGCCAGGCACTGTAGTTGGTGCTGGAGTAGATACAAGCTAATAAGGTGGGACAAGTCCATGTCCCATAATGGGGCTCAAAATCTTCATCCCCATATTAATAATGGCATTTATTAAGCACTTACTATGTGCAAAGCACTGTTCTAAGCGCTGGGGAGGTTACAAGGTGATCAGGTTGTCCCACGGGGGGCTCACAGTTTTAATCCCCATTTTCCGGATGAGGGAACTGAGGCACAGAGAAGTTAATCGATCAATCATATTTATTAAGCGCTTACTGTGTGCAGAGCACTGTACTAAGCGCTTGGGAAGTACAAGTTGGCAACATATAGAGACAGTCCCTACCCAACAGTGGGCTCACAGTCTAAAAAGGGGAGACGGAGAACAAAACCAAACATACTAAGAAAATAAAATAGAATAGATATGTACAAGTAAAATAAATAGAGTAATAAATATGTACAGACATATATACATATATACAGGTGCTGTGGGGAAGGGAGAGGTAAGATGGGGGGGATGGGGGGGGGAAAATGGGGAGAGGAAGGAAGGGGCTCAGTCTGGGAAGGCCTCCTGGAGGAGGTGAGCTTGCCCAAAGCCACACAGCTGGCAGTTGGCAGAGCTGGGATTTGAACCCATGACCTCTGACTCCAAAGCCCGCACTCTTTCCGCTGAGCCCCGCTGCTTCCCCTAACGGGTCCCCATTTAACGGATGAGGTAACTGAGGCATAGAGAAATGAAGTGACTTGCCCTAGGTCACACAGCAGACAAGTGGCGAAGTCAGGATTAGAACCCAGGTCTTTCTGCCTCCCTGTGCCATGCTCTACCCACCGGGCCACGCTGTAATCGACGTCCTCCTGGACATGCATTCTAATGTTTAAGGATGCCCTGGAGTAACCTGTTACAGACTCTTCAGCCACATAATGACCCAAATCCCCCTTGATCTTATTGTTGCTTTCAGCCTACACCCGTTCTGCGATAAAGAATGTCATCTGTTTAACAGCCCACGTCCTCCCCCTGGCCCGGAATGCCCTCCCTCCACACATCTGCCAAGCCTCCGCCATCCCTTTTAGACTGTGAGCCCACTGTTGGGTAGGGACTGTCTCTATATGTTGCCAATTTGTACTTCCCAAGCGCTTAGTACAGTGCTCTGCACATAGTAAGCGCTCAATAAATACGATTGATGATGATGATGATCCCTCCTCTCTTCCTCCCTTCAAAGCCCTACTGAGAGCTCGCCTCCTCCAAGAGGCCTTCCCACACTGATCCCCCCTTTTCCTCTCCTCCTCCCCATGCCCCCTGCCCTACCTCCTTCCCCTCCCCACAGCACCTGTATATATGTTTGTACAGATTTATTACTCTATTTTACTTGTCCATATTTACTATTCTATTTATTTTGTTCATGATGTGCATTTAACTTTAATTCTATTTGTTCTGACAACTTGACACCTGTCCACATGTTTTGTTTTGTCGTCCGTCTCCCCCTTCTAGACTGTGAGCCCGTTGTTGGGTAGGGACCATCTCTATATTTACTATTCTATTTATTTTGCTAATGATGTGCATTTACCTTTAATTCTATTTGTTCTGACGACTTGACACCTGTCCACATGTTTTGTTTTGTCGTCCGTCTCCCCCTTCTAGACTGTAAGCCCGTTGTTGGGTAGGGACCGTCTCTATATGTTGCCAACTTGGACTTCCCAAGCACTCAGTACAGTGCTCTGCATTCATTCATTCAATCGTATTTATTGAGCGCTTACTGTGTGCAGAGCACTGTTCTAAGCGCTTGGGAAGTACAAGTTGGACACAGTAAGCGCTCAATAAATATGACTGAATGAATAAATGAACAGCCATTTTTCCAAGGGGTAGTGTTCTTCCTGGTTTGTTTCCAACCTGCCCATTTCAATCCAGGAATCAAGGGATCGGGAGACCAGTTCTGGTCCCCCATCTGCCTCATTCAGGATTGCGTTACCTTCAAATCGTGTTCCTTCTTTCCAGACTTTAGAGTCCTAATCTTTGCAGTTTACCCTCAGATATAAGTTTCTGATCATTTTAGTTGCCCTTCTTTGTACCTTCTGCCTTTCCATTACATCCTTCCCAAATGGCACCCAGAGTTCCAGGAGCGGGTTTGTCACGTATCAAGTGCTCAGGTCCAATCAATCAATCGATCAATCGTATTTACTGAGCACTTACTGTGTGCAGAGCACTGGACTAAGCGCTTGGGAAGTACAAGTTGGCAACATATAGAAAGCGTTCAAGCGTCCAGAAAGCGTCCAACTGACTACCACTGACGGTCGAAAGGAAAGGTTTCATTTTGCCCCTCTACTGAACCACTGGATCCCGTCGCTCTGCCAACAGCTACTCAAGAGGGGTTCGGCGGTGAGGGAGGACCGAAAGGGCAGTCGGGGAAGACGGGAAGATGTGAGAGAGGGAGCAGGGGCGGGAGGACAAGAAGAGGAAGAGAGAGGTCAACAGGAAGCTAAAGGGAGGAGGGGAGTAAATCATCACCAATCGTATTTATTGAGCGCTTACTATGTGCATAAATCAGTAAATCAGAGGGGGCCAACTGTATTGGGGGTGGAGGTGCGGGTGTCAATCCTCCCGATCCTGCAAACAGTGGCCTCAACCGCCAAGACAGTGAACCAAGAACAGTGCTTTGTACATAGTAAGTGCTTAATAAATGCCATCATTATTATTATTATTATTATTATTAAGACAGAGAGGTGGAATAATCCCTTGGGGGAAGGTTGTAACATTTTCCCAGGACTTCGGAGAGGAGGGAAAAGTAGAGCAAGAGCAGGGCTGGGGGAGGAGGAGAGTTGGAAATCCAACAGAATCCATCTACTTACTCGAGACACGGTGACCTCCAACAGCTGATGCTTCTCTTTTCCCTGAACCCGAAGCCTCAGTTTCCCATCCACGTCTGACTCTTCGGCTGGCTCAGGGCTCTTCGGCAGCACCACACAATCTTGGAGTAAAGGGATGGGAGAGGAGGAGAGGGGAAGAGGAGGAGAGAACCAAAGGACACTTAGAGTCAGACAGGAGGGGACCGGTCCGGTTTTTTCGTTTGTTTGTTTGATGGAATTTGTTGAGCACTAACTATGTGCCAGGCACTATGCTAACCCCCCAGGGGGTGGATACAAGCTAATCAGTCATTCAATGACATATATTGAGCGCTTACTCTGTGCAGAGCATTGCACTAAGCACCTGGGAGAATAGAACAAAGCTAGCGGATATGTTCCCTGCCCATAATCATCATCAATCGTATTTATTGAGCGCTTACTGTGTGCAGAGCACTGGACTAAGCGCTTGGGAAGTCCAAGTTGGCAACATATAGAGACAGTCCCTACCCAACAGTGGGCTCACAGTCTAAAAGGGGGAGACAGAGAACAAAACCAAAAGTACTAACAAAATAAAATAAATAGAATAGATATGTACAATTAAAATAGAGTAACAAATATGTACAAACGTATAATAATAATAGTGGCATTTATTAAGCGCTTACTATGTGCAAAGCACTGTTCTAAGCGCTGGGGAGGTTACAAGGTGATCAGGTTGTCCCATGTGGGGCTCACAGTCTTAATCCCCATTTTGCAGATGAGGTAACTGAGGCACAGAGAGGTTAAGTGACTTGCCCGAAGTCACACAGCTGACAGATGGCAGAGCCGGGATTTGAACCCATGAACTCTGACTCCAAAGCCCGGGCTTTTTCCACTGAGCCACGCTGCTTCTCTACAAGGGCTTATAGAGGGGGAGACGGCAATTAAAAGAAAGAATTTATATGATTTAAAGATATGTATGCAAGTGTTGTGGGGAGATAATCAGATTGGACACAGTCCCTGTCCCACACAGGGCTCACATTCTTAATCCCCATTTTACAGATGAGGGGACTGAGGCAGAGAGAATTGAAGTGAGTCCATTAAAGGTCTGTTTTCACAGCCCTCCTCGCCTGAACTAATCCTGACCACCACAAGCAAAAAGGGGACCGGGGGGGAGTCTTTCCTGATCAATCAATCAATCAATCAATCGTATTTATTGAGCGCTTACTGTGTGCACAGCACTGTACTAAGCGCTTGGGAAGTACAAGTCGGCAACACATAGAGACGGTCCCTACCCAACAGTGGGCTCAGAGTCTAGAAGGGGGAGACAGAGAACAAAATCAAACATACTAACAAGATAAAATAAATAGAACAGATATGTACAAGTAAAATAAATAAGTAAATAGAGTAATAAATATGTACAAACATATATACATATATACAGGTGCTGTGGGGAAGGGAAGGAGCACAGTCTGGGAGGGAGGACTCTTCAGGAATTACAGATTCCCAGACTGAGCCCCCTCTTTCCTCTCCTCCTCCCCATCCCCTCCACCCTACCTCCTTCATCATCATCATCATCATCAATCGTATTTATTGAGCGCTTACTATGTGCAGAGCACTGTACTAAGCGCCTGGGAAGTACAAATTGGCAACATACAGAGACAGTCCCTACCCAACAGTGGGCTCACAGTCTAAAAGGGGAAGACAGAGAACAAAACCAAACATACTAACAAAATAAAATAAATAGAATAGATATGTACAAGATATGCACAAGATATGTACAAGATACGTACATATGTACAAGATATGTACAAGTAAAATAAATAGAGTAATAAATATGTACAAACATATATACATATATACAGCCTGATGTTCCCCGACTGCGTGGCTCAGTGGAAACAGCCCGGGCTTTGGAGCCAGAGGTCATGGGTTCGAATCCCAGCTCCGCCACTTGTCAGCTGGGTGACTTTGGGCAGGTCACTTCACTTCTCTGGGCCTCAGTTACCACAACTGGAAAATGAGGATTAAGTCTGTGAGCCCCACATGGGACAACTTGGTTACCTTGTATCTACCCCAGCGCTTAGAACAGTGCTTTGCACATAGTAAGCGCTTAATAAATGCTATTATTATTATTATTATTATTATTATTATTATTATTATTATTACTTCCACCCGTCTCCCTGCAGGCCCCCTCCCTCTTACCAATTATGTCAGCCACGCTGAGCCTCAGGGTCTCGGGGGTGGCACTGGAGGGCAGCTCGGCCTCCCGGAGAAGCAGCAGGATCCGGGCTGAGGAGACCCCCAGTTGCGAAGCCAGGTGGTCCACCACTCCTTGCAGGGGGTCAGACTAGGAGATACCACAAATCGAGTCTAATGATCATCATCAATCGTATTTATTGAGCGCTTACTGTGTGCAGAGCGTGATGATAAGAACTGAAGCCTCTGATAATAATAATAAAATAATAATGGCATTTATTAAGCGCTTACTATGCGCAAAGCACTGTTCTAAGCGCTGAATAATGATGGCATTTATTAAGTACTTACTATGTGCAAAGCACTATTCTAAGCACGGGGCGGGGGATACAAGGTCATCAGGTTGTCCCACATGGGGCTCACAGTCTTCATCCCCATTTTACAGATAAGGTAACTGAGGCCCAGAGAAATGAAGTGACTTGCCCAAAGTCACCCAGCTGACAAGTGGCGGAGCCGGGATTTGAACCCGTGACCTCCGGCTCCAAAGCCCGGGCTCTTTCCACTGAGCCGTGCTGCTTCGTAAGCGCTTACTCTGTGTCCCGCGCTGCAGCGGATTACAGGAGGGTCAGACCGGACAGCCTCTCTCCCACAGAGGGCTCACAGTCTACGGGAAGGGGAGAACAGACGTGTAACCCCCATTTGAAAGATGAGGAAACTGAGGCGCAGAGAAGTTAAGTGACTTGCCCACGTCCACGGACGAGTGGCAGAGCCGGGACAGTCCACATGTTTCGTTTTGTTGTCTGTCTCTCCTGCTTCTAGACCGTGAGCCCGCTGTTGGGTAGGGACCGTCTCTATACGTTGCCGACTTGGACTTCCCAAGCGCTTAGTACAGTGCTCGGCACACAGTAAGCGCTAAATAAATACGACTGAATGAACGAATGACTAAAAGTCGGGTCACCTGACCAGATTCCAGGAAGGTCAGATCGGACGGTCTCTCTCCCACAGAGGGCTCACAGTCTACGGGAAGGGGAGAACAGACGTGTAACCCCCATTTTACAGGTGAGGAAACTGAGGCACAGAGAAGTTAAGTGACCTGCCCACGTCCACGGACGAGTGGCAGAGCCGGGACAGTCCACATGTTTCGTTTTGTTGTCTGTCTCCTGCTTCTAGACCGTGAGCCCGCTGTTGGGTAGGGACCGTCTCTATACGTTGCCGACTTGGACTTCCCAAGCGCTTAGTACAGTGCTCGGCACACAGTAAGCGCTAAATAAATACGACTGAATGAACGAATGACTAAAAGTCGGGTCACCTGACCAGATTCCAGGAGGGTCAGATCGGACGGTCTCTCTCCCACAGAGGGCTCACAGTCTACGGGAAGGGGAGAACGGACGCGTAACCCCATTTGACAGATGAGGAAACTGAGGCGCAGAGAAGTTAAGTGACTTGCCCACGTCCACAGATGAGTGGCAGAGCCGGGACAGTCCACATGTTTTGTTGTCTGTCTCCTGCTTCTAGACCGTGAGCCCGCTGTTGGGTAGGGACCGTCTCTATACGTTGCCGACTTGGACTTCCCAAGCGCTTAGTCCAGCGCTCGGCACACAGTAAGCGCTCAATAAATACGATTGATTGATTGATTGATTGATCTGTTGCCGACTTGCACTTCCCAAGCGCTTAGTCCAGCGCTCTGCACACAGTAAGCGCTCAATAAATACGATTGAATGAATGAATGAATGAATGAATTAAAAGCCGGGTCACGCTCTCATTACGCCGCACTGCTTCTCCGATTCGCAAATTGTTCCAAAGCACCACCACCCGTTCTCTCTCATCATCCACCACCATCAACCGTATTTATTGAGCGCTTACTGTGTGCAGAGCACTGTACTAAGCGCTTGGGAAGTACAAATTGGCCACCCTTTGCCAATCTCCCTCCCGTCTCTCACTCGCTCCCTGCCTCCGGCTCCTAGTGCGAAGTCAACGTCCCGCCCCGTCGCCCCGACCCCCAGGAAGGCCGCCTGGCCGGGGCCCTCCGTCCTCACCATAAGGACGGGGACCCTGAACAGGTCGGCCCGGCAGCGCACTTTGAGGAGGATCGGCCGGGAAGTCGGGGCCGGCTCCCGGGAGAGGGATCCCTCCACCAGGATCACGTCCTCGTCGAGGTCCGGTGGCGGGCGGCGACCGTGGCGGGGCGAGGGGCTCAGGCAGGAACGGAGATCCTGCAGGCGGCGGTCCACTTCCCTGCGAGGGGAAAAGTCGGAGGGTTGGGCGGGAGGGATCTTTGTTGCCAACTTCTCCTGCCCAAGCGCTTAGTACAGCGCTCTGCACACAGTAAGCGCTCAATTAATACGACTGATTGATTGATTTCCAGACGCAACCCACCGTACCCCTCTACCCCGCCTCCCGGATCGAGAGCCACTTCCTTCCCCTCACCGCGGCTCCAAAGGGGGGGAAAAAAAAAAACCAAACCCACCCGCGGGTGGCATTCCCCTTGGAAAATCTCGGAATTTACCGGATCTTCTGTTGAGCTCTCGCCTGCTTCCTTCGCCGGGGCTGGGGCGGTGGAGAAGGGGAAGCGTCCCGAACGCTAAACGGGGGAGGAAGAGCAGGAGGAGATGGGGGCCTTGGGGATCCAAAGCCTGGATACTGGAGCTCTAGACTGTCAATCAATCGATCAATCCTATTTATTGAGCGCTTACTGTGTGCAGAGCACTGGACTAAGCGCTTGGGAAGTCCAAGTCGGCAACACATAGAGACAGTCCCTACCCAACAGCGGGCTCCTCTAGACTGTGAACTCACTGCGGGCAGGGGTTATGTCTATCGGCTCTGCTATACTGCAGTAATAATAATAATAATAATGGTATTTATTAAGCACTTACTATGCGCAAAGCACTGTTCGGTGGAAAGAGCCCGGGCTTGGGAGTCGGAGGTCATGGGTTCTAATCCCGGCTCCGCCACTTGCCTGCTGTGTGACTCTGGGCAAGTCACTTCACTTCTCTCAGTGGAAAGAGCCCAGGCTTGGGAGTCAGAGGTCATGGGTTCTAATCCCGGCTCTGCCACTTGCCTGCTGTGTGACTCTGGGCAAGTCACTTCACCTCTGTCAGTGGAAAGAGCCCGGGCTTTGGAATCAGAGGTCACGCGTTCAAATCCCAGCTCTGCCACTTGTCGGCTGTGTGACTTTGGGCAAGTCACTTCACTTCCCTGGGCCTCAGTGACCTCATCTGTAAAATGGGGATGAAGACTGTGAGCCCCCCCGTGGGACAACCTGATCACCTTGTAACCTCCCCAGCGCTTAGAACAGTGCTTTGCACATAGTAAGCGCTTAATAAATAGCCCACTGTTGGGTAGGGACCGTCTCTATATGTTGCCGTGTACTTCCCAAGCGCTTAGTACAGTGCTCTGCACACAGTAAGCGCTCAATAAATACAATTGAATGAATGAAGTCACTTCACTTCTCTCAGTGGAAAGAGCCCGGGCTTTGGAGTCAGAGGTCATGGGTTCAAATCCCGGCTCCACCACTTGGCAGCTGTGTGACTTTGGGCAAGTCACTTCACTTCCCTGGGCCTCAGTGACCTCATCTGTAAAATGGGGATGAAGACTGTGAGCCCCCCCGTGGGACAACCTGATCACCTTGTAACCTCCACAGAGCTCAGAACAGTGCTTTGCACATACTAAGCGCTTAATAAATAGCCCACTGTTGGGTAGGGACCGTCTCTATATGTTGCCAACGTGTACTTCCCAAGCTCTTAGTCCAGTGCTCTGCACACAGAAAGCGCTCAATAAATACGATTGATTGATTGATTAAAAGCCGGGTCACCTGACTTCGAGTCCTGTGCTCTCTCATTCCGCCACACTGCTTCTCCGATTCTCGAACTGTTCCAAAGAACCACCACGCGTTCTCTCTCCCTCCCTCCCTCATTGAATACTTAAAGCGCTTAGTACAGTGCTCTGCACACAGTAAGCGCTCAATAAATACGATTGACGATAAATACGATTGAATGAATGAATGAATAAATGCCATTCTTCTTCTTCTTCTCTGTGCCTCAGTTCCCTCATCTGTAATTGGGGGGTGAAGACTGTGAGCCCCACATGGGACAACCTGATTACCTTGTATCTTCCCCTGCACTCGGAACAGTGCTTGGCACCTAGTAAGCACTTAACAAATACCAACATTATTATTATCATCACTTTTAGACTGTGAGCCCACTGTTGGGTAGGGACCATCTCTATATGTTACCAATTTGTACTTCCCAAGCGCTTAGTACAGTGCTCTGCACACAGTAAGCGCTCAATAAATACGATTGACGATAAATACGATTGAATGAATGAATGAATAAATGCCATTCTTCTTCTTCTTCTCTGTGCCTCAGTTCCCTCATCTGGAATTGGGGGGTGAAGACTGTGAGCCCCACATGGGACAACCTGATTACCTTGTATCTTCCCCTGCACTCGGAACAGTGCTTGGCACCTAGTAAGCACTTAACAAATACCAACATTATTATTATCATCACTTTTAGACTGTGAGCCCACTGTTGGGTAGGGACCGTCTCTATATGTTGCCAATTTGTACTTCCCAAGCGCTTAGTACAGTGCTCTGCACACAGTAAGCGCTCAATAAATACGATTGACGATAAATACGATTGAATGAATGAATGAATAAATGCCATTCTTCTTCTTCTTCTTCTCTGTGCCTCAGTTCCCTCATCTGTAATTGGGGGGTGAAGACTGTGAGCCCCACATGGGACAACCTTGTATCTTCCCCTGCACTCGGAACAGTGCTTGGCACCTAGTAAGCACTTAACAAATACCAACATTATTATTATCATCACTTTTAGACTGTGAGCCCACTGTTGGGTAGGGACTGTCTCTATATGTTGCCAATTTGTACTTCCCAAGCGCTTAGTACAGTGCTCCGCACACAGTAAGCGCTCAATAAATACGATTGATGATAAATACGATTGAATGAATGAATGAATAAATGCCATTCTTCTTCTCTGTGCCTCAGTTACCTCATCTGTAATTGGGGGGTGAAGACTGTGAGCCCCACATGGGACAACCTGATTACCTTGTATCTACCCCTGCACTCGGAACAGTGCTTGGCACCTAGTAAGCACTTAACAAATACCAACATTATTATTATCATCACTTTTAGACTGTGAGCCCACTGTTGGGTAGGGACCGTCTCTATATGTTGCCAATTTGTACTTCCCAAGCGCTTAGTACAGTGCTCCGCACACAGTAAGCGCTCAATAAATACGATTGATGATAAATACGATTGAATGAATGAATGAATAAATGCCATTCTTCTTCTCTGTGCCTCAGTTACCTCATCTGTAATTGGGGGGTGAAGACTGTGAGCCCCACATGGGACAACCTGATTACCTTGTATCTACCCCTGCACTCGGAACAGTGCTTGGCACCTAGTAAGCACTTAACAAATACCAACATTATTATTATCATCACTTTTAGACTGTGAGCCCACTGTTGGGTAGGGACTGTCTCTATATGTTGCCAATTTGTACTTCCCAAGCGCTTAGTACAGTGCTCCGCACACAGTAAGCGCTCAATAAATACGATTGACGATAAATACGATTGAATGAATGAATGAATAAATGCCATTCTTCTTCTCTGTGCCTCAGTTACCTCATCTGTAATTGGGGGGTGAAGACTGTGAGCCCCACATGGGACAACCTGATTACCTTGTATCTACCCCTGCACTCGGAACAGTGCTTGGCACCTAGTAAGCACTTAACAAATACCAACATTATTATTATTATCACTTTTAGACTGTGAGCCCACTGTTGGGTAGGGACCGTCTCTATATGCTGCCAATTTGTACTTCCCAAGCGCTTAGTACAGTGCTCCGCACATAGCAAGTGCTCAATAAATACGATTGATGATTACAAGGTAATATTATTTTACAGATACGGAAACTGAGGCACAGGATGCTCCTTAAGGGCCCTGAGGCAGGAATCTCGCCCTTCATCCTCAACCCGCGTGGCTGCGTCCCATCGAAATCCCTCCTGCTCCCAGACCCTACATCATCTGGTCTTTTTAGACCGTGAGCCCGCTGTTGGGTAGGGACCGTCTCTATATGTTGCCAACTTGGACTTCCCAGGCGCTTAGTACAGTGCTCTGCACACAGTGAGCGCTCAATAAATACGATTGATGATGACGGTCTTACACAAACACCTCCTTCTCGCTGTCGTCATCCCGCTGTAGCTGCTTCTCCTGGCTGTCAGAGTCTGGGGTGAGAGGGGTCTCACGGTGGGGACTCCTGGGGTCCGGATCTGTGGGGAGAGAAAGAAAAGTAAGCAATCAGTCGATGGGATTTATTGAGCGCTTACTGAGTGCACAGCACTGTATGAAACACTTGGGAAAGTACGCGATTACAGATACGTTCCCTGCCCACAGTGAGCCTACAGTCTACAGAAGCAGCGTGGCTCAGTGGAAAGAGCCCGGGCTTTGGAGTCGGAGGCCGTGGGTTCAAATTCCGCCTCCGCCAATTGTCAGCTGCGGGACTGTGGGCAAGTCCCTTCACTTCTCGGGGCCTCCGTTCCCTCATCTGGAAAATGGGGGTGAAGACTGGGAGCCCGCCGTGGGACAACCTGATCGCCTTGTAACCTCCCCAGCGCTTAGAAAAGTGCTTTGCACACAGTAAGCACTTAACAAATGCCATCATTATTACTATTATTATTCTCTGGGCCTCAGTTCCCTCATCTGGAAAATGGGGATGAAGACTGGGAGCCCGCCGTGGGACAACCTGATCGCCTTGTAACCTCCCCAGCGCTTAGAAAAGTGCTTTGCACATAGTAAGCACTTAACAAATGCCATCATCATTATTATTATTATTCTCTGGGCCTCAGTTCCCTCATCTGGAAAATGGGGATGAAGACTGGGAGCCCACTGTGGGACAACCTGATCGCCTTGTAACCTCCCCAGCGCTTAGAAAAGTGCTTGGCACATAGTAAGCACTTAACAAATGCCATCATTATTATTATTATTATTCTCTGGGCCTCAGTTCCCTCATCTGGAAAATGGGGATGAAGACTGGGAGCCCGCCGTGGGACAACCTGATCGCCTTGTAACCTCCCCAGCGCTTAGAAAAGTTCTTTGCACATAGTAAGCACTTAACAAATGCCATCATTATTATTATTATTATTATTCTCTGGGCCTCAGTTCCCTCACCTGGAAAATGGGGATGAAGACTGGGAGCCCCCCGTGGGACAACCTGATCGCCTTGTAACCTCCCCAGCGCTTAGAACAGTGCTTTGCACATTGTAAGCGCTTAATAAATGCCCTTATTATTATTATTAGAGGGGCAGGCTGCAGAGACGCATCAGGCACAGGGAGGAAAAGGAGGAGGACAAGGTTGACTAGACTAGGCTGGACGCCTGTTGTGGGCAGGGAATGTGTCTCCCAACTCTGTAATATGGTACTCTCACTTGGCTTCTCTGTGCCTCAGTTGCCTCATCTGTCAAATGGGGATGAAACCTGTGAGCCCCCCGTGGGGTAACCTGATCACCTTGTAACCTCCCCAGCGCTTAGAACAGTGCTTTGCACATAGTAAGCGCTTAATAAATGCCATTATTATTATTATTACTCTCCCGAGGGGGAAGAGGAGGATTGGGGCAGGGGAAGCTGGGCAATATTCATTCAGTCATTCAATTGTATTTATTGAGCGCTTACTGTGTGCAGAGCACTGTACTAAGCGCTGGGGAAGTCCAAGTTGGCAACACAGAGAGACGGTCCCTACCCAACAGTGGGCTCACAGTCTAGACGGCAATATCAAAGTCCCTCCAGAAACGGCCATCACAGCGGGGCGACTGTACAGCAGGGCGGGCAGCATGGTCCAGTAGATAGAGCCTGGGAATCAATCAATCAATCAATCAATCAATCGTATTTATTGAGCGCTTACTATCAGGCGGCCACGGGTTCTAATCCCAGCTCCATCGCTAGTCTGCTGAGTGACCCTGGGCAAGTCACTTCACTTCTCTGGGCCTCAGTTTCCCTCATCTGTAAAACTGCATTTGGATGGTATCGTCACCTGTCCACTTGTTTTGTTGTCTGTCTCCCCCTTCTAGACTGTGAGCCGGTTACTGGGTAGGGACCGTGTCTCGACATGTTGCCAATTTGTACCTCCCAAGCACTTAGTAAGCGCCCTGCACACAATAAGCGCTAAATAAATACGATGGAATGAATGAATAAAATGGAGCTTGAGACGGGGAGCCCCACGCGGGACGGGGACTGTGTCTGACACGACTTGCTTGCAACCACCCCAGCGCTTAGCACAGTGCCACAGGAAGCATTCAACAACTACCATAATAGTAAAAATAATGGCATTTATTAAGTGCTTACTATGTGTGAAGCACTGTTCTAAGCGCTGGGTGGCGGGGGGGGAGGGATACACGTGGGGCTCCCAGGCTCAATCCCCATTTTCCAGATGAGGTCAACGAGGCCCGGAGAAGTGAAGCAGCTTGCCCAAAGTCACCCGGCCGAAGGCAGGATTAGAACCCACGACCCCTGGCTCGCCAGCCCGTGGTCTTTCCAGTGACCAGTGCTGCTTAATAATAATATTATTATTATTAAGGCGGTGGCGGGGGGAGTCCCGCCATCCTTCCGGCTTCACCTGGGGGCTCGGGGGACTGGGGCGGCTTCGGATCTTCGATGAAGAGTCGGAGGCTGCTGTTCACCTGCAGAGGAACGGATTGTGAGCCCGTTGTTGGGTAGGGACCGTCTCTATCTGTTGCCAACTTGTCCTTCCCAAGCGCTTAGTCCAGTGCTCCACACTGTTATTGAACGAATAACGATAATAAAAATGATGGCATTTGATAAGCGCTTACTATAATAATAATAATAATGATGATGGCATTTATTAAGCGCTTACTATGTGCAAAGCACTGTTCTGAGCGCTGGGGAGGTTACAAGGGGATCAGGTTGTCCCACGGGGGGCTCACAGTCTTCATCCCCATTTTACAGATGAGGGAACCGAGGCACAGAGAAGTGAAGTGGCTTGCCCGAAGTCACCCAGCTGACAATCGGCGGAGCCGGGATTGGAACCCGTGACCTCTGACTCCCAAGCCCGGGCTCTTTCCACTGGGCCACGCTGCTGTGAGCCCCCCGGGGGACAACCTGATCACCTTGTAACCTCCCCAGCGCTTAGAACAGTGCTTTGCACATAGTAAACGCTTAACAAAATGTCATCATTATTATTATTATTCTCTGGGCCTCAGTTCCCTTCCCTGTAAAATGGGGATGAAGACTGTGAG
Source organism: Tachyglossus aculeatus (assembly GCF_015852505.1). NCBI lineage: Eukaryota > Metazoa > Chordata > Mammalia > Monotremata > Tachyglossidae > Tachyglossus > Tachyglossus aculeatus. Next base: position 12,741,766 of record NC_052086.1, read on the forward strand.
CCCCCCGTGGGACCAACTGATCACCTTGTAACCTCCCCAGCGCTTAGAACAGTGCTTGGCACATAGTAAGCGCTTAACAAAACGTCATCATTATTATTATCATTCTCTGGGCCTCAGTTCCCTCCTCTGTAAAATGGGGATGAAGACTGGGAGCCCCCCAGGGGACCACCTGATCACCTTGTAACCTCCCCCAGCGCTTAGAACAGTGCTTGGCACATAGTAAGCGCTTAACAAAACGTCATCATTATTATTATCATTCTCCGGGCCTCAGTTCCCTCCTCTGTAAAATGGGGATGAAGACTGGGAGCCCCCCAGGGGACCACCTGATCACCTTGTAACCTCCCCAGCGCTTAGAACAGTGCTTTGCACATAGTAAGCGCTTAACAAAACGTCATCATTATTATTATCATTCTCCAGGCCTCAGTTCCCTCCTCTGTAAAATGGGGATGAAGACTGGGAGCCCCCCGGGGGACCACCTGATCACCTTGTAACCTCCCCAGCGCTTAGAACAGTGCTTTGCACATAGTAAGCGCTTAACAAAACGTCATCATTATTATTATCATTCTCCAGGCCTCAGTTCCCTCCTCTGTAAAATGGGGATGAAGACTGGGAGCCCCCCGGGGGACCACCTGATCACCTTGTATCCCCCCCCCAGCGCTTAGAACAGTGCTTTGCACATAGTAAGCGCTTAACAAATGCTATCATTTTTATTATTGTAACCTCCCCAGCACTTAGAACAGGGCTTGGCACATAGTAAGCGCTTAAGAAATGCCCTTGTTATTCATTCATTCCTTCAATCATATTTACTGAGTGCTTACTGTGTGCAGAGCACTGTACTAAGCGCTTGGGAAGTCCAAGTTGGCAACGTATAGAGACGGTCCCTATCCAACAGTGGGCTCACTGTCTAGACAGGGAAGACAGAGAACAAAACATATTAACAAAATAAAATAAATAGAATATGTACAAATAAAATAGAGTAATAAATCCGTACAAACATATATACAGTTGCTGTGGGGAGGGGAAGGAGGTAAGGTGGGGGGGATGGAGAGGGGGAGGAGAGGGAGAGGAAGGAGGGGCTCAGTCTGGGAAGGCCTCAGACTGATGATGATGATGGCATTTATTAAGCGCTTACTATGTGCAAAGCACTGTTCTAAGCGCTGAGCACTGTTCTAACTGCTGATGGGGATGAGGACTGTGAGCCCCCCCGTGGGACAACCTGATCACCTTGTATCTCCCCCAGCGCTTAGAACAGTGCTTAGCACATAGTAAGCGCTGAACAAATGCCATCATTATTCATTCATTCAATCGTATTTATTGAGCGCTTACTGTGTGCGGAGCACTGTACTAAGCGCTTGGGAAGTACACGTTGGCCACATCTAGAGACGGTCCCTACCCAACAGTGGGCTCACAGTCTAGAATTATAATTGTAACCTCCCCAGCCCTTAGAACAGGGCTTGGCACATAGTAATCGCGTTAACAAATGCCATCATTATTCATTCAATCATTCATTCAATCATATTTACTGAGCACTTACTGTGTGCGGAGCACTGGACTAAGCACTGGGGAAGTACAGGTTGGCCACATCTAGAGACGGTCCCTACCAAACAGTGGGCTCACGGTCTAGAATTATTATTGTAACCTCCCCAGCGCTTGGCACATAGTAAGTGCTTAACAAATGCCATCATTATTCATTCATTCAATCGTATTTATTGAGCGCTTACTGTGTGCAGAGCACTGTACTAAGCGCTTGGGAAGCACAGGTTGGCCACATATAGAGACGGTCCCTACCCAACAGTGGGCTCACAGTCTAGAATTATAACTGTAACTTCCCCAGCGCTTAGAACAGTGCTTGGCACATAGTAAGCGCTTAACAAATGCCATCATTATTCATTCAATCATTCATTCAATCGTATTTATTGAGCGCTTACTGTGTGCAGAGCACTGTACTAAGCGCCTGGGAAGTCCAAGTTGGCAACATACAGAGACAGTCCCTACCCAACAGTGGGCTCACAGTCTAGCATTATAATTGTAACCTCCCCAGCGCTTGGCACATAGTAAGCGCTTAACAAATGCCATCATTACTCATTCAATCATTCATTCAATCGTATTTATTGAGTGCTTACTGTGTGCAGAACACTGGACTAATCAATCAATCAATCAATTGTATTTATTGAGCACTTACTGTGTGTAGAGCACTGTACTAAGCGCTTGGGAAGTACAAGTTGGCAACATATAGAGACAGTCCCTACCCAACAGTGGGCTCACAGTCTAGAATTATAACTGTAACCTCCCCAGCGCTTAGAACAGGGCTTGGCACATAGTAAGCGCTTAAGAAATGCCCTTGTTATTATGATCAATCAATCAATCAATCAGTCGTATTTATTGAGCGCTTACAATGTGCAGAGCACTGTACTAAGCGCCTGGGAAGTCCAAGTTGGTAACATACAGAGACAGTCCCTACCCAACAGTGGGCTCACAGTCTAAAAGGGGGAGACAGACAACAAAACCAAACATACTAACAAAATAAAATAACTACTGATTCACTTGTAGATACAAGCACTTCGAACGGCGCTGGGCACATAGTAAGCGCTTTACGAATATCGTAACAAAACAAAAAATATCCTCAACCCAAAGGATATCCTGACCCGTTTGTCAGAGGAAGACGACTGATAGAGATCAGAGGATGCAAATGGGGTGGCACAGACACCTCCATCATCATCATCATCATCATCAATCGTATTTATTGAGCACTTACTATGTGCAGAGCACTGTACTAAGCGCTTGGGAAATACAAATTGGCAACATATAGAGACAGTCCCTACCCAACAGTGGGCTCACAGTCCAGGCCAAGGGGATGACGTGGGCCGGGGGTCGATGGCGGGACAGGCCAGAACGAGGTACGACCTCCAATATAATAATACGACCTCTAATATAAACGGTTATATAAACAGTATATATAAACAGTCATATAAACAGTATAAACAGTTATATAACAGTATATATAAACAAACAGTATAAACAGTATAAACAGTTATATAAACAGTATAAACGGTTCCTGCATCATCAACGGTATTTACTGAGCGCTTACCACACTGTACTAAGCGCTTGGGAAGTACAAGATGGCAATGATTTACTTTAGGTTGTACATATCTACTTGTACCTATCTACTCTATTTATTTTACTTTGTTAATATGTTTGGTTTTGTCCTCTGTCTCCCCCTTTTAGACTGTGAACCCACTGTTGTGTAGGGACTGTCTCTATATGTTGCCAACTTGTACCTCCCAAGCGCTTAGTCCAGTGCTCTGCACATAGTAAGCGCTCAATAAATTGATTGATTGATTTAGGTTCCCACATTTGGTACACATTTCATCATCATCAATCGTATTTATCGAGCGCTTACTGTGTGCAGAGCACTGGACTAAGCGCTTGGGAAGTACAAGTTGGCAACATATAGAGACGGTCCCTACCCAACAGCAGGCTCACAGTCTAAAAGGGGGAGACAGAGAACAAAAGCAAACATTCTAACAAAATAAAATAAATAGGATAGATATGTACAAGTAAAATAAATAGAGTAATAAATATGTACAAACATATACGCATATATGCAGGTGCTGTGGGGAAGGGAAGGAGGTAAGATGGGGGGATGGAGAGGGGGGAGAGGAAGGAAGGGGCTGAGTGTGGGAAGGCCTCCTGGAGGAGGTGAGCTCTCAGTAGGGCCTTGAAGGGAGGAAGAGAGCGAGCTGGGCGGATGGGCAGAGGGAGGGCATTCCATCATCATCATCAATCGTATTTATTGAGCGCTTACTATGTGCAGAGCACTGGACTAAGCGCTTGGGAAGTACAAGTTGGCAACATCTAGAGACAGCCAATCAATCAATCAATCAATCGTATTCATTGAGCGCTTACTATGTGCACAGCACTGGACTAAGCGCTTGGGAAGTACAAACTGGCAACATCTAGAGACAGTCCCTGCCCAACAGCGGGCTCACAGTCTAAAAGGGGGAGACAGAGGACCAAACCAAACATACTAACACAATAAAATAAATAGGATAGATAGGGACAAATACTGCCCAAAGGATGTCCCCCCTCGAACCCAGGCCCCACCTTCCCCGAGTAGACGGGGATGGAGGGGGCCTCTCGGCGTCCAAGCAGTAGCCTCCTCCGCTTGGGCCTCCTGGGGGGCCAATGGGCCTCCTTCCCCTCGGCCTCGCTGTCGCTGTCAGGCCCGGCTGGGGTCAACTTTGGGGTCAAATTTAGGGTCAAATTTGGGGTCAAAGGCTGCCCATCCTCCTCCAGGACCAGCACTTCCGGCCGGCCAAGCGGGGGCCCCTCCCTGACGTCATCGTCGCTGTCGCTCGTCAGCACCACCACGGAGGCCGGGGAATGGCCGCGATGACCCCGCTCCGCCATGACACCCCTTCAACCGCCCTCCGCCCTCCCCCGGCGCGCGCACGCGCGCCCCCCGCCGCTCGGCGCCGATTGGCTCGTCGGAATCCTGCCCCGCCTTCCGGGTCTCTGGTTGGCCGCGGCCGAGAGCCCGCCCCTCCCGCGCGGAGCGAGGCACTCTGGGAGTTGTAGTTTCCCGACCCCCCGACCGCCATTTTTAGTTTCGCCTCCTCCGCGGCGAGGCTCTCCAGTTGCCTGGAGACGGAGGGGGACGCGGAGGAAACTGTGGAACTTGCGCTCCTAGTGGTCAGCTGTAGAACTACGTAATTACCTAAATGTCCCCTCCCCACAGCATTCATTCATTCATTCATTCTGTCATTCATCATCATCATCATCAATCGTATTTATTGAGCGCTTACTATGTGCAGAGCACTGTACTAAGCGCTTGGGAAGTACAGATTGGCAGCATATAGAGACAGTCCCTACCCAACAGTGGGCTCACAGTCTAAAAGGGGAAGACAGAGAACAAACCAAACATACTAACAAAATAAAATAAATAGAATAGATAGGTACAAATAATTCATTCTGTCATTCATTCAATCGTATTTATTGAGCGCCTACCGTGTGCAGAGCACTGTGCTAAGCGCTTGGGAAGGCCAAGTTGGCAACATATAGGGATGGTTCCTACCCAACAGTGGGCTCACAATCTAGAAGGTGGGCTCACACTCGTATATCAATCAGTCAATCAATCGTATTTAATGAGCGCTTACTGTGTACAGAGCACTGGACTAAGCGCTTGGGAAGGACAAGTTGGCAACATCTAGAGACACTCGTATATCAATCAGTCAATCAATCGTATTTATTGAGCGCTTACTGCATGCAGAGCACTGGACTAAGCGCTTGGGAAGTACAAGTTGGCAACATCTAGAGACGGTCCCTACCCAGCAGTGGGCTCACAGTCTAAAAGGGGGAGACAGAGAACAAAACCAAACATACTAACAAAATAAAATAAATAGAATAGATATGTACAAGTAAAATAAAATAGTGGTCAGCTGTAGAACTACGTAATTACCTAAATGTCCCTTCCCCACAGCACTCCTTCATTCATTCAATTGTATTTATTGAGCGCTTACTGTGTGCAGAGCACTGTACTAAGCGCTTGGGAAGTCCAAGTTGGCAACATATAGAGACAGTCCCTAACCACCAGTGGGCTCACAGTCTAGAAGGTGGGCTCACACTCGTATAGAATAATAATAATAATAATTAGTAGTAGTAGTAGTAGTAATAATAACTACCTAAATGTCCCCTCCCCACAGCACTCATTCATTCATTCATTCAATCGTATTTATTGAGCACTTACTGTGTGCAGAGCACTGTACAAAGCACTTGGAAAGTACAAGTCGGCAACATATAGAGACGGTCCCTACCCAGCAACGGGCTCCCAGTCTAGAAGGGGGAGATAGATGACAAAAATAGAGTAATAAATCTGTACAAACATATATATATATATAGGTGCTGAGGAGAGGGGAAGGTGGTAGGGCAGAGAGGATGGGGAGGAGGAGAGGAAAAAAGAGGCTCAGTCTGGGAAGGCCTCCTGGAGGAGGTGAGCTCTCAGTAGAGCTTTGAAGGGAGAAAGAGAACTAGCTTGGCGGATGTGTGGAGAGGCTGGAATTTGAACCCATGACCTCAGACTCCCAAGCTCGTGCTCTTTCCACTGAGCCTATTTGTACAGATTTATTACTCCATTTATTTTACTTGCACATATCTACTACTCTGTTTCATTAATGGTGTGCATATAGAAGCAGCGTGGCTCAGTAGAAAGAGCACGAGCTTGGGAGTCTGAGGTCATGGGTTCTAATCCCGGCTCTGCCACTTGTCAGCTGAGTGACTTTGGGCAAGTCACTTCACTTCTCTGGGCCTCAGTTCCCTCATCTGGAAAATGGGGATGAAGACTGTGAGCCCCACGGGGGACAACCTTGATTACCTTGTATCCCCCCCCCAAGCGTTTAGAACAGTGCTTGGCACATAGTAAGTGCTTAAATGCCATCATTATTATTATTATTATACAGCTGTAATTCTATTTATTCTGATGGTTTTGACACCTGTCTACAGGTTTTGTTTTGTAGTCTGTCTCCCTCTTCTAGACTGTGAGCCCGTTGTTGGGTAGGGACCGTCTCTATAATGTTGCCGACTTGTACTTCCCAAGCGCTCAGCCCAGTGCTGTGCACACGGTAAGGGCTCAATAAATACGATTGAATGATGAATGAGTGTCAGAGTTGAGGGCAATATTCATTCATTCATTCATTCAATCGTATTTATTGAGCGCTTACCGTGTGCAGAGCACTGTATTAAGCGCTTGGGAAGTCCAAGTTGGCAAAATATAGAGACAGTCCCTACCCAACAACGGGCTCACAGTCTAAAAGGGGGAGACACAACAAAACAAAACATGTGGATAGGCCACGCCTTCTAACGGGCAAATTCTACATCCACAAAACCAGCACTGACATGAATAGCGAGTAAGATGTGAGCCCCCACACCCTAAAAAACACATTTAACTTGAGAAGCAGCGTGGCTCAGCGGGAGGAGCCCGGGCTTTGGAGTCAGAGGTCGTGGGTTCGAATCCCCGCTCCACCACAAGTCTGCTGTGTGACCTTGGGCAAGTCACTTCGCTTCTCTGGGCCTCAGTTCCCTCATCTGTAAAAATGGGGATTAAGACTGTGAGCCCCACGTGGGACAACGTGATCACATTGTATCCCCCCCAGCGCTTAGAACAGTGCTTTGCACATAGTAAGCGCTTAACAAATGCCATCATCTTCATTTAACCCACACTCATAACTCAGACAGGTATCAGCACATACTAAGGCATTCTCAAGCCAGGGCCAGTGCTAAGGGACCACACAACCAACGATGGATTGATTGATTGATTGATTGATTAGTCTGGGGGTGATGATAATGACGATGGTATTTGTTAAGTGCTTACTATGTGCCAAGCACTGGGGTAGATACGAGGCAATCAGGTTGTCATTCATTCACTCAATCGATTGTATTGTTGAGCACTTACTACATACAGAGCACTGTACTAAGCGCTTGGAAAGTACAGTTCGGCAAAAGATAGAGACAATCCTTACCCAACAACGGGCTCACAGTCTAGAAGCGGCGTGGCTAGAGAAGCGGCGTGGCTCAGGGGAATGAGCCTGGGCTTTGGAGTCAGAGGTCATGGGTTCGAATCCCGGCTCCACTAATTGTCAGCTGTGTGACCTTGGGCAAGTCACTTAACTTCTCTGTGCCTCAGTTACCTCATCTGGAAAATGGGGATTGACTGTGAGCCCCACGGGGGACAACCTGATCACCTTGTAACCTCCCCAGTGCTTAGAACAGTGCCTTGCACATAGTAAGCGCTTAATAAATGCCATTATTATTATTATTAAGGGGGAGACAGACAATAAAACATAACAAGTAGACAGGCATCAATAGCCTCAAAGTAGGCAAATAGAATTATAGATATATACAAATCATTTATAGAATAAATAGAATAATAAATATGTACAAATATGCACAAGTGCTGAAGGGGGTAGAGCAGAGGGAGGGAGTAGGGGCGATGGGGAGGGGAGGAGGAGCAGAGGAAAAGGGGGGCTCAGTCTGGGAAGGCCTCCTGGAGGAGGTGAGCTCTCAGTAGGGCTTTGAAGGGGGGAAGAGAGATAGTTTGGCGGATGTGAGGAGGGAGGGCATTCCGGGCCAGGGGGAGGACGTGGGCCGGGGGTCGATGGCGGGACGGGCGAGAACGAGGCCCAGTGAGGAGGTGAGCGATGGCAGAGGAGCGGAGGGTGTGGGATGGGCTGGAGAAGGAGAGAAGGGAGGTGAGGGAGGAGGGGGCGAGGGGATGGATGGACAGCCCTGAAGCCCAGGGTGAGGAGTTTTTGCTTCATGTGAAGGTTGATGGACAACCACTGGAGATTTTGGAGGAGGGAGGGTGTGACATGCCCAGAGCGTTTCTGTAGAAAGATCATCCGGGCAGCAGAGTGAAGTAGAGACGGAAGCGGGGAGAGACAGGAGGATGGGAGATAAGAAAGGAAGGATTGTCCCACGTGGGGCCCACAGTCTCAATCCCCATTTTACAGATGAGGTAACGGAGGCGCAGATGAGGCACAGAGCCAATTGTCAGCTGTGTGACTTTGGGCAAGTCACTTAACTACTCTGGCCTCATTACCTCATCTATAAAATGGGGATGAAGACTGTGAGCCCCCCGTGGGACAACCTGATCGCCTTGTAACCTCCCCAGCGCTTAGAGCAGTGCTTTGCACATAGTAAGTGCTTATAAATGCTATTATTAAATTAAGTGACTTGTCCAAGGTCACATAGCAGGCAAATGGCAGAGTATGGGGGTGCTTAAGGAGTAGAAGTCTCTCCCTGAAACCTCTGCCCTCTCTCCATGGGAGAGGGTAGCAGAGCCCACAGAAAACCACGCCTTGCCTCCACCTCCCCCTGACACCATCTTGTCCTGTGGAGCTGCCTGGGGATCCCTCTTCATTCATTCAGTTGTATTTATTGAGCGCTTACTGTGTGCAGAGCACTGTACTAAGCGCTTGGGAAGTACAAGCTGGCAACTCTTCCTGCAGAAGCAGTCACACACACCCGCGTTTACCACTGCCCCTTTGATTCTGCCAACTCTGAGCCCGCTGTTGGGTAGGGCCCGTCTCTATACGTTGCCAACTTGTACTTCCCAAATGCTTAGTCCAGTGCTCTGCACACAGTAAGCGCTCAATAAATACAATTGAACGAATTACCATCTTACCTCCTTCCCTTCCTCACAACACCTGTATATATGTATATACGTTTGTACATATTTATTACTCTAGTTATTTATTAATTTATTTTACTTGTACATATCTATTCTACTTATTTTATTTTGTTAGTATGTTTGGTTCTGTTCTCTGTCTCCCCCTTTTAGACTGTGAGCCCACTGGTGGGTAGGGACTGTCTCTATACGTTGCCAACTTGTACTTCCCAATCGCTTAGTCCAGTGCTCTGCACACAGTAAGCACTCAATAAATACGATTGAATGAATTACCATCTTACCTCCTTCCCTTCCTCACAGCACCTGTATATATGTATATACGTTTGTACATATTTATTACTCTATTTATTTATTTATTTATTTTACTTGTACATATCTGTTCTATTTATTTTATTTTGTTAGTATGTTTGGTTTTGTTCTCTGTCTCCCCCTTTTAGACTGTGAGCCCACTGTTGGGTAGGGACTGTCTCTATATGTTGCCAACTTGTACTTCCCAAGCGCTTAGTCCAGTGCTCTGCACACAGTAAGTGCTCAATAAATACGATTGAATGAATTACCATCTTACCTCCTTCCCTTCCTCACAGCACCTGTATATACGTACATACATTGGTACATATTTATTACTCTATTTATTTATTTATTTATTTATTTATTTTACTTGTACATATCTATTCTACTTATTTTATTTTGTTAATATGTTTGGTTTTGTCCTCTGTCTCCCCCTTCTAGACTGTGAGCCCGCTGTTGGGCAGGGCCCATCTCTATACGTTGCCAATTTGTACTTCCCAAGTGCTTAGTCCAGTGCTCTGCACACAGTCAGCGCTCAATAAACACGATTGAATGAATTACCATCTTACCTCCTTCCCTTCCTCACAGCACCTGTATATATGTATATACGTTGGTACATATTTATTACTCTATTTATTTATTTCACTTGTATATATCTACTCTATTTTATTTTGTTAGCATGTTTGGTTCTGTTCTCTGTCTCCCCCTTTTAGACTGTGAGCCCACTGTTGGGTAGGGACCGTCTCTATACATTGCCAACTTGTCCTTCCCAAGCTCTTAGTCCAGTGCTCTGCACACAATCAGCGCTCAATAAATACGATTGAATGAATTACCATCTTACCTCTGTGAGCCCACTGTTGGGTAGGGACCGTCTCTATACGTTGCCAACTTGGACTTCCCAAGCGCTTAGTCCAGTGCTCTGCACACAGTCAGCGCTCAATAAATACGATTGAATGAATGAACCCGAGCCAAAGTTTCCCCCTTCCGTCACCCAACGTGGCAGCAGCAGCCCGGTAGACCAGCTGGCTAGGCAGGTGGGCCTGTCTGAGATACGGCGATTGAAGCGATGGAAACAATTGGCCTATCCTCACAAAACTTTCACACCTCCAAACATACCCTCCCAACCTCTCAGGCATTCACACCCAGTAAGGCATCTATAAACAGTCAGACTATTACACGCCACTGAGGCAGTTAGACACATTGGCTCTCGACTCTTCTCACTTTACACCCATATTAGCTCACTCGGTTTCAACTACCCGCTTAGTGCGGATAACGTGTACAGCCGCCACCTCTCACCAACTGTGCAATCTCTATTTCTCCTGCCTCTGGGGTATTACCTTAATCTTCATTTACCGTCTCTAACCTGAATTCGCATATTCTCCCCCCAGATCCTCTCTTTTCCCCAAGTTTCCTGTCACTGTCAACACACACCAAAAACTTGCGATCTCGCCATCACCTGATCACCTTGTAACCTCCCCAGCGCTTAGAACAGTGCTTTGCGCATGGTGAGCGCTTAATAAATGCTATTATGACGGAGTCAGAGGTCATGGGGTCAAATCCCGGCTCTGCCACTTGTCAGCTGGGTGACTTTGGGCAAGTCACTTCACTGCTCTGGGCCTCAGTTCCCTCATCTGTAAAATGGGGATGATGACTGTAAGCCCCACGCGGGACAACCTGATCACCTTGTATCCCCCCAGCTCTTAGAACAGTGCTTTGCACACAGTAAGCGCTTAACAAATGCCACTATTATTATTATTATTATTATTATTATTATTATTATTATTATTATTATCATTATTATCATCATCAGTCTGAGGCCTTCCCAGACTGAGCCCCCTCCTTCCCCTCCCCACAGCACCTGTATATATGTATATATGTTTGTACGGATTTATTACTCTATTTATTGATTTTATTTGCACAGGTTTATTGTATTCATTTTATTTTGTTAATATGTTCTGTTTTGTGGTCTGTCTCCCCCTTCTAGACTGTGAGCCCACTGTTGGGTAGGGACCGTCTCTAAATGTTGCCGACTTGTACTTCCCAAGCGCTTAGTCCAGTGCTCTCACACAGTAAGCGCTCAATAAATACAATTGAATGAATGAATGAATTGCTCTCTGTCGCTTGCCTCCTATATTCAGTCTGCCTAAAGCCCTTTTGGGGGTTTTTTCTGCTTTGTTTTGTTTTTATGGTATATGCTAAGCACTTGCTACATGCCAAGCACTCTACTAAGCGCCGGGGCATATACAAATTGCTTAAGCGCTTAGTACAGTGCTCTGCATACAGTAAGCGCTCAGTAAATACGATTGAATGAATACGAATCAATCAGGACAGATACAGTTCCAGTCCCATGTGGAACTCACAGTCTAAGTAGGAAGGAATGGGTATTGAATTCCCATCTAACAGCTGAGAAAACTGAGGCACAGAGAAGTTAAAAGACTTGCCCAAGCTCACCCAGCAGGCAGGGGGCAGAGCTAGGATTTGAACTCAGGTCCTCTGACCCCCGGGTCTGTGCTCTTTCCACTAGGCCATGCTGCTTCCCCTGGTTCTTCTTCTCTAGTGTTTCACGGATCTACTCTTTTCCTCTCCATCCTTACAATCACTGCTGCCAATTGTCAGCTGGGTGACTTTGGGCAAGTCACTTCACTTCTCTGGGCCTCAGTTACCTCATCTGTAAAATGGGGATTAAGACTGTGAACCCCCAGTGGGACAACCTGATCATCTTGTTACTTCCCCCAGCGCTTAGAACAGTGCTTTGCACATGGTAAGCGCTTAATAAATGCCATCATTATTATTATTATTATTACTGTAAATGGCTTCTCTGAGCCTCAGTTACCTCATCTGTAAAATGGGGATTAAGACTGTGAACCCCACATGGGACAACCTGATCACTTTGTATCCTCCCCAGTGCTTAGAACAGTGCTTTGTACATAGTAAGCGCTTAACAAATGCCAACATTATTATTATTATTATTCATTCATTCATTCAGTGCTTAATAAATGCCATCATTATTATTATTATTACTGTAAACAGCTTTCAGTCATTCATTCATTCATTCAGTGCTTAATAAATGCCATCATTATTATTATTATTATTACTGTAAACAGCTTTCATTCATTCATTCATTCATTCAGTGCTTAATAAATGCCATTATTATTATTATTATTATTATTATTACTGTAAACAGCTTGCAGTCATTCATTCATTCATTCACTGCTTAATAAATGCCATCATTATTATTATTATTATTATTATTACTGTAAACGGCTTTCAGTCATTCATTCGTTCATTCAGTGCTTAATAAATGCCCTCATTATTATTATTATTATTATTATTATTATTATTATTACTGTAAACGGCTTTCAGTCATTCATTCATTCATTTAGTGCTTAATAAATGCCATCATTATTATTATTATTATTACTGTAAACGGCTTTCATTCATTCATTCATTCAATCATATTTATTGAGCGCTTACTGTGTGCTAAGTGCTTGGGAAAGTACAATTCATCAATAAACGGACACATTCTCTGCCCACAACGAATTTACAGTCTAGAGGGGGAAAACAGACAGCAATATAAGTAAATTACAGATGTGTACATAAGTGCTGTGGGGTTGGGATGAGGGGAGAACAAAGGGAGCAAGTCAGGGCGACGCAGAAAGGAATGGGAGAAGAGAAAAGGCTGCGGGGAAGGCTAGTCTGGGAAGGCCTCTTGGAGGAGGTGTGCCTTCAATAAGGCTTTCAAGTGGGGGAGAGGAATTGTCTGCCAGATTTGAGAAGGGGGGGACGTTCCAGGCCAGAGGCGGGATGTGGGCAGGGATCGGCGGCGAGACGGGAGAGACTGAGGCGCAGTGAGACGATCAGCACTAAAGGAACGAAGTGTGCAGGCCGGAATGTAGAAGGAAAATAGCAAGGTGAGGTAGGAGGGGGCAAGGTGGTGGACTGCTTTAAAGCCAATGGTGAGGAGTTTTTGTCTGATGCGGAGGTGGATGGGCAACCACCGGAGTTTTTTGAGGAGCAGGGCGCTTGGTAGAAAAATGATCCAGGCAGCAAAGTGAAGCATGGACTGGAGTGGGGAGAGACAGGAGGCTGACGCAGTAATCCAGACGTGGTAGCAGTTTGGATGGAGAGGAAAGGGCAGATTTTAGCAATATGACATCAGTCTATCCAACATACAACTGCAAGAATCTTCTTCCCTCAACAATGAGCATTCCCTTCCTGTAGAACCTCCAATATTTCCCCATGGGCTGGCACATCAGTCAATCAATCATCAATCATATTTACTGAGTGCTTATTGTTGTCCACTAGCGGACTTGACATGACTGATTCCGTTTTGTGTATGCCGACAGTAACCCTCCATTTTGTGCAGGCCGTAAGAACAACTCCTTTTTTTGTATTTTATGCAAGGCTCAGCAACAGATGTCTTCAAGGCCAGTAACACCTATCTATGCAAGGCCATGGGGCAGATAACAACAACCTGCACAAGGTAGTGAGAACAGAGAATAATGAGAATTTGTAACATCTTGTCGGTCCTAATTGGATTCCTGAAATTCTTAAACGCTCCGCTCCCATGTTGCTGTAACTCAATAAAAGACACAGTGAGAATGGGATGGGGGCTGCTTGCCACTTGTACCTCTCCCGGGAGGTGAACGGGCAGGTAGCCACTTTCCTTCTTTACTGCTCTATCTGAACTCATGTCCCCGAGTCATTTTTCCTATCTGCGTCACCACCCTGGGTACAAGAACCCTGCGGCCAATTTACATCAATTAACCTATTTTGCACCCTACTTGTCGATAACAGTAACTATGTGCAGAGCAGTGTACTAAGCTCTTTGGAGAGTACGATATGCCACGCCTTGCCCACACGGAAACCAAAACTCCTGGACTAGTCTTCAAAAGCTCTCCATTTACTGCTTCTTGCCACTTAGCAGCCTTCCAACCAGTAGGCCCAACCTTGCTACAGTTATGCACATGTCATTAGACTCTCATGCTTCCCTGTTTGTAATTTATTTTACGTCTGTCTCCCCCACTAGATTGAAATGTCCTTGAGGGCAGGGATCGGATCTGACAACTCTATTGTATTGTACTGCCCCAAGTGCTTTGTACAGTGCAGCCCCACCATCCCTTCTGTCTCACAAACCGGAACCTTGGTATTATCCTCAACTCCTCTCTCTCATTCAACCCAATTTTTAAACGAAAGTAGAATAAAAGAGTTGCCCCTAACCAGCAACCCCCTCCCCTCCACTTTCTCCCCTCCCCGGGCTCCAGCATCTGACATCAACTTTGAAGTTGTGATGGAGTTTAACTGTACGGAATTGAGGGCTTGGCTTCTCAGGTGTCAGACCTCACCCTGCATCTTGACTCTTTTAAATACGCAATGCCACATTCCCAATTCTTTGCATATATTGCTTTGGATCCTAGAATGCCAGAGGGCATAGCCCTCACCAAACCTGAGACCCAGGGTAATTGCCCTGATTTGCTGTAGCTAGGATGGAGGTTTATTATGTAATAATAATTACAATGGTGTAAAGCACTTTCTATGCTCCAAGCACTGCGCTAGATATGAGATAATCCCACGAGCCTCACAATCTAAGGTGAGAAGCAGCGTGGCTCAGTGGAAAGAGCACGGGCTTTGGAGTCAGAGTTCACAGTGCTCTGCACATAGTAAGCGCTCAATAAATACGATTGAATGAATGAATGAATGGGTTCAAATCCCGGCTCTGCCAATTGTCAGCTGTGTGACTTTGGGCACGTCACTTCACTTCTCCGGGCCTCAGTTCCCTCATCTGTCACATAGGGATGAAAACTGGGAGCCCCCCCGTGGGACAACCTGATCACCTTGTAACCACCCCAGCACTTAGAACAGTGCCATGCACATAGTAAATGCTTAATAAATGCCATTATTATTATTATTGAGGTAGAGAGGGCACATAGCTTCTCCCATTCTGCAAGTGAGGAAATAGAGGCTTAAGAGAGGTTAAGTGACTCACCCAAGATCATGCAGCTGACCAGCATCAGTGTCAGAGTTAAGCTAGAACTTGGTTCTCCTGATTCCCAGTCTTTGAACTTTGCATTAGACCATACTGCTTGCCCGGATTTCTGCACACTTCACTCCTCTAGTGCTAACACTGTGAGAACACTGTTGCTTTGATCTCACCTGTCTCACCATCGACCCATAGCCTATGTCCTGCCTCCGGCCAGGAACGCCCTCCCTCCTCAAATCCAACTGACAATTACTCTCCCCCACCTTCAAAACCTTTCTGAAGGCACATCTCCTCCAAGGCCTTCCCAGGCTAAGCCCCACTTTTCCTCACCTCCCATTCCCTTCTGCCTCGACCTGACTTTCTCCCTTTGCTCTTCCCCCTTCCCAGCCCTGCAGCCATTATGAACATAACAGTAACTTCATTTATGTGTGATGTCTGTCTCCCTTCTTCTAGACTGTAAGCTCATTGTGGGCAGGGAATGTCATTATTTGTTGTTGTTATACTTTCCCAAGCACTTAGTACAGTGTTCTGCACACAGTAAGTGCTCAATAAATACTATTGAATGAATGGATATTTGATCCATCACTAAATCCTGTCGGTCCCACCTTCACGCCATCACTAAAATCCGTCCTCTCCTCTCCATCCAAACTGCTACTACATTAACACAATCATTCATCCTATCCCGCCTGGATTACTGCAACAGCCTCCTTGCTGAACTTCCAGCCTCCTGCCTCTCCCAATTCCGGTCCAGACTTCACTCTCCTGCCCGGATCATTTTTCTACAGAAATGCTCAGGACACGTTTTCCCACTCCTCAAGAAACTCCAGTGGTTGCCCATCCACCTCTGCATCAAACAAAAACTCCTCACCATTCCCTTTAAAGCCTTGCCCCGTCTTACCTATCTCACTACTCTCCTACTATAGAGAAGCAGCGTGGCTCAGTGGAAAGAGCCCGGGCTTTGGAGTCAGAGGTCATGGGTTCAAATTCCGGCTCTGCCAATTGTCAGCTGTGTGACCTTGGGCAAGTCACTTCACTTCTCTGGGCCTCAGTTCCCTCATCTGTAAAATGGGGATTAAGACTGTGAGCTCCCCATGGGACAACCTGATCACCTTGTAACCTCCCCAGCGCTTAGAACAGTGCTTTGCATATAGTAAGTGCTTAATAAATGCCATCATCATTATTATTATTACTACACTCAGCCCGCACACTAGGCTCTTCTAATGCTAACTCTTCCCTGCCTCAGTTTTGTCTACCTCGCCACCGACCTCTCGCTCACATCCTGCCTCTGGCCTGGATCCTCTCCCACCTCAAATCCAACAGACAATGACCCTCCCCTCCTTCAAAGACTTAGTGAAGGCACATCTCCTCCAAAAGGCCTTTCCTTCCTCTTCTCCCACTCCCTTCTGTGACGCCCTGACTTGCTCTCTTTGCTCTTCCCCCCTCCCAGCACTTGTGCACATTTATTTATTTATATTTATAAGAATAATGGCATTTATTAAGTGCTTACTATGTGCAAAGCACTGTTCTAAGCACTGGAGCACTGTGATAAGCAGTCTCCCCGCTCCCCAGATTATAAACTCATTGTGGGAAGGGAATGTGTCTGTTCATTGTTGTATTGTACTCTCCCAAGGCTTAGTACAGTGCTCTGCACACAGTAAGCACTCAATAAATACGATTGGATGAATGAATGAGTGAATGATTAGAATCCAAGTCCTCCGGCTGCCAGTCCTGGGATTTTTCCACTGAGCCACATTGCCTCTAACCCTCCCGCCCTCAGCTTCACCAAACCACATCCCTCTCTGCTTTCAAAGCCTTTCTAAAAACCACCTTCTCCATGATTAATCCCCCTTCCATCTCGGCCACGCACCCTCAGCATCGGCTTACAAGCCCCGTCATTCCTGGCTCAGACCCGGCTCATTCCTGGCCGGCCCATCCAGCCCAGCATTCTGTCTCTCACAGAGGAAATGCGGGATTGATTTTCTTCCCTGATCTTCGATATCAATGTTTAGGGATGTGCCATTTAGCATCCTTAACTTTTCCCTCTACACTCTAAACTTCCCTCTAGTTATTCATTAATTTATCCAACTCCTGACGCGTGAATGTACCTGTTATTTATTCACTTGCCTAGTACAGTGTTCTGAACACAACAGATGCGATTAATAAAAGTGACTGATCGATTGTACTTCTGATACCCCCCTAGGCGACTATATAGTGCTCTGCATATAAAAGGGACTCAATAGATACTGTTATCAGAGAAGCACCGTGGCTTAGTGGAAAAGAGCCCGGGGTTTGAAGTCAGAGGTCACGGGTTCAAATCCCAGCTCCGCCAATTGTCAGCTGTGTGACTTTGGGCAAGGCACTTCACTTCTCTGAGCCTCAGTTCCCTCATCTGTGAAATGGGGATGAAGACTGTGAGCCCCTGTGGGACAACCTGATCACCTTGTAGCCTCCCCAGCGCTTAGAACAGTGCTTTGCACATAGTAAGCGCTTAACAAATACCATCATTATTATTATTATCAGTCCCACACACACAAACACACATATTCTTTTCAGGCCAGAAACACTGAGAGAGCAAACTCAGCCCCGTCGACATACACCGACACACATACATGCACACGTGTGCACACTCTCCCTCTTTCATGGATCCAAACGGAAGCAGGAGGAGGAGGAAAGCAGCAGCAGCCGCCGGTGATTCCCTGAAGTTTCTGCCTTAACCGTCGGACACGGAGTCCGTAAATGAACTCCAGACCAGTGGAGAGGAGAATGCTGAGAAGCTGGAGAGGGCAGCTAGTGCCAGGAGTTGAGCACGTGGGCTCAGCTAGTACCATAAATAATGACCTTCTCCTGCCACAGCTGCACTGTTTGGCACTGGGCCCCTAGTTTTCTCCCTCTCACTGCTGTCAGTCTGCCCACTCTTTGACGGGCACAGGGACAAGGAGACGAGAATTATAGCCAAAGGCAAAGCAGATGATTAATTACACAAGGACAGTGTCCTCAAACATGGGACAATTATGGTTCCGAGAAACCTTCACAGAAAATAGGAAAAGACAATAAAATATGGAATGATGTTGCATCCCCCCACACTCATGCCTTCATTCATTCCAATCGTATTTATTGAGCACTTGGCGCTTGGGAAGTACAACTCGACAACATGTAGAGACGGTCCCTACCCAACAACAGGCTCACAGTCTAGAAATGGACTCACATGAAACAGAGCTTTAGATTGTGAACTCATTGGATTTTAAGTTCCTGGAGAGCAAAGATTGGGTCTTTTGTCTCTTTTGTATTCTCCCCCAACCACATAGGATGGTGCTTTGTGCACACAAAAGGGGCTTGATAAAGATGATTGATTGACTAATTAGAGATAGGAAACAGGTTCATTGAAAAGCTCCAGAGGATTTCCTAATTTTTGAGATTATTTTCTCCCTTATGGCGAGGAGGGTGGGAGAAATGAGACTGGTGTCAAAAAGGGAAGAAGTTTAAGTCTGGCCAGAAAACAGTGAGTTTGTGGAGAGGGCGAGAATGGGGTGAAAGGAGAACGGAAGAATGTCTGAGCGCAAGGGGAATCGGGAGGGCAGAGGGAGGAGGGATTGAGAAAGCCCAGATTCAGGTTTGAGGGAGCTCAAAGTGGAACTGGAGACAGGGCCAGGATTCTCTGCCAGGATCCCAGAGTAGACCAAAGGCAGAAAAAGCAGTGAAAGAGTGAGCTGAAATGGAAAGAAGCAGAGAAGGAGAATTAAAAAGAAAGAGGCTGAGAGAGAGATTGTGTGTGTATGTGTGAGAGAGAGAGAAAAGCATGTCAGAGAAAGAAAGTGGCAGAGAAGCCGGAGGGGCAGGGTTAAAGTGACCAGAGAGTCGGGCAGCGGAAATAAGCCAGATGAGCTGACTGGAAAGGGACACAAAGTCAGGGAAGGAAAGGAGGTGAGCAGGGAAGATTTAATGGGGAAGGATGTTAGTAGCCCATCATCAGCACTTAGCTGGCAAATAGTAAGCGCTTAAGAAATACCCAAATCATTATTATCCACAGCTGTGCCCCATTGCCTGGACTGTGACGGCAACGAGTTCTCCGCCTTCGGGAGTGCAGAGGCAGGGTCCCCTCCACTCTGGTCCCGGTCCCGGCCCCGGCTCAGGGGAGAGCTCCAGAGTCAGGGCTCAGGTCAGTTATCCAAGCCCCATCTCCACAAACCATGGGGACCCGAGTAGGCCTCGTTCCCATCCCTTCTTCCCGTCCACTTCTCCCACACAGGTCCCTCCCATCAGCAGAGACGTAACTCATCGTATCAGCAGAGATGCAGGCCCATCTCAGCCAATTTTTTTTTCTTTAAGTTCTGAGGGACATGAACGTGTTCGGAAGAAGCTAAAGCATGAGACGGGGCTGACTAAATAATTTGGACCCTGTCCCGCCTAAATCCTGATGCCTGGTCCCCTTGGTGATTGTCCTCTTGGGAGCCACACAACCTCGGCTCACTTCTGGCTCCCCCTCAAGTCCTCTCCTCTCCTCAGGATAAAGGGAGCTGTTCCTGGATTTGGCCTTGGGCCTCACAGGGGCCAAAATTCCTTTATGTTGGGGGAAGAGCGAGGAGGAGACGATAGACAGGGTCTCTTCAGATCTCTCATTGTTAGGTATCCCAATTTTTTCTTTCCTTGTCCCTCGGGAGGGATGGGGAGGAATCCGGTGAAGCCAAGGAAAACACGGTGGGTTTTTCTACAAGCCCACAGTACCACGACCCAAGTTGAACTGGCCCCGGCCAGGCTGTTTCCTCGAGGTGGCCGGCCAGGCTGGAGTGATGTATTCCCAGTAGACAATGTCCCTTCCTCCTCTCTGGCGCTCTTCCTTAGTTGTTTATGGTATTTATTTAGTGCTTTCTAAGTGCCGAACACTGGGGTATGCGCTGGAGTAGATACAAATATAACAGATCAGACCCTGTCCCAGGCTCATGTGGGCTCACTTGATACGGTGTTTTTACCCAGCAAACACTCAGTTAACACTACCGATTAAAAACTCAAGGAAGCAACGTGGCAATCTCGTTGTAGAGGGTTTGGCTACTGCCATCTGGAGATCTGCCACCGTTCGAATCTCAGCAGACTGGAGTTGGCTTCCTTAGCCCCAGTGGGTAGTGGTGGAGGAAGTGGGGGTTGGGTGAGTTAGTTTCCCCTTTCTCTCTCTCCCCACCTCTCACTCTTTCTCTCCTTCCCTCCATGCTCACCTCCTTCTCTTTGCCATTTTCTCTCTCTTCCCCGCCTCTTTGATCAGTCTCCTTCTAGGCCCTCCTGCCCCCTTTCTGCTTTGAGGATCTGCCCTCTCCCACTCCCCCCAAACCCAATGCAGAGGTAGAGGATTCTGGGCAGGGTTCAGGAGATGGAGAAGCTAAAAGTGGGAGCCATCCATGGCTACAAACTCGGCAGGCACCCGCCCCTCGACCACTCGGGAGTCGCCTCTCGGGGGAGGAGATCAGGACTTTATTAGACTTAGTGATGAAGAGGACGACAACACACGCACAATTCACACGCATCCCAAGCAGCATGTGGCCTCTCCCACCCCCTGATAGGGGTATCAAGAGTCAGAAGGATTCAAAGTCCAGAGCTCCGCTGAGGCCTGAGGAGGAGGAGGAGGACAGCGAAGAGAAGGAGGAGGGAGATGGTAAGGGAGGGTAGAGGGGAAGGAGCAGATGGAACAGGGAATGGATTTGTTCCCCACCCGTGTACCCCTCTGACCCTCCCTCTCAGACCTGCTCCCCCTACTCCCAGCAGCAGACTCGTCCAAGCCCATCGCTCCCTTCCCAGAATTCAGGTCCGCTCCGCCTGACCCAAGGTCTCTTCTCCTTCCTGGCTCACCTTGGGGCTTTTTGTGGATTGAAGGGGTCATCTGTGGGTCCAGGAAGGGTCCGAGGCCCCTCCCCCCCACCCTGACTCAGGTTCTCCGGGACCCTCCATATTCTCATAGGAGTCGCCGTCTGGAAAGAGCGGGAAAATCGTTGATGAGAGAGGACGGGGAGTTTAGTGGACTCTGGGAAGAAGGAAGAGGGGGCAGGGGGAGACAGGGGGCATGGGGCCTGGTGGCTTGGATTCTGAGAAGGAGCTAGGGCTCTCACCTTCTTCCCGACTGTGTTGGGGCTGGAGGGGCCGGGGCTGAGGGGCTGCATACACGGCGCCCCTCATATCCTCATACGACTGAGACCCTGTGAGGGGGCGGGAGAAGGAATAAGGGCTGGTTCCTAGGGGCTGGGCAGTCCATCCCGGGGCTAGGGGCAGGATCCGTGCCAGGGGTAGGAATTTGAGGGATCGGGGAAGGATCATCGGGGGGGAATCAGTCCCTCTCGGGGTCTCACCCACGGACAAGGCCGCACAGCTCTGCTCCCAGGAGGGGCCTCCAGGACTCAGGAAGTCTAGTGGAAGATGGGGGACATGGGGTACTGCTCTCACCTCTGCCCTAGAATCCCACTCCCTGAGGCCTCCCCTTCCTCTACCTGTCACTGGGGCCTCGGGCAGAGGCAGCTCCTCATCCTCATTCTCGTAAGAGTCACCTGCAGGGGAAAGAGGGAGGCAGGGTTATGAGCAGGGAGGGAAGGTTGGTAGGGTTATAATAATAATGATAGAATTTATTAAGCGCTTACTATGTGCAAAGCACTGTTCTAAGCGCTGGGGAGATTACAAGGTGATCAGGTTGTCCTACGGGGGGCTCACAGTTTAAATCCCCATTTTACAGATGAGGTCACTGAGGCGCAGAGAACAATAATAATAATAATAATGGCATTTATTAAGCGCTTACTATGTGCAAAGCACTGTTCTAAGCGCTGGGGAGGTTACAAGGTGATCAGGTTGTCCCACAGGGGGCTCACAGTCTTAATCCCCATTTTACAGATGAGGGAACTGAGGCCCAGAGAAGTGAAGTGACTTGCCCAAAGTCGCCCAGCTGACAAGTGGCGGAGCCAGGATTTGAACCCATGTCCTCTGACTCCAAAGTCTGGGCTCTTTCCACTGGGCCATGCTGCTTCTAATGACCAGGGAAGGAAGGTAGAAGGGTGGCAACCTTCTCCTAGGCCTGTCAACACTTCCCTCTCTTGTCCCTCAGTTGCTTCTCACTACCATTCAGCGTGGCTCAGTGGAAAGAGCCCGGGCTTTGGAGTCAGAGGTCAGGGGTTCAAATCCCAGCTCTACCAGTTGCCAGCTGTGTGACTTTGGGCAGGTCACTTAACTTCTCTGTGCCTCAGTTACCTCATCTGTAAAATGGGGATTAAGATTGTGAGCCCCCCGTGGGACAACCTGATCACCTTGTAACCTCCCCAGCGCTTAGAACAGTGCTTTGCATGTAGTAAGTGCTTAATAAATGCCACTATTATTATTATTATTATTATTACCATTCACCCTCCAACCTGACAGTGCTACCGCAAGCCTCTCGAAGAGCTCCCTGTGTCCTGCCATCTCACACCTTCCTGGCGTCCTCCCCAACTTGCACCCCCCCAAACCCACTCCGTAGCCCTTCCTCATTACCATTGGAGAAGGAATCTTCATCATCATCTTCATTCTCAGGCCCCTGAGACGTTCCCTCAGCATTCTCATAGCAAAACCCATCTGGAACAGAGAAAGGAGAAGGGAAGTGAGAAGGGAAAGAAGGTGATAGGGGAGAGGAAGGGGCAAAGAAAAGGGAACGGAGTTAGGATCCAGAGGCGACGGCCCACATGTCTACATGTTCTTGGTAGCCTCCGAGGGGAGAAGGGCCATGACAGAGGACGCTGGAAAGAATACTGGCGTTTCCGCCCTGTGGGATCCGGGCCCAGGACTGAGGAAAGGGGAAAATGGCGGGGTTGTCCAGGAGGGGTGGGGGGCGATGGGAGGACAGGCGATGTCTCTACCTTGGGACAGCTGGTCCTGCTCTGAAAAGGAGTCCCCATTCTCATAGGCCTCAGACTCCTCATCGTTGTCTGGCTCCTCATAACCCTCCTCCTCCGCCTCCACACCTGAGAAACGGACAAGGGCACCAGTCAACCCTAAGGACCCACCTCCCCTGGTTTTCCCTCCCTTTCCTGGCCCCCAAAACCTTTCCAGTCCCACTTGTCATAACCCAGGCCCCCTGATCCCGGCCTTCATTCCATAGCTCCTCTCATGGATGTAGACCCTACCCCTGCTCCTGCTCCTTGCTGGCCCCCTTCCTCTTCCTTCCCCTCTTCCTCAATCTTGTCCTAATTCCCTGGAACCAGGCAGAGCAGAGAGTCCCACACCCAGCTTCCCGGCCCCAAGCAGGACTCTCTCTTCCAGCCCACCCCAGATCCCAGTTCACTCTCTGGCCACCCTGCCTCGTCCAGACCTCTAGCCCTGTTGCTGCCCCCACGAGCTTCCTGAAACAAACATATTCCACTACTTCAGGATCCAGGTTCCCCCAGAGGCTTCCTCCAACTGGCAACTGGACTTTCTGCAGGTCCCTCCAAGACTCCCAGCCCTCAGGCATCCATTTTCAAGCCCTCCACACTCAGAGCAACTCACCATCTGAT
The DNA here is from genome assembly GCF_015852505.1 of Tachyglossus aculeatus. NCBI lineage: Eukaryota > Metazoa > Chordata > Mammalia > Monotremata > Tachyglossidae > Tachyglossus > Tachyglossus aculeatus. The sequence continues at coordinate 12,765,704 of NC_052086.1, forward strand.
TCCGGGGGCGTCCCGAGGCCGACGGGGGAGAGCCGCAGTTCCTGGTCCTCTTGACCACCACGAAGCAGGTTTCTGTAGGAAGTAGCTGCCACCTGAGTGGTCCCTGGGGCTGCCTTCCTTCGGAGGGCCCGGCCTGAGGGAGGGGAGCAGATGGGGTGACTCGGGGGCTTCCGGAACTATGGGGGAAGAAGTTGAGGGTGCTCCTGGGCAGTCCCCAAGAGTCACAGAGCCACAGCCCCACCTCTCCCCATCCACCAGGCCTCTGCCCAACCACAGGGCAATTGCCACTCCCCAACCACCACTCTGCCTCTCTGGGCCAGGACGGGAGCCCTCCCACTCCTCCCAAAGCCGCAGGACACAGGGTCCACGCTTTGCACCGACTCCGCCACCGCCCAGGCCTCCGCTCCTGGAGGGAAGGGGAGCGGAGTCTTCCTTGGCTTCTCCTCTCCTCAGGAACCGACTTCAAGATTGGGAACTTCGGACCCAGAGGGAAGGACTGAAGGAATCACCGCTCCAACCCCACCCCTCAAGGACCCAGTTGTTGGCCAGGGCCCAGAGGCCAATCAATCAATCAATCGTATTTATTGAGCGCTTACTATGTGCAGAGCACTGTACTAAGCGCTTGGGAAGTACAAATTGGCAACACATAGAGACAGTCCCTACCCAACAGTGGGCTCACAGTCTAAAAGGGGGAGACAGAGAACAGAACCAAACATACCAACAAAATTAAATAAATAGGATAGAAATGTACAAGTAAAATAAATAAATAAATAAATAGAGTAATAAATATGTACAACCATATATACATATATACAAGGTGCTGTGGGGAAGGGAAGGAGGTAAGATGGGGGGATGGAGAGGGGGACGAGGGGGAGAGGAAGGAAGGGGCTCAGTCTGGGAAGGCCTCCTGGAGGAGGTGAGCTCTCAGCAGGGCCTTGAAGGGAGGAAGAGAGCTAGCTTGGCGGAGGGGCAGAGGGAGGGCATTCCAGGCCCGGGGGATGACGTGGGCCGGGGGTCGACGGTGGGACAAGCGAGAACGAGGTACAGTGAGGAGATTAGCGGTGGAGGAGCGGAGGTTGCGGGCTGGGCAGTAGAAGGAGAGAAGGGAGGTGAGGTAGGAGGGGGCGAGGTGATTGAGAGCCTTGAAGCCCAGGGTGAGGAGTTTCTGCCTAATGCACAGATTGATTGGTAGCCACTGGAGATTTTTGAGGAGGGGAGTAATATGCCCAGAGCGTTTCTGGACAAAGATAATCCGGGCAGCAGCATGAAGTATGGATTGAAGTGGAGAGAGACACGAGGATGGGAGATCAGAGAGAAGGCTGGTGCAGTAGTCCAGACAGGATAGGATGAGAGCTTGAATGAGCAGGGTAGTGGTTTGGATGGAGAGGAAAGGGCGGATCTTGGCAATGTTGCGGAGCTGAGACCGGCAGGTTTTGGTGACGGCTTGGATGTGAGGGGTGAATGAGAGAGCGGAGTCGAGGATGACACCAAGGTTGCAGGCTTGTGAGACGGGAAGGATGGTAGTGCCGTCAACAGAGGCCAGAAGCTCTCAGAGAGCAGTTGTTGCCAGTAAGCACTTCTGACCCAAGGCCCCTCAGGTGTCCTGGACAGGACAGAGACAGGGGAGCAGTCCACGGACCCCTGAGAGCTCTCCCTGAGAGGAGGCGAGAGGAAGCCAGCGGCTGGCACTCTCGCCCTGAGGTCTCTGCCAGTCTCTCCCTGCTGCTGCTCCCCATCCTTCAGCCATCATCTTCCTCCTTGGGGTGCAAACAGGAAGGTAGTAGAGAGCCTGGCCCAGCAGCGCAGGAGGCAGGGAGTCCGGCTTGTGGATGCTCCAGCCAAGAAGCCGCCTCAGAGGCTCTACTGCAACTAAGGATATTCACAACGGACCCGCGCAGCCAACTCAGTTGTGGCCCACCCCAGGCGGTACCGATCCCCACCAGGAGAGTCCTGGTCCAGGGCATCCCAATGGGTGGGGGAGAGTCCTGGTCCAGGACATCCCACTGGGTGGGGAAGAGCCCTGGGTCAAGTCAGCAGAGGTCCTGAGTTCAATCTGGAGCGAGTCCTGTGGGGTCCCGGGCATCCCAGCCCCGAGAGCTAAAGAGCACGCCCACAGTCTGGCTCAATCCCGGAACCAAGCCAGCATCCTGGGCTCTCCAAACAGGGGGGTCTTGTCCTCATCCCTGTGGCTTGACTGGATCGGCTCCAGACTCCCGGAGGGACAGGGAGCAGCAAAATCCGCTGGTATCTGCCCCTGGACTTGGCCTCGTAGAGGAATTTTCCATTCCAGAGGGTGGAGAGGCTCAAGGGGCCGGTAGTCTCGGGAGAATCACGTGGAGGCGATCTGGGGAGCTGAGGGGCTTCTGAGGAGCAGGGGGAGGGTTTGGAAAAGGGTGGGTTAAGGACAAGCAGCGTGGCTCAGTGGAAAGAGCCCGGGCTTGGGAGTCAGAGGTCATGGGTTCAAATCCCGGCTCTGCCGCTTGTCAGCTGTGTGACTTTGGGCAAGTCACTTAACTTCTCCGTGCCTCAGTTACCTCATCTGTATAATGGGGATTAAGATTGTGAGCCCCACATGGGACAACCTGATCGCCTTGTATCCTCCCCAGCCCTTAGAACAGTGTTTTGCACATAGTAAGCACTTAACAAATACCAAAATTATTATTATTATTGGGGCGGGGGTGGTTACAGGCAAATCAATCAATCAATCAATCGTATTTAATGAGCGCTTACTGTGTGCAGAGCACTGTACTAAGTGCTTAGGAAGTACAAGTTGGCAACATATAGAGACAGTCCCTACCCAACAGTGGGCTCACAGTCTAGAAGGGGGAGACAGAGAACAAAACAAAACAGATTAACAAAATAAAATAAATAGAATAGATATGTACAAGTAAAATAAATAAATAAATAGAGTAATAAATACGCAAAGGCATCAGGAGCTTCACTGACCGTTCCCCGGAAGGGTCATCACATTTCCATATTGATTCTGAGTTGTGGGTCCGGTAACCTTGAAGAACCTGGAGTGGAGCAAGATAAAGGCTGGAGAATGAGCCGGAGAAGGGCCCGGGGCACGCGGGGTGGAGAGGGGAGCGGGGTCTCTAGACTGGAAGCTTGTTATGGGCAAAGAACGTCTCTGCTGATTCTGTTGTACTCTCCCCAGAGGATAGTACAGTGCTCTGCACATAGTCAGTGCTCAATAAATACCATTGAGTGGTTGATTGATTTGTTTCAGCTGGGAGTCTCCTGAAGCACAGAGAAGGGGACTCCAGCACCCCATGGCTCCAACTGAAATCAGCGCTGAGCTAAGGTAGGGCCTAGTGGCTCACAGTTTATAGCTCTAGCAACCAGATTAGATGTGAGGAGATTAACGGTGGAAGGACTTCCTTCCTAACACCTTGGCCCTAAGGGACCCAAACCCCCACTCTCCCACCAAAGAGGGAGAAGGTTCACTAGTTCCAACGAGAACAAGAACATCGAGGGGGAAACGGAGCTTAAGGACAGGAAGCTATTGGCTGGACTGGTTGGGTGTCATCTCTCCCAGAAGATGGTAGAAGGAAGGAAGAACTCCTTGGACTCCCATTAGTAGGGTTAGAGTTCGGTTAGGGTAGGGACGGAGAAAGAAAGGGATTAGGGACTGAGAGGTGAGATTCCGTTGGGTCACGTTACCTCCTGGTGAGATCAGTCATCCTTTTCCTTTTCCTCCTGGTAAGCAGGGCTGGGTCGGAGAAGAGTCAGGAGAAATGGGGTCAAGGGGGACAAGAGACGGGGGCGTCCCAAGGGCTGGGGAATCGGGGTGGATGAGGGGTTTATGTCAGGCAGGAAGGTTAGAAAGTCTGAATTCAGATTTCTTAGTCAAAGGATCAGTGGGTTGGAGGTGGATGTTGAGAGTCAAGAGGTGAAGGACTTAAGGGTCAGCCTGGTCCTTTGGTTTAGGGGCACTCACCTCTCTTCACCTTGAGGAAAATGATCACCGCTGCCAGACAGATGGTGACGTAGGCCAAAGCGATGGCTGGGACCTTCCAGCCCTTGGCCCCAAGCAACCAGCGCCACACTGGTGATAGGAAATAATAATAATAATGATGGCATTTAATTAAGTGCTTACTATGTGCAAAGCACCGTTCTAAGCGCTGGGGAGATTACAAGGTGATCAGGTTGTTCCACGGGGGGGCTCACAGTCTTCAGCCCCATTTTACAGATGAGGGAACTGAGGCCCAGAGAAGTGAAGTGACTTGCCCAAAGTCACTCAGCTGACAAGCGGTGGAGCCGGGATTTGAACCATGAACTCTGACTTGAAGCCCGGGCTCTTTCCACTGCACCATGCTGCTTCTCTAAGGAAGGGAGGGAAGGGGAGGCGGGGTGTAGTGGGGATGAGATGGAAATCCCCCAACTCCCAAGCTGACCTGCCAGCCCCCAACCCTCCACAGCCCCAGAAGGGAGAAGGGGAAGGAGATTCATTGCTTTCTGTCTCCCCCTTCTAGACTGTGAGCCCGTTGTTGGGTAGGGACCGTCTCTAGATGTTGCCCACTTGTACTTCCCAAGCGCTTAGTCCATTCATTCATTCATTCATTCATTCATTCATTCAATCGTATTTATTGAGCACTTACTGTGTGCAGAGCACTGGACTAAGCACTTGGGAAGTCCAAGTTGGCAACATATAGAGACGGTCATTCATTCATTCAATCGTATTTATTGAGCGCTTACTGTGTGCAGAGCACTGGACTAAGCGCTTGGGAAGTCCAAGTTGGCAACATATAGAGACGGTCATTCATTCATTCAATCGTATTTATTGAGCGCTTACTGTGTGCAGAGCACTGGACTAAGCCCTTGGGAAGTACAAGTCGGCAACATATAGAGACGGTCATTCATTCATTCAATCGTATTTATTGAGCGCTTACTGTGTGCAGAGCACTGGACTAAGCCCTTGGGAAGTACAAGTCGGCAACATCTAGAGACGGTCCCTACCCAAAAGCGGGCTCACAGTCTAGAAGGGGGAGACGGACAACAAAACATATTAACAAAATAAAATGAATAGAATTAATATGTACAAATAAAGTAAATAAATAGAGTATCCAAACACATATGCAGCGGGCTCACAGTCTAGAAGGGGGAGACAGACAACAAAACATATTAACAAAATAAAATAAGTAGAATAAATATGTACAAATAAAATAGAGTATCCAAACATATATGCAGCAGGCTCACAGTCTAGAAGGGGAAGACAGACAACAAAACATATTAACAAAATAAAATAAGTAGAATAAATATGTACAAATAAAATAGAGTATCCAAACATATATGCAGCAGGCTCACAGTCTAGAAGGGGGAGACAGACAACAAAACATATTAACAAAATAAAATAAATAGAATAAATATGTACAAATAAAATAAATAAATAGAGTATCCAAACATATATGCAGCGGGGTCACAGTCTAGAAGGGGGAGACAGACAACAAAACATATTAACAAAATAAAATAAATAGAATAAATATGTACAAATAAAATAAATAAATAGAGTATCCAAACATATATGCAGCGGGCTCACAGTCTAGAAGGGGGAGACAGACAACAAAACATATTAACAAAATAAAATAAATAGAATAAATATGTACAAATAAAGTAAATAAATAGAGTGTACAAACATATATACAGCGGGCTCATAGTCTAGAAGGGAGAGACAGATAACAAAACATATTAACAAAATAAAATAAATAGAATAAATATGTACAAATAAAATAAATAAAGAGTATACAAACATATATACAGCGGGCTCACAGTCTAGAAGGGGGAGACAGACAACAAAACATATTAACAAAATAAAATAAATAGAATAAATATGTACAAATAAAGTAAATAAATAGAGTGTACAAACATATATACAGCGGGCTCACAGTCTAGAAGGGAGAGACAGACAACAAAGCATATTAACAAAATAAAATAAAGAGTATACAAACATATATACAGCGGGCTCACAGTCTAGAAGGGGGAGACAGACAACAAAACATAGTAACAAAATAAAATAAATAGAATAAATATGTACAAATAAAATAGAGTATACAAACATATATGCAATGGGCTCACAGCCTAGACAGACAACAAAACAAGACATATTAACAAAATAGAATAAATATGTACAAATAAAATAAATAAATAGAGTATACAAACATATATACAGCTGGCTCACAGTCTAGAAGGGGGAGACAGACAACAAAACATATTAACAAAATAAAATAAATAGAATGAATATGTACAAGTAAAATAAATAAATAGAGTATCCAAACATATATGCAGCGGGCTCACAGTCTAGAAGGGGGAGACAGGCAACAAAACAAGACATATTAACAAAATAAAATAAATGGAATAAATATGTACAAGACATAGTAACAAAATAAAATAAATAGAATAAATATGTACAGGTAAAATAAATAAATAAATAGAGTAATTAATGTGTATTATATATATATTATTATAGGGGGCATCTCTCGGGACCCCCGGGGGGAAGGAGGAGGGCCCTGGCCCCTCTGCCTCCCGGCATCCTCTCCGCCTGGCTGGTGTCCAGGGTGGGCCCAGGAGGTTGACCTCTGACCTCTGACCTCTGATCTTCTGGCCAGAGGGCCTTTTTCCCCCCTCCTTCTCTGGTCCAGGGTGGCGGGCCGGTCCTGCCCGTCCCCTCGAGCTCACTGGAAGTCCAGTGCTCTGCACACAGTAAGCGCTCAATAAATACGACGGAATGAATGAACGAAAGAAATCCCGAGATAAGAGGGAGTGGTGGAGAGGGCTCATGGGTGTCGCATACCTGGCCGAGAGATGATGGTCAGCTGTAGGTTGTAGGTCAAGTTGCCATGGTGACAGTGGTAGATCCCAGCATCCTGGAGAGTGGCATGAGGCAGCAACAGGAGGGATCCTCCCCGCGGAGTTCCCAAGACCCAGAGTTCCCGGACCAGGGCTCCCTTCCCCAGCTCCAGGCTTAGCAGTGGGGTTGGGGTCAGTGACCCGGGGTGGAAAAGGACCCAGGACACCAGGCCCTGGAACGGGGAAGCCAGGGGCGACCCGCAGGGGAGCCGGAGGGGAGAGCCAGGGGAAGAAATCAGTTCCAAAGGATCTGGGGGAAAGAGAGGATGGAGTCAGGGGAGAGTCTGGGGGGAATTGAAGGACCCACCCAAACTCAGGAACCCATCCTCCCGTTGTTGGACAGGGACCATCTCTATATGTTGCCAACTTGTACTGTAGAGCATTGTACACAGTAAGCGCTCAATAAATACGATTGAATGAATGAATGAATGAATCCCCAGGCCCCCAGCCTGGCCTAAGGGATAGAGCACGGGCCTAGGAGACAGACGGATCTGGGTTCTAATCCTGGCTCAGCCACCTGTCAGGTGTGTGACCTCGGACGAGTCACTTCACTTCTCTGGGCCTCGGTTACCTCGTCTGTCAAATGGGGATTAAGACTGTTAGCCCCAGGTGGGACAGGGACTGTGTCCAACCCGGTTTGCCTGTTTCCACCTCCGTGCTTAGTACACTGCCTGGCACATACTAAATGCTTAAAATTATTATTATTATTATTATTGTTGTTGTTGTTGTTATTGTTATTATTGTTATTATTATTCTCCCTCAACATTGTTAACCCTGGACCCCCTAGCCACACTTGCCCTGCAAACCTGGTTCCCTCCATTTCCTAGTTTTCAGATAATTGATCTCTGTTCACCTCTGATAATAATAGTAATTATAACAATAATATTTGTTCAGCGCTTACTATGCGCCAAGCGTTATCATAAACACCAGGGTAGATAGACGATAAGTAGGTTGACCACAGTTCCTGTCTCACATAATAATAATAATAATAATAATAATAATAATAATAATGGCATTTATTAAGCACTTACTATGTGCAAAGCACTGTTCTAAGTGCTGGGGAGGTAACAAGGTGATCGAGTTGTCCCACGGGGGCCTCACAGTCCCCATTTTACAGATGAGGTAACTGAGGCCCAGAGAAGTTAAACGACCTGCCCAAAGTCACATGGCGCTCACAGTCTAAAGGGGAAGGAGAACAGGTATTGAATCCCTATTTTACAGATGAGGAGACTGAGGCACCCAGAAATTCAGTGACTTGCCCAAAATCACACAATGGACAAGTGGGAGAGCGGAGATTAGAACCCAAGTCCTCTAACTCCCAAGAGAAGCTCATGCTCTTTCCACTAGGCCACACTGCTTCCCCAAATCCCTCCCAGTCCCCAGATCAGTCACCCTGTGGGTCAGCCGATCGTATTTATTGAGCGCTGACTGCGTGCAGAGCGCTGTACTAAGCGCTTGGGAGAGTACACTAGAACAATAAAACAGACGCATCCCCTGCCCCAAGTAAGCTTCCAGTCGTACCTCCCGTTTGGTTGCGGCTGCTTTTGGTGTCCGCGCAGGGAGGAAGCTTTCCCCAGAGCTGAGGGCCATCCCTATTCCACACATACAGCAAGAGGGGATTAGAGTCATTTGGAGGAGGGAGGCCAATTGGCCCGGAGGATTCGGACGTGCTGGGGAAGTCGCCATAAGGAAGGGGCTTAGGGGAGACGCTTTTCCTGGGACCGCAATCCCCTACTCCTTCCTTTGGGGGATTCCACTGGAACCGCTTATCTGAAGAGAGAGAGACACAATAAAAAAAGGAAAAAGCGAAGGGAGACACAAAATAGTGGGATAGGGGAACACCTTGAACTCTCTCCTTTTCACTCCCCGACAGCTCTCTGGGACTGTTCCTTTTACTCCAAATTTCTCCTAGCCACAGTAAATCCATCGAAGGTATTCACTGAGCACTTACCGTGTGCAGAGCACTGAACTACGCGCTTGGGAGAGTACAACGTGTCTACCAGCTCTGCTATGGTGTTACAGTGTACTCTCTCAAGCTCTCAGTACAGTGCTCTGCACACAGTAAGCGCTTAATAAATACAATCGATTGATTTTACGTGATTGATACCATAGAGAAGGTAGACACAATCCCTGTCCGCAAGACCTTCCAAACTCACTCATTTATAATAATGGCATTTATTAATCGATTGATTATATGTGATTGATGCCATAGATAAGGTAGACACAATCCCTGTCCGCAAGACCTTCCAAACTCACTCATTTATAATAATGGCATTTATTAATCGATTGATTATATGTGATTGATGCCATAGAGAAGATAGGCACAATCCCTGTCCGCAAGACCTTCCAAACTCACTCATTTATAATAATGGCATTTATTAATCTATTGATTATATGTGATTGATACCATAGAGAAGGTAGGCGCAATCCCTGTCCGCAAGACCTTCCAAACTCACTCATTTATAATAATGGCATTTGTTAATCGATTGATTATATGTGATTGATACCACGGAGAAGGTAGACACAATCCCTGTCCGCAAGACCTTCCAAACTCACTCATTTATAATAATGGCATTTATTAATTGATTGATTATATGTGATTGACACCATAGAGAAGGTAGGCACAATCCCTGTCCACAAGACCTTCCAAACTCACTCATTTATAATAATGGCATTTATTAATCGATTGATTATATGTGATTGATACCATAGAGAAGGTAGGAACAATCCCTGTCCGCAAGACCTTCCAAACTCACTCATTTATAATAATGGCATTTATTAATCGGTTGATTATATGTGATTAATACCACAGAGAAGGTAGACACAATCCCTGTCCGCAAGACCTTCCAAACTCACTCATTTATAATAATGGCATTTATTAATCGATTGATTATATGTGATTGATACCATAGAGAAGGTAGGCACAATCCCTGTCCGCAAGACCTTCCAAACTCACTCATTTATAGTAATGGCATTTGCTAATCGATTGATTATATGTGATTGATACCACAGAGAAGGTAGACACAATCTCTGTCCGCAAGACCTTCCAAACTCACTCATTTATAATAAAGGCATTCATTAATCGGTTGATTATATGTGATTGATGCCACGGAGAAGGTAGACACAATCCCTGTCCACAAGACCTTCCAAACTCACTCATTTATAATAATGGCATTTATTAATCGATTGATTATATGTGATTGATACCATAGAGAAGGTAGGCACAATCCCTGTCCGCAAGACCTTCCAAACTCACTCATTTATAATAATGGCATTTATTAATCGATTGATTATATGTGATTGATACCATAGAGAAGGTAGGCACAATCCCTGTCTGCAAGACCTTCCAAACTCACTCATTTATAATAAAGGCATTTATTAAGCACTTACTATGTGCAAAGCACTGTTCTAAGCCCTGGGGAGGTTACAAGGTGATCAGATTGTCCCACTTGACAGATTTTACAGATGAGGCCCAGAGAAGTTAAGTGACTTGCCCAAAGTCACCCAGCTGACAAGCGGTGGAGCCGGGATTTGAACCGATGACTTCGGACTCCAAAGCCCGGGCTCTTTCCACTGAGCCACGCTGCTCCTCACTTCCCCATCACCCTTTTTTCTCCTGGCTCCAAGATCCACGAAAACCCTCATTCCACCCGCTTTCCGGTGCTGCGAACTATTCCCGGTTCCCCTCCGTCCCCCGACCCCCAGGGCCATCCCGGTCCCCGGCCCCCTGGCTCACCGCTGCCCTTCACGCTGACGGCGGCCCCCAACGTCGTTCCGTTCCCCGGCTCCGTCTGGTTCTCCGGCTGCAGCTTCTCACATAGGTAGAAACCACCGGTGTTGACTGAGACGTTCGTTATGAGCAGGGAGATGCCCAGAGGTCCAACCTGGGCTCCCAGGCCTGGGCCCAGCCATCGCAAAGGGATCCTCTTGCCCCCCCAGGACCAAGTCAGCTGCTCACGCAGGTCATCCCGGGGGCCAATAAGGCAGGGCAGCACTGCATCCCCCCCCTCTAAAGAGAGAGAGAGAGAGAGATGGGGGGCAGAGGGAAGACATGAGGCCTGAGAGGATGAACTTCTCCTCTACAATCTCCTCTTTCCCAGGGCCACGAGTCTCCTTCCCGGCCCTCCTTTCGCTCTTCCCCACCTTCCGGGAAGAGAGTTGATCTCCTTTCGTAGGCCCTACCTTCAACCTCCACCCGCAGCAGGTCCTGGGTCCCTACGCACACCGGAGCGAGAAGGAGGAGGAGGAGGAGGAAGAGAGGGGGCCGCATGGCGCTCTGAACTCAGGCTCCCCGTCTCCTGGCTCGACGCAGGGGACGTTGGAGGAGGTTGCGGGCCAAGGCCCACCAAACTGTGTCTCTGGCGGGGGCGGGCTACCTGTTCCTCAGGGAGGAAGGAACTTCACGGCTCAGTCCCCCACCCTACCCCCAGCCTGATCTCTTCGCCTAGACTCTTCGTTGGGGGAAATGGGTTCGATGACCCGAGAACCCACAGCTCTGCCCTTCCTCCGCCCCCCTTTCCCCATTACCTCCCCAGTGTCCCCTCCCTCTCTCCACCATTCTTCCCCGACTCCCCGTCAGCTCGCATTCCCACCATCCTTCATTCTCCCTTTCCAATATCCCTCTTTCTTCCCTCCTCCTAATATATTGCCCTGCACCCTCCCTCGAAGTAAGATCACATGCAAATATTGAGAGAAAAACAACTGAAGTCGTATGGACAGCTGAAAGAGTGGGAGGAGAGAAGTGAACTACAACTGCAAGTCGCTCCAGAAGAGGACCGTAGGAAGGCTGAGATTATTCAAAATAATAATAATAATAATAATAATGATTGCATCTATTAAGCACTTACTACGTGCAAAGCACTGTTCTAAGTGCTGGGGGGATACAAGGTGATCAGGTTGTCCCACTGGGGGCTCACAGTCAATCCCCATTTTACAGACGAGGTAACTGAGGCCCAGAGAAGTGAAGTGACTTGCCCAAAGTCACACAGCTGACAAATGGTGGAGCCGGGAGTTGAACCCATGGCCACTGACTCCAAAGCCCGTGCTCTTTCCACTGAGCCACGCTGCTTCATATTTTTATTACGTATTATTATATCACTACAGTTTATTATTTACATTTATTGTGGATTATTATTTATTTATGAATTATTCTTTATTGTTGAATTGCACTTTCCAAGCACGTAGTACAGTGCTCTGCACCCAGTACGTGCTCAATAAATATGATTGAATGAATGAATGAATGGACACAGCCCGAGTAAAAATGATGTTATGAAAGGGGGAGAAAAGAGCAGCAGAAAAATGAAAATAATGTTCACAGAAAAAATAAATGTAAAAAATTAGGACTTCAACAATCCCCAAACTGCAATGGCATAAGGGGAATTAATCAAGAATAATTTTCCTTCCTTGATGTGAAAAATACTCTACTCATACAAGAGCTGAAGAAATACGGTACCATTTGATAAGAACCCCCCCCTTCCGCATTCAATCTCTTAGCTTTATTCCCTTTCCACCGTCTACTGAATCCCATCACCAACATCATCATCAGTGGTATTTATTGAGTGCTTATTCTGTGCAGAGCAATGTACTAAGCCCTCGGGAGAGTACAACAGAGTTGATAGACACATTCCCTATCCACAGTGTATTTAATAATGATGGTATTTGTTAAGCATTTACTATGTGCCAAGCACTGTTCTAAGCACTGGTGTAGCTACAAGGTAATCAGGTTGTCCTACTTGGGGCTCACAGTCTTAATCCCCATTTTACAGATGAGGTAACTGAGGAACAGAGAAGTGAAGTGACTTGCCCCAAGTCACATAGCTGACAAGTGGCCGACCCTTAGAGATGAGCTTACTGTCTAGAGAAGCGGGTTTTTTTTAATGGCATTTATTAAGCGCTTACTATGTGCAAAGCACTGTTCTAAACGCTGGGGAGGTTACAAGGTGATCAAGTTGTCCCACGGGGGGTTCACAGTCTTAATCCCCCATTTTACAGATGAGGGAACTGAGGCCCAGAGAAGTGAAGTGACTTGCCCAAATTCACACAGCTGACAATTGGCGGAGCCGGCATTTGAACCCATGACCTCCGACTCCAAAGCCTGGGCTCTTTCCACTGAGCCACGTTGCTTCTTTATTCTGTGCCAGGCACTGTACTAAATGCTGCGATAATAATAACAATAATAGTAATAATAATGGTATTTGTTAAGCACTTACTATGTGCAAAGCACTGTTCTAAGCACTGGGGGGATACAAGGTGATTAGGTTGTCCCACGTGGGGCTCACAGTCTTCATCCCCATTTTTATAGATGAGGTAACTGAGGCCCAGAGAAGTGAAGTGACTTGCCCAAATTCACACAGCTGACAATTGGCGGAGCCGGGATTTGAACCCACGACCTCCGACTCCAAAGCCCGGGCTCTTTCCACTGAGCCATGCTGCTTCTTTCTTCTGTGCCAGGCACTGTACTAAACGCTGCGGTCGATACAAGACAGGTTGGGCACAATCCCTGTCTCACATGGGGGTGTCACAGTCTTAATCTCCGTTTTCCAGGTGAGGTAACTGAGGCCTAGAGGAGGTGAACTGACCTGCTCAAGGTCACGCAGCAATCAAGGGGCGGAATCTTCTAGACTGTGTTGGGTTGGGACCGTCTCTAGATGTTGCCGACCTGGACTTCCCAAGCGCTCAGTCCAGCGCTCTGCACACAGTAAGTGCTCAATAAATTGAATGATGAATGAATGAACTCAGGTCATCTAACTTCCATCTCTGTTGACGGCACTACCATCCTTCCCGTCTCACAAGCCCGCAACCTTGGTGTCATCCTCGACTCCGCTCTCTCATTCACCCCTCACATCCAAGCCGTCACCAAAAACTGCCGGTCTCAGCTCCACAACATCGCCGAGATCCGCCCTTTCCTCTCCATCCAAACCGCTACCCTGCTCGTTCAAGCTCTCATCCTATCCCGTCTGGACTACTGCATCAGCCTTCTCTCTGATCTCCCATCCTCGTGTCTCTCCCCGCTTCAATCCGTACTTCATGCTGCTGCCCAGATTGTCTTTGTCCAGAAACGCTCCGGGCATGTTACTCCCCTCCTCAAAAATCTCCAGTGGCTACCAATCAATCTGCGCATCAGGCAGAAACTCCTCACCCTGGGCTTCAAGGCTGTCCATCCATCCCCTCGCCCCCTCCTACCTCACCTCCCTTCTCTCCTTCTACTGCCCAGCCCGCAACCTCCGCTCCTCCGCCGCTACTCTCCTCACCGTGCCTCGTTCTCGCCAGTCCCGCCATCGACCCCCGGCTCACGTCCTTCCCCTGGCCTGGAATGGCCTCCCTCTGCCCATCCGCCAAGCTCGCTCTCTTCCTCCCTTCAAGGCCCTACTGAGAGCTCACCTCCTCCAGGAGGCCTTCCCACACTGAGCCCCTTCCTTCCTCTCCCCCTCATCCCCCTCTCCATCCCCCCATCTTACCTCCTTCCCTTCCCCACAGCACCTGTATATATGTATATATGTTTGTACATATTTATTACTGTATTTATTTTACTTGTACATATCTATTCTATTTATTTTATTTTGTTAGTATGTTTGGTTTTGTTCTCTGTCTCCCCCCTTTTAGACTGTGAGCCCACTGTTGGGTAGGGACTGTCTCTATAGGTTGCCAACTTGTACTTCCCAAGCGCTTAGTACAGTGCTCTGCACACAGTAAGCGCTCAATAAATACAATTGATTGATTGATTGATTGATTGATTCCAGGCCTCGGGTCTTTCCACTAGGCCACAAGGCCTCTCAGGCGCATCCCCTTACGCCTGGGCGGCTGGTTCGGGGGGCCCCGGGAGAGGAAGTGGGGGACCATGAAACTTGAACTCCCAGCTGCCACAGCATAGACACCCAAAACCCGCCTCCAGCTTCCTGTTTGTCCTAGGCCCGGCCCCAGGGGACCCTGCAGGTGGTAGGACTTGGGCTTTCCTTAGGCCGGGGGTGGGCAGAGCCCACTTCCCCACGCGCCCACCCTACCCTGGGAAGCAGTCTCGAGAGAGGAAGCCTTGAGGCCGGTCCAGAACGCCAAGGAAATGGCCGGGAATCATTCATTCATTCAATCGTATTTATTGAGCGCTTACTGTGTGCGGAGCACTGGACTAAGCGCTTGGGAAGTCCAAGTCGGCAACATCTAGAGACGATCCCTATCCAACAGCGGGCTTGCATTCATTCATTCATTCAATCAATCGTATTTATTGAGCGCTTACTGTGAGCGGAGCACTGGACTAAGCGCTTAGGAAGTCCAAGTTGGCAACATCTAGAGACGGTCAATCAATCAATCAATCAATCATATTTATTGAGCGCTTACTATGTGCAGAGCACTGTACTAAGCGCTTGGGAAGTACAAATTGGCAACACATAGAGACAGTCCCTACCCAACAGTGGGCTCACAGTTTAAAAGGGGGAGACAGAGAACAGAACCAAACATACCACCCAACAGTGGGCTCGCATTCATTCATTCATTCAATCGTATTTATTGAGCACTTACTGTGTGCAGAGCACTGGACTAAGCGCTTGGGAAGTCCAAGTCGGCAACATCTAGAGAGATGGCCCCTACCCAACAGCGGGCTCGCATTCATTCATTCATTCAATCATATTTATTGAGCGCTTACTGTGTGCAGAGCACTGGACTAAGCACTTGGGAAGGACAAGTTGGCAACATCTAGAGACGGTCCCTACCCAACAGCGGGCTCGCATTCATTCATTCATTCAATCGTATTTATTGAGCGCTTACTGTGTGCGGAGCACTAGACTAAGCGCTTGGGAAGTCCAAGTTGGCAACATCTAGAGACGGTCCCTACCCAACAGTGGGCTCGCATTCATTCAATCGTATTTATTGAGCGCTTACTGTGTGCGGAGCACTGGACTAAGCGCTTGGGAAGTCCAAGTCGGCAACATCTAGAGACGGTCCCTACCCAACAGTGGGCTCGCATTCATTCATTCATTCAATCGTATTTATTGAGCGCTTGCTGTGTGCAGAGCACTGGACTAAGCGCTTGGGAAGTTCAAGTTGGCAACATCAATACGACTGATTGATTGATTCATTCATTCATTCAATCATATTTATTGAGCGCTTACTGTGTGCAGAGCACTGGACTAAGCGCTTGGGAAGTCCCAGTTGGCAACATCTAGAGACGGTCCCTACCCAACAGCGGGCTCACAGTCTAGAAGGGGGAGACAGAGAACAAAACAAAACATATAAACAAAATAAAATAAGTAGGATAAATATGTACAGGTAAAATAAATAAATAAATAGAGTAATAAATCCGTACAAACATATATACATATATACAGGGCTGTGGGGAAGGGAAGGAGGTAAGGCGGGGGGGATGGAGAGGGGGAGGAGGGGGACAGTGCCGGGGTGAGGAGGGAGAGATGCTGAGGGTGTCTGTCTCCCCCTTCTAGACTGTGAGCCCACCGTTGGGTAGGGACCGTCTCTATATGTTGCCAACTTGTACTTCCCAAGCGCTTACTACAGCGCTCTGCACACAGTAAGCGCTCAATAAATACAATTGAATGAATAATAATAATAATGATGGCATTTATTAAGCGCTTACTATGTGCAAAGCACTGTTCTAAGTGCTGGGGGGAAACAAGGTGATCAGGTTGTCCCACAGGGGGCTCACAGTCAACCCCCATTTTACAGATGAGGTAACTGAGGCCCAGAGAAGTGAAGTGACTTGCCCAAGGTCACACAGCTGACAATTGGCAGAGCTGCTATTTGAACCCACGACCACTGACTCCAAAGCCCGGGCTCTTTCCACTGAGCCACCTGCTTCTCTATATGTTGCCAACTTGGGCTTCCCAAGCGCTTAGTACAGTGCTCTGCACACAGTCAGCACTCAATAAATACGATTGAATGAATGAATGAATGAATGAGGGCACTTGATTCAGTTGGGCAAACCCTGCATTAGGCCTCACCAGGCAAGAGGAGTCTCACCCCTCTTCAAGAAGCAGCGTGGCTCAGTGGAAAGAGCATGGGCTTTGGAGTCAGAGGTCATGGGTTCAAATCCCGGCTCCGCCAATTGTCAGCTGGGCGACTTTGGGCAAGTCACTTCACTTCTCTGGGCCTCAGTTGCCTTATCTGTAAAAGGCAGATAGTCCCCCTTCTAGACTGTGAGCCCGCTGTTGGGTAGGGGCTGTCTCTAGATGTTGCCAACTTGCACTTCCCAAGCACTTGGTACAGTGCTTTGCACACAGTAAGCGCTCAATAAATATGATTGATTGAATACGAATGAATGAATGAATACAAATGAATGAATACGAATGAATACGAATGAATATGAATGAATACGAATGAATGAATGCGAATGAGTATGAATGAATGGATGAATGCGAATGAATGAATACGAATGAATGAATACGAATGAATGAATGAATATGAATGAATGAATATGAATGAATGAATGAATACGAATGAATGAATATGAATGAATACGAATGAATGAATGAATACGAATGAATGAATACTAATGAATGAATATGAATGAATGAATGAATACGAATGAATACGAATGAATGAATGAATATGAATGAATGGATGGATGAATACGAATGAATGAATGAATATGAATGAATGAATATGAATGAATGAATATGAATGAATGAATACGAATGAATGAATGAATGAATATGAATGAATGAATACGAATGAATGAATACGAATGAATGAATGAATGAATATGAATGAATGAATATGAATGAATGAATACGAATGAATGAATGCGAATGAATGAATATGAATGAATGAATACAAATGAATGGATGAATGAATACGAATGAATGAATGAATACGAATGAATGAATACGAATGAATGGATAAATGAATGAATACGAATGAATACTAATGAATGAATGAATGAATACGTGTCTCCCCCTTTTAGACTGTGAGCCCACTGTTGGGTAGGGACTGTCTCTGTGTGATGCCAATTTGTACTTCCCAAGCGCTTAGTACAGTGCTCTGCACATAGTAAGCGCTCAATAAATACGATTGATTGATTGATTGATTGAATGAATGAATATGAATGAATGAAAATGAATGAATACGAATGAATGAATGAATACGAATGAATGAGAGACGTGAGAGGGGCGGGCCCTCTTCGTCTCGGTCCGGGAGTAGTTTCCTAATCTGTTCGGAAGCCTCCGAGTCCGTTCGGGGGCCTCCGAGTCCCTTCGGCAGCTTCCGAGTCCGTTCGGCGGCTTCCGAGTCCGTTCGGCGGCTTCCGAGTCCGCTCGGCATTTTCCGCGGCCGCCTCCGCGAGCGGGCTCGGGATCCTCCGGCCTCCGCTCGGCCTCGGCGGGGCCCGGCTGAGCCGGAAACACCCGAGCGGAGCCGGAAACACCCGAGCGGACCCGGAAGGAGGAGCGGCGGCGATGGCGGCGGCGGCGGCGGCCGAGGACAGGTGGCGGCGCGCGCCAGGTAAGTCCGAGCGGGGCGGGGGCGCGCCGCGCGTGCACGCGCCGAGCGCGCGCTCCCGGTGGGGGGAGGGGGGCGCCGGGAAACGGGGCGGGGCCGGAGGGGAAGCGCCACGTGCTGCTAATCCTCAGTCATTCATTCATTCATTCATTCATTCATTCGTATTTACTGAGCGCTTACTGTGTGCAGAGCACTGGACTGAGCGCTTGGGAAGGACATCATCATCATCCCAATAATGGCATTTATTAAGCGCCTACTATGTGCCAAGCACCGTTCTAAGCGCCGGGGAGGTTACAAGGTGATCAGGTTGGCCCACGGGGGGGCTCACACTTTTCATCCCCATTTTCCAGATGAGATCACTGAGGCCCGGTGAAGTGACTTTAGACTGTGAGCCCACTGTTGGGTAGGGACTGTCTCTATATGTTGCCAATTTGTACTTCCCAAGCGCTTAGTACAGTGCTCTGCACATAGTATGCGCTCAATAAATACGATTGATGATGATGATGATGATGACTGCCCAAAGCCACTCAGCCGACAAGTGGCGGAGCCGGGATTTGAACCCATGACCTCTGACTCCAAAGCCCGGGTTCTTTCCACCGGGCCACGCTGCTTCTCTAATCATCATCATCGTAAAGGTGGCATTTGTTAAGCGCTTACTATGTGCCAAGCACCGTTCTGAGCGCCGGGGAGGTTACAAGGTGATCAGGTTGGCCCACTTAGGACTCCCAGTCTTCATCCCCATTTTCCAGATGAGGTCACTGAGGCCCGGTAAAGTGACTCGCCCAAAGCCACCCAGCCGACAAGTGGCGGAGCCGGGATTTGAACCCATGACCTCTGACTCCAAAGCCCGGGCTCTTTCCACCGAGCCACGCTGCTTCTCTAATCATCTTCATCATTTGTTAAGCGCGTACTATGTGCCAAGCACCGTTCTGAGCGCCGGGGAGGTTACAAGGCGATCAGGTTGGCCCACTTAGGACTCCCAGTCTTCATCCCCATTTTCCAGATGAGGTCACTGAGGCCCGGTGAAGTGACTTGCCCAAAGCCACCCAGCTGACAAGTGGCGGAGCCGGGATTTGAACCCGTGACCTCTGACTCCAAAGCCCGGGCTCTTTCCACTGAGCCACCCTGCTTCTCTAATAATCATCATCGTAAAGGTGGCATTTGTTAAGCGCTTACTATGTGCCAAGCACCGTTCTAAGCACCGGGGAGGTTACAAGGCGATCAGGTTGTCCCACTTAGGACTCCCAGTCTTCATCCCCATTTTCCAGATGAGGTCACTGAGGCCCGGTGAAATGACTTGCCCAAAGCCACCCAGCTGACAAGTGGCGGAGCCAGGATTTGAACCCATGACCTCTGACTCCAAAGCCCGGGCTCTTTCCACTGAGCCACGCCCCGTCTGTAATCATCATCATCATCATCCTAAAGGTGGCATTTGTTAAGCACTTACTATGTGCCAAGCATTCATTCATTCAATCGTATTTATTGAGCGCTTACTGTGTGCAGAGCACTGTACTAAGCGCTTGGGAAGTACAAGTTGGCAACATATAGAGGCAGTCCCTACCCAACAGTGGGCTCACAGTCAAGCACCGTTCTAAGCGCTGGGGAGGTTACAAGGTGATCAGGTTGTCCCACTTAGGACTCCCAGTCTTCATCCCCATTTTCCAGATGAGGTCACTGAGGCCCAGTGAAGTGACTTGCCCTAAGTCACACAGCTGACAAGTGGCAGAGCCGGGATTTGAACCCATGACCTCTGACTCCAAAGCCCAGGCTCTTTCCACCGAGCCACACTGCTTCTCTAATAATCATCATCGTAAAGGTGGCATTTGTTAAGCGCTTACTCTGTGCCGAGCACCGTTCTAAGGACTGGGGAGGTTACAAGGTGATCAGGTTGGCCCACTTAGGACTCCCTGTCTTCATCCCCATTTTCCAGATGAGGTCACTGAGGCCCGGTGAAGTGACTTGCCCAGAGTCACATAGCTGACAATTGAGGGAGCCGGGATTTGAACCCACGACCTCCGACTCCAAAGCCCGGGCTCTTTCCACCGAGCCACACTGCTTCTCTAATAATCATCATCATAAAGGTGGCATTTGTTAAGCGCTTACTATGTGCTAAGCACCGTTCTCAGCGCTGGGGTGGTTACAAGGTGATCAGGTTGTCCCACGGAGGGCTCCCAGTCTTCATCCCCATTTTACAAATGAGGTCACTGAGTCCCGGTGAAGTGATTTGCCCAGAGTCACATAGCTGACAATTGGTGGAGCCGGGATTTGAACCCATGACCTCTGACTCCAAAGCCCGGGCTCTTTCCACTGAGCCACGCTGCTTCTCTAATCATCATCATAATAAAGGTGGCATTTGTTAAGTGCTTACTATGTGCCAAGCACTGTTCTAAGCGCTGGGAAGAAATCCAAGGTGATCAGGTTGTCCCACGGGGGTTCACAGCCCAGGCTTGGGAGTCGTTCATTCATTCAGTCGTATTTATTGAGCGCTCACTGTGTGCAGAGCACTGGACTAAGCGCTGGGGAAGTCCAAGCTGCAACAGATAGGGACGGTCCCTACCCAACGACGGGCTCCCAGGCTAGAAGGGGGGAGACAGACGACAAAACAAGTCGACAGGCGTCAATACCATCAAAATAGATAAATAGAATTATAGATTCATTCAGTCAATCGTATTTATTGAGCGCTCACTGTGTGCAGAGCACTGGACTAAGCGCTTGGGAAGTCATCATCATCATCAATCGTATTTATTGAGCGCTTACTATGTGCAGAGCACTGTACTGAGCGCTTGGGAAGTCCAAGTGGGCAACATATAGAGACGGTCCCTACCTAACGACGGGCTCCCAGGCTGGAAGTGGGGAGACAAAATCGTCAAAATTGTCAGAACAAATAGAATTATAGAGTCAGAGGTCGTGGGTTCTAATCCCAGCTCCGCCACTTGTCAGCAGGGTGACTTTGGGCAAGTCACTTCTCTGGGCCTCAGTGACCTCATCTGTCAATCAATCAATCAATCAATCGTATTTATTGAGCGCATACTATGTGCAGAGCACTGTACTAAGCGCTTGGGAAGTACAAATTGGCAACACATAGAGACAGTCCCTACCCAAGAGTGGGCTCACAGTCTAAAAGGGGGAGACAGAGAACAGAACCAAACATACCAACAAAATAAAATAAATAGGATAGAAATGTACAAGTAAAATAAATAAATAAATAAATAGAGTAATAAATATGTACAACCATATATACATATATACAGGTGCTGTGGGGAAGGGAAGGAGGTAAGATGGGGGGATGGAGAGGGGGACGAGGGGGAGAGGAAGGAAGGGGCTTAGTCTGGGAAGGCCTCCTGGAGGAGGTGAGCTCTCAGCAGGGCCTTGAAGGGAGGAAGAGAGCTAGCTTGGCGGAGGGGCCAAATGGGGATCAAGACTGTGAGCCCCAAGAGGGACAACCTAATAACCCGGTATCTATCCCAGCGCTTAGAACAGTGCTTGGCACAAAGTAAGCGCGTAATAAATACCAACATTATTGTTATTAGCAAGTCACTTAACTTCTCTGTGCCTCAGTTCCCTCATCTGTCAAATGGGGATGAAGACTGTGAGCCCCACGTGGGGCAATCTAATCACCTTGTATCCACCCCAGCGCTTAGAACAGTGCTTTGCACATAGTAAGCGCTTAATAAATGTCATTATTATTATTGTTATTATTATTATTTTACAGATGAGGTCACTGAGGCCCAGAGAAGTGAAGTGACTTTGGGCAAGTCACAACTTCTCTGGGCCTCAGTGACCTCATCTGTAAAATGGGGATTAGGACTGTGAGCCCCATATGGGACAACCTGATTACCTTGTATCCCCCCCAGCGCTAGAACCGTGCTTGGCACATAGTAATAATAATAATAATGATGGTATTTGTTAAGCGCTTACTATGTGCACAGCACTGTTCTAAGCGCTGGGGGATACGAGTCCCCCACAACCCAACAAGTCACAGTCTTCTTGACTGTAAGCCCACTGTTGGGTAGGGACCGTCTCTATATGTTGCCAACTTGTACTTCCCAAGCGCTTAGTCCAGTGCTCTGCACACAGTAAGCGCTCAATAAATACGATTGAATGAATGAATACAAGGTGATGAGATCGTCCCACATGGGGCTCACCGTTTTAATCCTCATTTTCCAGATGAGGTAACTGAGGCCCAGAGAAGTTAAGTGGCTTGCCCAAGGTCACACAGCTGACAAGTGGCCGAGCCGGGATTCGAACCCACGACCTCTGACTCCCAAGCCCGGGCTCTCTCCACCGAGCCATGCTGCTTCTGCTTCAGAGAGGTTTCGGCCCGTGGCATCATCAGTCGTATTTATTGAGCGCTTACTATGTGCAGAGCACTGCACTAAGCGCTTGCAGGAGGGCGTCACACCCAATGCAAGGGGGCAGGCCTCCGGGAGAGTGCATGGCAATCACTAATCAATCAGTATCAATAGTATTTATTGAGCGCTTACCCCTTCGGAGCTCTGCCCGCGGCGTTTGGGAGAAGGGAGGTAGTAGACACCGTCCCTGCCCTCAAAGGGCTGACCGCCCAGAGGATTTCTCCGGAGGGTACGACGAGGCCGCGAGAGGGAAAACAGAAGGGTGACGGGGAGGTGTCCTTCCCAAGCGCTTAGTACAGTGCTCTGCACACAGTGAGCGCTCAATAAATACGATGGAATGAAAGGCACCGTGGGATTCGTGGTGGGCCCAATGTGTGCCGAGGGTAGACGCGGGATACGCGGATCGGGAACAGTCCCTGTCCCGTGTGAGGCAGCCCTTCTGAGAGGGAGGGAGAAACAGGTGCTTTGCGCTTAATAAATGCCGTCATTATTATTTTGCTAATAGAGAAACTGAGGCACGGAGGAGTTTAGTGACCTGCCCGAGGTCACGGCAGGCAAGCGGTGAGGCTGGTCTCCCGACTCCCAGCCCCCTGCTCTTTCCACTGAGCCACACCAAGAGCCCCGGAGTGGCTGACTCAGGAAATCAATCAATCAATCAGTCGTATTTATTGAGCGCTTACTGTGTGCAGAGCACTGGACTAAGCGCTTGGGAAGTACAAGTTGGCAACATATCGAGACAGTCCCTACCCAACAGTGGGCTCACAGTCTAAAAGGGGGAGACAGAGAACAAAACCTAACAAAACAGAATAAATAGAATGGATATGTACAAGTAAAATAAATAGAGAAATAAATATGTACAAAGGGAAGGGAGGGAAGACCAGGAATTGGGTGGAGCGATGGGAGGGGAGAAGAGGAATGGGACGAGGGGACCCGGCCGATCCCCGGGATTTCTAGCAGGGGTGACCCGTGTACCGGCAGAGCCGGGGGAGGAGGAGGAGGAGGAGGAAGAAGAGGAGGAGACGGGGGAGCTGGACCGGCTGCGGGCCCAGCTTGGCGCGGCCCTGACGGAGATGGAGAACATGAAAGCCGTGGCGGAAGTGAGCGAGAGCACCAAGGCCGAGGCCGTGGCCGCGGTGCAGAGACAGTGCCGGGAAGAGGTGGCGTCCCTACAGACCATCCTCAAAGGTGAGCTCTCCCCCATCCCTTCCTTCTCTTCCCAGACCCTTCCCGACACGCCGCTCGCTGCTTCGAGGAATCGGTCTCCCTCTGCCCTCCCTCTGCCCATCCGCCAAGCTCGCTCTCTTCCTCCTTTCAAGGCCCTACTGAGCGCTCACCTCCTCCAGGAGGCCTTCCCACACTCAGCCCCTTCCTTCCTCTCCTCCTCGTCCCCCTCTCCATCCCCCATCTTACCTCCTTCCCTTCCCCACAGCACCTGTATATACGTTTGTACATATTTATTACTCTATTTATCTTACTTGTACATATCTATTCTATTTATTTTATTTTGGTAGTATGTTTGGTTTTGTTCTCTGTCTCCCCCTTTTAGACTGTGAGCCCACTGTTGGGTAGGGACTGCCTCTAGATGTTGCCAACTTGGACTTCCCAAGCGCTTAGTACAGTGCTCTGCACACAGTAAGCGCTCAATAAATACGATTGATGATGATGATGGTCCCGGCGGATCTCCCACCTCGGTTAGAAGGTCGGGGACCAGCGGAGTAATCAATCCGCCCTTCCTACTCAAAGACTTTCTACTTCTAGACTGTGAGCCCACTGTTGGGTAGGGACCGTCACTATGTGTTGCCAACTTGGACTTCCCAAGCGCTTAGTCCAGTGGTCTGCACACAGTAAGCGCTCAATAAATACGATTGAATGAATGAAAGATGATCCGTTGACGGCGATGTTCACCCGTGGGCGCACGCTTGACTGACTTTAGAGGTCACGGCGGCACCAGGAGCCAGTCGCAGCGGGCACCCACAAAGGTTGTCAGCCGTGTGGCTTTGGGCAAGTCACTTAACTTCTCTGGGCTTCAGTTACCTCATCTGTAAAATGGGGATTAATCAATCAATCAATCAATCAATCGTATTTATTGAGCGCTTACTGTGTGCAGAGCACTGGACTAAGTGCTTGGGAAGTCCAAGTTGGCAACATATAGAGACGGTCCCTACCCAACAGTGGGCTCACGGTCTAGAATGGGGAGACAGAGAACAAAACATATTAACAAAATAAAATAAATAGAATAGATATGTACAAGTAAAATAAATAGAGTAATAAATACGTACAAACATATATACATATATACAGGTGCTGTGGGGAAGGGAAGGAGGTAAGGCGGGGGGATTAAGACTGTGAGCCCCCCGTGGGACAACCTGATCACCTTGTAACCTCCCCAGCACTTAGAACAGTTCTTTGCACATAGTAAACGCTTCATAAATGCCATCATCATTATTATTATTATTATTGTATCTCATTGTGCAGACCTGTTTGTTGTCTGCAGCGCCTGGTGCTGTTTTTGCTTTGACTTCCTTGTCTTATGGTCCGTATCTACAAAGCTCCTGTCCGACACGAGCTGCTCCCCTCCCGGCTACGCTACCGCTACCGGAAACCGGAGAACGCCCATTGGGGCTTCGCCGGCGGAGTGAGGATTTCTTTCCGAAGCATCACCTCGGGCATCTCGTGTAGTGGAAAGGCTCCCTGGGGAAATCCTGAAAATAGCTCTCTAACAGCAACTCCCAAGTTAGCTACCCCAGCAGCTAACTTGCATCGGCTTTGGCCATAAATGGAGTTGCGATCGTAAAATCGTTGCAGACACTTGGCAGTGTTTCACACCCTTGGACCCACACACCTGCTTCTTACTGTATTCCGGGCGCTAGAACAATTTCTTCGCGCGGGTTCTCGGTCCTGAAAATGTCCAGGACCGGCGCGAGAGACTCCCTCGTCGTCATTGTTCACCTCACCCCATCTTTTGGTTCTTCTTCCTCTGACCCATGAACTATTTTGTGTCTGTGCCCTGCTTTGGATTGTAACCTCCCTGCAGTCAGGGAAGGTTTTGCCTCACTTCTTGTCGGATTCTCCCAAGTGCTCAGGACAGGGTTCTCTGCCCACAGCAGGCGCTGCATAAATACTTTTGAGTGGTTGAATTCTTTAGCAGGGACTTCAGAGACACTGGACCAGAATTTGGAGCTCCAAAGTCCCGTACAGACCTGAAGACCTCAAGGCGCACTAGTTGGGGCCCCTATTTAGGCTACAGCAAAAGTGGATCCATAGTTCATTTCAGCAGGGATTGCTGCTGGGGAGAGGAGGGACTTTTGTGTCTTTCTGACTGCTCCCTTGGGCCTCTGGAAGTTGCAGACCCGCACATATGTGAAACCACGGCACCCACAGGCATCCCCAACCCGAAATGGGAAGGGAAGGGGCTCTGCAGAAGCCGTATAGGCCGTCCGAATCCAGTGGACAACGGTTCCTTCCATCCAGAGCGACTGATGAAGCTCAGTCAGGAGACTTCTGCACTGAGAACCCCACGGGAAGGAATTGATTCGGGTGCTAGGGATTTGCACAGCGTGACTCGCACTCTCCTCCCCGCCAGTGATGCTCCTGCTGGGACAGGGAAAGCGATGGGCAACTGAGCTTAAGGGGATGACGGGATGCCCATGCAGTGATTCCCTGGGGGGAAGAGAAGGTGCGAGATTGCAGAGATCTGGGCTAGCCAGGTTAATTTGGGAATCGTCTGCGTAAAGGTGGTAACTGAAGCCGTGGGGAGCGAGGGAAAAGTGAGAAGAGACGGGGACACAGGAAGGAGCCTCGAGGGGCTCCCTCAGTTAGGGGTGAGAGGCCGAGGAAGGGCTGGTGAAAGAGACGGAAGGTTTGGCCGGGGATGCGAGAGGAGAACCAGGAGATTGGCAGATGGGTGAAAGCGAGGTTAGATAGCGTTTCTCGGAAATGGGCCTCAGTTGGCAGAGGTCGCTGAGAGGCAGAAGAGAGTGAAGAAAGCGGAGAGTCCATCAGACTTCGCAGGGAGGCGGTCAGTGGTTACCATGGAGAGTGCAGGGTCATCGTGCCTTGAAGGGAACAGAAACCAGACTTTAGAGGCAGTTGGAGGGAAGTGGAGACAGTGGGAGTGTCCAACCTGTTCTACGAGTTTGGACAGGAAAGGGAGGAGGGAGATGGGCTGGAAGCTGGAGGGTGGCAGTGGCATCCAAACAGGGTTCTTTTTTAGGATGGGGGAGGAGTGAGCATGTTTGGAGGGTCAGACGGGAAAGAGCTACCAGAAGTTGAACAGTCGAGGATGGCCGTCAGAGTCCCTCCCTTCTTCCCCCATTGCCTGCCATCTTCAACCGTTCTGTTTTCAAGGGCTCTTCCCCACTGCTTTCAGACTTGCCTACGTATCCCCATCCTAAAAAAAGCCCTCCCTTGACTCCGTGGCTCCCTCCAGTTATCGCTCTCTCCCCCTCCTACCATTCCTCTCCAAATTTCTCGTGAGAGTTGTTTACACCCGCCGTCTCCACCTCCTCTCCTCCAGTTCTCCCCTTGATCCCCTCCAGACTGGTTTCTGCCCCCTTCATTCCTTGGAAGAAAGCCTTCTCTAAAGGTCACCAGTGACCTTTTTTTTGCCAAATCTGACAAGACCACCTTCTTACCCTGAAAACTTATCCAACCTTGGCTTCTCTGACACTGTCCTCTCCTGGTTCTCGTCCTATCTTTTTTGTAGGCTCCTTCTCTGCTTCCCAGCCTCTGTCAAGTGGGAATCCCTCAAGACTCAGTTCTGGGGCCTCCTCTATTCCCATCTACACCTAGACCCTTGGAGGACTCATTCACTCCCATGGCTTCAGCTACCATTTCTGTGCGGATGATTTCCGAATCTACATCTCTAGCCCTGACCTTTCTCCGTTTTTTGTTTTTTTTATAGTATTTGTTAAGTGCTTCCTAAGTGCCAGGTGCTGAGGTAAATACAAGATAATCAGGTTGGACACATTCCATGTCCCACACGGGGCTCACGGTCCCATTTTACGGATGAGCTGAGGCACAGAGAAGGAAGTGAAGTGACTTGCCCGAGATCACCCAGCAGCCAAGTGGCAGAACTGGGATTAGAACCCAGGTCCTTCTGACGCCCAAACCCGTGTTCTTTCTACTAGGCCATCCTTCTCTGCAATCTCGCATTTCCTCCTGCCTTGTGGACAGGTAACGTGTCTTCCAACCCTGTTGTACTCTCCCAAGTGCTTAGTACCATACTTTCCACACAGAAAGTGTTCAATAAATACCATTGATGATGATGATGATGATGATGGTTAGAGTGGATGCAGTCAGAAACGTTGTAGAGAGGGTAGAAATCAGTCAATCAACTGCATTTATTGAGCATTTACGGTGTGCAGAGCACTATACTAAGCCCTTTGGGAGAGTACAATATAATAGCATCGGTAGATACGTTCCCTGCCCACGGGGAGCTTACGGCCTAGAAGGGGAGACAGACATTAATATAAATAAATTACGGCTCTGTACGCAAGTGCTGTGGGGCTGAAGTTGGGACGGATAATGTGCGCTTCAATCAATCGATCAATCAATCATAGTTATCTTGAAAGCAGGAAAGAGACGGGGAGGATAAGACTTCCACACTCCAGGAAGACTCCTCTTCCTACCATTCATTCATTCGTTCATTCAATCGTATTTATTGAGCGCTTACTGTGTGCAGAGCACTGTACAAGGCGCTTGGGAAGTACAAGTTGGCAACATAATAATAATGATGGCATTTATTGAGCGCTTACTATGTGCAAAGCACTGTTCTAAGCGCTGGGGTAGATACGAAGTAATAAAGTTGTCCCACCAGGGGCTCACAGAATTAATCCCCATTTTCCAGATGAGGTAACTGAGGCCCAGAGAAGCGAAGTGACTTGCCCAAAGTCACCCAGCTGACAGGTGGCGGAGCCGGGATTTGAACCCGTGACCTCTGACTCCAAAGCCCGGGCTCTTTCCACTGAGCCACGCTGCTTCTCTATAGAGATATATAGAGACGGTCCCTACCCAACAGTGGGCTCACAGTGTAGTCTACCACACAACTTCCTCCAAAATTCGTTTTCTCATCCCGCCCTCTCTCCGTGGTTCCTCCTCCGCCGCCTTCCCACTGGTGGAGACCCCCAGATCAGCTCCTGGACGGGGCTCCCGGGGCTGCGGGCCCAAACCGGCCTTCTGGGAGCCTGATAACTGAAACCCCCTCTACGTCCCCCGCCGCCGACCCTCTTCCCCTCATCTCTCTCTCTCTCTGTCTGTCCTTCCCCAAGACTCTATCAGCAGCTACGAGGCTCAGATCTCTTCTCTGGAGCAAGAGCGGCGACAAGAGCAGCAGAGCCGAGAGGCCCGAGAGCGGGAGCTGAGCCGGCTGAAGCAGCTGCTGTCGCGCTCTCACCCCCTGGACTCCTTGGAGAAGCAGATGGAGAAGGTGGGCGCTGGGGCCGGCCCCGGCTGCGTTCGGGGAGAGCGCGAGGGAGCCCTAAGCCGGGCGGTGTCCCTGAGGTGAGGTGGGAAGGTGGAAGAGGCCATCCCGCCGCCTCCACTTCCCCCAACCCTCGGGGCAGCGTCCGAGTGGGGCCTTGCCCGGTCCTGCCCTGCCCACCTCCAGGCCCACGAGGACTCCGAGAAGCTGCGAGAGATCGTGCTGCCCATGGAGCAGGAGATCGCAGAGTTGAAGGGGAAGCTGCTGAGGGCCGAGGAACTGATCCAGGAGATCCGCAGGGGCGAGGTGAGTAGGCGGGAGCGCCCGTGGAGGCAAGGAGAGGGACGAGGAGGGCGGCCTGGGGGAGGCAGGGCGGGTGGGCGAGGGGGAGGGCGGCTGGACGGCCGCCAGGGTCACGCGGGAAACGCTCTGACCGGCCCTCGGGGCGCCCCTTGTCTCTTGCCGACCGACCCGCGCCCAGGGTTCCCTCCGTCCCCGCCGTCACTCCCTGCACGGTTCGGCGGAGTCGCTGCCTCTACCCCGCGACCCGTCGCCCCCCGCCGGAGCAGCCGGAGGACCTGGGCGGGGACGGGGGAGTGGCCGCCGAGGCCTTTGCCCGAAACTGTGGGGACAGCGCCTCGCTCTCCTCCTTCTCCTTCTCGCTCGGGGGGCCCGGCAGCAGCGCCTCCCTGCCCCGGGGCCACAGGGGGCTCAGCCCAGAGCAGGAAGAGACGGCCTCCCTCGTCTCCACGGGGACCCTGGTGCCCGAGGGCATATACCTGCCGCCTTCCGGCTACCAGCTGGTCCCGGACCACCAGTGGGAGCAGCTGCAGCTTGAGGTGAGCCGGGGAGCGGGGCTGCCCGGCTAGGGAGACGGGCACTGATGTCCCAGAAAGCGACCTGCAGAGGAAACTGGAGAAGAGAGAAGGGGCCGCCCTGATGCGGGGGGTGTCGCGCGGCAGGGGCGGCAGCAGCAGGAGTCCGTGCAGCAGCTTCAGAGTCAGCTGGAGAGCGCCGGGCGGGAGCGGGATGGGCTGCAGGAGGCCCTGAACAGGAGCAACGAGGACTGTGCCAGGCAGGTAGGGCTCCGGCCCCCTGACCCATTCTCGCCCCCGAGCTGGACGACGCCCCTTTCCCGACTCCCGCCCCAAACCCACCCCGTCCGTCTCCCATCTTCCAGGTGCAAGTGCTGCTGGACCAAATCCAGAACTCAGAGCGTCTCCTGCAGTCCTTGCAGGGCACCGTGAGCCAGGCCCAGGAGAGAGCGCAGCAGCAGATGGTGAGGGAGGCGAACTGGGGGCGCGCGGAAAGCGGGCCGAGGCCTGTCTTCTAGGGAGCGGGGCGGGAAGAGGCCAGAGGAGAAAGGGGGCCGCCGATCCACGCGTCCCCTTCCGCCCAGCACTGGGGTCCCACTGGGGCCCAGCCGGAGCCAGCCAACCCGCCCTCCCGAGGGACGGGGTTCATCGGAGCCCCGCTGCGGCTGAACCTCCAGTCCCAGTGGAGGTTTGGGCCCTGGGTTCAGCTCTCGTCATTGGGAGAGGCAGGTGGATGCGTGTCACCGAGGCTGGATGAGCCCGAGGGCTGGTGGGAAGATGCCGCCTTAGACGCCATCCTAGTAAGAAAAGAGGCTGGCGGGAATGCTCAGGGCCAAGAAGAGTTGAGAAGCCGTGTGGCCTAGTGGGAAGAACACGGACTGGGCAGTCAGAAGAATCTGGGCTCCATCACTTGACCCTGGGCAAGCTGCTTCACTTCCATGTGGCTCGGTTACCTCATCGGTAAAGGGGGAGTAAAGATCGTCAGCCCCGTGTGGGCCGTGGACTGTGTCCGACCCGATTAGCTTGGAGGTACGCCAGCACCTGATACGGTGCCTGACGCTGCTGTAAGCGCTTAACGGATACCGTCAAATATTTATATTTAAAAAGTGGCTGGTGAGGAGAGGCGGCTGGGTGAGAAGAGTGAGGAGGCTAATGAATCATTTATTGAGCACTTCCTGTGCAGAGAGCACTGTACTAGCATTTGGGAGAGTACAAGATCTGCTCCCTGCCTTCAGGGAGCTTCGAGTCTGGCAGGCCGTACCGTTGGGGAGTGGAGAGAACCCGCCTCGTCCGGAGCTAACCTCCCTTTGCCCCCTCCCAGGCCGAGCTGGCCGCCTCCCACAAGCGTCTGTGCTATGAGGTGAAGTGTCTGAACGAGGAGAACGAGGGCCTGCGGGGAGGACGCCCCACCCCTCTGGGACCTCAGGAGCAGGAGGACCGAGAGCCGCTGCCCAACTCCGTGCCCGTGCGTAGGGGAGACCGGGGGACAGCGCGGTCCTGGCCCAGGAGGACCCTCGGGGACGGGCTCCTTTGTGACCGGCACTCCGTAGCTGAGATCGGGGGCGAACGGCCAACTGCCGGGGCCCCCGATCCCCCATCTCCGCCTCCCACCCCAGGAGCTGCAGCGGCTGCTGAGGGAGGCCCAGCAGGAGCTGCGAGGCTGCCGGCAGGCCCGGGAGCACGAGGCTGAGCGGCTGCGCATCGAGATTGTGAACCTGAGGGAGACGCTGGACGAGCAGACGGCGGCGAGGGCCCGGCTGGAGGGAACCCTGCGGGGCCAGCGGGAGGAGACACGTGAGGAGACCGGGGGGTGCCCGTGAATAGGTCGACCTGGCCTCAGGGAGAGAGGAGAGCGGGCGACGGGGTAGAAGCGAAGATGATGGAGGGGTGGATGATGAGACCAAGGGAGCAGACTGATGATTGACATCTCTCTCTCTCTCTCTCCCTGCCACCCATACACTCGTTCCGTTGCCACAACCCTGCAGAGGTGCTGGAGGGTGAGTGCGCAGGGATCTGCGGCCGGGAGAGGTGGGAATTGTGGGGGAGGCCGGCAGGGAAGGTTCTGGCTCTGACCGCCGTCCCTGACCCGCTAGCCTCCCTGTGCAGCCTGAGGACGGAGATGGAGCGCATCCAGCAGGAGCAGAGGAAGGCGAGTCCACCACGGGGAAGGGCAGAATGGGATTTGGGTTGGGGGGAAGGCCGGGGCAGGTTCCCTCCCCGTGACCCACGGCCTTCTGTAGGCGGAGGAGCAACAGCTAGAGGAGGCCCGGAGGGACAAGCAGCCCCAGCCGCAGCAGACGCCGGCCCAGGACTGGGCCAAAGAGAAGGTCAGAAGAGCCTGGCGGGTCTCACCCGCCCTTCGTCCCACTCTGTGGGAAGGGCTTTGCCGACCCCGGCTCTCTGAAGTCTGCGGAGGGGGATGACTTTCCCCCCTCGGCCCTCCCAATTCCCATCCTCTCCTTCCCCTCGCCAGGCCCAGCTGCAGAGCTTCCTGTCAGAGCAGAGGGGAAAGGTGCAGTGGCTACAGGTGGAACTGGAGACGAGTGAACAAGTGCAGCGGGATTTTGTGAGGCTGTCCCAGGCCTTGCAGGTGCGGCCCTAAGGGGAGGGAGGGCGGGGGGTTGACCCCAAGGATGGGAGGGAGTCTGGGAGGGGCGGGTGCCGAAAGATACCCGGCGCGGGGGCATTCCCCAGTCTTTACGAGTAAGCGTGGGGAAGTAGGGTGGGAGTTGTGTTGGGATTCCTGCTCGGGCTGAGGGCTTCTTTCTTCCTCACTTCCCCCCACCCACCACCAACAACCACAAACACACACACACAGGTGCGCCTCGAGAGGATCCGCCAGGCAGAAAGCCTGGAGCAGGTGCGTAGCATCGTGGATGAGACGCCACTCAGGGACATCAGCGACATCAAGGAGACCTGAGGACCCCGGAAGACGGGACGGCCCACCATCCTTTCCTCCCCCTTGGCCCGTTGGTGGCTTAACCGCAGCCCGGGGCCTGCTGGGGCAACTGGGCTTTAGGGGTATTAAGGGAACAGGCGCTAAACGGGACCCCGCTCCCTCCCCCCCCACTTCCACCCTTCACCCCTCAGGGAGGGCTCTGTCCCCTTCCGCTGGATCCCACTCAACTCGGAGTGGCGGCTTCCTCCTCCCCACCCCCCCTGACTTCCTGGGGGTAATCGGGGCTCTCAGGGATGACAGCAGGAGGGTTGGGCCTCGACGGCCCCTCAACTGCCTCCAACTAACCAAAGGTTCAGGGACCTGCTGCCCCCACCCCCTCACCCACTGCTGACTTGTAGGGACTTGCTCTGCACATGCACGCATACACACAGACAGACCAAACTGACACTAATCACTCCCAGCCCCCGAGGATGTCTTGGGCACCCCTAGGTCCCTTAACCTCCCCTCGAGGGGCAGGAAGGCCGGGGGAGAGCAGTGAAGACCCGGGAGAAACGGTTGCAGGGCTCACGTGTGAGACGGGCGCCTTGCACGCGCAAGGGGCCCGGTCCCCCGTCACGCCTCCGAGGG
The DNA here is from genome assembly GCF_015852505.1 of Tachyglossus aculeatus. Classification (NCBI taxonomy): domain Eukaryota; kingdom Metazoa; phylum Chordata; class Mammalia; order Monotremata; family Tachyglossidae; genus Tachyglossus; species Tachyglossus aculeatus. The sequence continues at coordinate 12,799,103 of NC_052086.1, forward strand.
ACCCGTGAATGTCAGGTGGGCACGGGTGCAGCGCCCAAATGGGCGGGGAGCGGACCCCATTGCTTCTCGCAGCCACACGAACCCGGGATGGAGTGTTCTCTCCTTTAATTTCAATAAATAAGCAGCTCAGACAGTCACTTTGTCCCCGCAACCCCGGGGAGTGGGGAAGGGTGGAGAAGAGGGGCCTCCCCACGAGGGGAAGGAGAAAACGGGTGGGAAGGGGGGGTTATAAAGGGCGGAGTCGGGGATGAGTCCTGTGTGAGCAAAGGGAGACGTGGAGGGGGTGGGGGCGGTGGGAAAGCCGTGCCACAGATCGGACCGAAGTCGCATCGGTCTACCCGGGGGCCGGGGAGCAGGGGAGAGAAATCTTGGGGCACGGAGTGGGTTACTTCCTTCGTTCATCTTCCGGATCTAAAATGAGAAGGGAGAGAGTCGAGGAGACGGAGAGTAGGATGGGGGAGAGCACACTCCCACCCCCGCAACACCCCGCCAGCGCGTGGAACCTGACCCCTTCCAACGTGGCCCTGGTGCCAACTTGTACTGAAGAGGACAGAAACTCACCTGGTGGGCGGGCCTGAGGGCAGCCCTCCAAAACCTCACAATCCAAGAACCTCTTCTCCATGGACCCTCTTTGTCCACCCCAAGCAATCCCACAGACAAGGACTGTGTCCCAAGTCTCTCGGGGTCATCCCCTTTAGGGAGGGCCGGGAGTGGGGGGCTGTGGAGCAGGGATGGCCATGGAGAGCCCTACCGACTGGCACCATCATCATCGCCTCCACCACTCACTTCCTGACTTTCCGGCTGTCAGGATCCAGCCTGAGGCAGCGAGCGAGCCAGCGCAGAGAGGGGGCATGGAGGGAAGGGGAAGGGAGAGGAGGGCCAGCAGGCAGGGTGCAACCACGGGGAAGGAGAGAGGGTGGTGATACCTGTGACACGGACTCAAGGAGTTGGAGGAGGGGGAAACAGGTTACCCTACAACCAGAGAGGATAGAAAGACCACAGTTATAGACAGATGAGAGGCTGAGTCAGAAGGGACAGACGCGGGAGAGAAAGAGGGGGACAGATACGTAGATGGGATTTGGGCAGAAGGGATGAGGGGGTCTCCTTGTTTCCTAACTAAAACACCTCTTCCCCAGGGCTGGGGGGAATCTTTCCACCTGGAAGGGAAGAGGGGACTGGGGGCGCGGGGAGCAGCTGGAGGTGCCAAGGAGGCCGTGTGGGGAGGGGATGGGGGTGCAGAGGAGGCCTCATGGGGAGCGGATGGGGCCGCAGAGGGGGCCACGTGGGGAAGGGATGGGGGCGCAGAGGAGGCCTCATGGGGAGCGACTGGGGGTGCAGAGGAGGCCCTGTGGAGAAGGGATGGGGGTGGAGAGGAGGCCTCATGGTGAGCTTATGGGGGCACAGAGGGGGCCACGTGGGCAAGGGATGGGGGCGCAGAGGAGGCCTCATGGGGAGCGTATGGGGGCACAGAGGGGGCCACGTGGGCAAGGGATGGGGGCGCAGAGGAGGCCTCATGGGGAGTGTATGGGGGCACAGAGGGGGCCACGTGGGGAAGGGATGGGGACGCAGAGGAGGCCTCATGGGGAGCGTATGGGGGCACAGAGGGGGCCACGTGGGGAAGGGATGGGGGCGCAGAGGAGGCCTCATGGGGAGCGTAAGGGGGCACAGAGGGGGGCCACGTGGGGAAGGGATGGGGGCGCAGAGGAGGCCTCATGGGGAGCGGATGGGACCACAGAGGAGGCCTCATGGGGAGCGGATGGGGGCCACGTGGGGAAGGGATGGGGGCGCAGAGGAGGCCTCATGGGGAGAACTGGGGGCGCAGAGGAGCCCCCCCCCCCCCCCCCCATGGGGAGCAGGTGGGGCACAGAGGAGGCCGCGTGGGGAGCGGCTTGGGGGGGGGGGCGCAGAGGGGGCCGCGCGGGGAGCGGCTCGGGGCGCAACCGGTCCAAGGGAAGTGGGATCGGGCCTCTCACCTTCCAGGTAGTTCCGGGCAAAAAATTTGAGGAGCTCATCCAGTAAAATAACTGGAACTGAGATCTTCAGGACCATGAGCCATTGGGTAACATCCAGCGCTCGCAGCTTAAAGATCATCTGTGATGGAAGGGGAGAGCGTCTGTCATTCCCCAATTTAAACTCCAGCAGCGTGGCTCAGTGGAAAGAGCCCGGGCTCTGGAGTCAGAGGTCACGGGTTCAAATCCCGCCTCCGCCACCTGTCAGCTGTGTGACTTTGGGCAAGTCACTTCAGTTCTCTGGGCCTCAGTTACCTCGTCTGGAAAATGGGGATGAAGACTGTGAGCCCCCCGTGGGACATCCGGATCACCTTGTAACCTCCCCAGCACTTAGAACAGTGCTTTGCACATAGTAAACGCTCAATAAATGCCATCATTATTATTATTATTGTAACCTCCCCAGCGCTTAGAACAGTGCTTTGCACGCAGTAAGCGCTTACTAAATGCCATCATCATTATCATTATTATTATTCCCAACCCAATCCCAGGGGTGTTTTGTTTGTTTTTAGTGGTATAATGGCTTGCTATGTGTCAACACTGTCCTAAGCACTGGGGTAGACATGAGTTAATTAGGTCGGACACAGTCCCTGTCCCACGTGGGGCTTGCAGTCTAAGCAGGAGGGGGAACAGGAGGACCGAGGCACAGGGAAGTGACTTGCCCAGGGTGACACGGGAAGCAACTGGCAGGGCCGGGATTAGATCCCAGGTCCTTTGACTCCCAAGGCCATGCTCTCTATCCACTAGGCCATGCCACTGCTCCATAATAATAATAATGGCATTTATTAAGCGCTTACTATGTGCAAAGCACTGTTCTAAGTGCTGAATAATAATTGGCATTTGTTAAGCGCTTACTATGTGCAAAGCACTGTTCTAAGCGCTAGGGAGGATACAGGGTGATCAGGTTGCCCCACGTGGGGCTCACGGTCTTCATCCCCATTTTACAGATGAGGTAACTGAGGCTCAGAGAAGTTAAGTGACTTGCCCAAGATCACACAGCAGACATGTGGCAGAGCCAGGATTCGAACCCATGACCTCTGACTCCAAAGCCCGGGCTCTTTCCACTGAGCCACGCTGCAATGCGGTTTCTTTGGTTCCACCGCCCTTCCCCTCACGCTGCCAAGTCGTCGCCCCGGCCCTGGCCCGTGCTGTCTCCCCCAAGCTCGGCTGGGAGCGGGGAAGCAGCGTGGCTCACTGGAAAGAGCACGGGCTTTGGAGTCAGAGGTCATGGGTTCAAATCCCGGCTCCGCCAGTAGTCAGCTGTGTGACCTTGGGCAAGTCACTTAACTTCTCTGGGCCCCAGTTCCCTCATCTGTAAAATGGGGATGAAGACTGTGAGCCCCACGTGGGACAATCTGACTACCTTGTATATACCCCAGCGCTTAGAACAGTGCTTGGCACATAGTAAGCGCTTAACAAATACCAACATTATTATTATTATTATTATGAGGGGCATCAGTCACTCGTCCATCACTAGCATCCAACGAGCACTTACTGGGTGCAGACTGCTAGACTAACTGCTTGGGAGAATCGGTCGATGCGATCCCCACCCAGAAAGGGAGGGCCTTTGATTCATTCATTCAATCGTATTTATTGAGCGCTTACTGTGTGCAGAGCACTGGACTAAGCGCTTGGGAAGTCCAAGTTGGCAACATATAGAGACGGTCCCTACCCAACAGCGGGCTCACAGTCTAGAAGGGGGAGACAGACAACAAAACAAAACGTGGACAGGTGTCAAGTCGTCAGAATAAATAGAAATAAAGCTAGATGCACATCATTAACAAAATAAACAGAATAGTAAATATGGACAAGTAAAATAAATAGAGTAATAAATCTGTACAAACATATATACAGGTGCTGTGGGGAAGGGAAGGAAGAAGAAGGAGGGGGGAGCCACACTTATTCATTCATTCATTCAATCGTGTTTATTGAGCGCTTACTGTGTGCAGAGCACTGGACTAAGCGCTTGGGAAGTACAAATTGGCAACATACAGAGATGGTCCCTACCTAAAAACAGGCTCACATTCATTCAGTCATTCAATTGTATTTATTGAGCGCTTACTGTGTGCAGAGCACTGTACTAAGCGCTTGGGAAGTCCAAGTTGGCAACATACAGAGACGGTCCCTACCCAACAACGGGCTCACAGTCTAGAAGGGGGAGACAGACAGCAAAACAAAACATGTGGACAGGTGTCAAGTCATCAGAATAAATAGAATTAAAGCTAGATGCACATCATTAACAAAATAAACAGAATAGTAAATATGTATAAGTAAAATAAATAGAGTAATAAATCTGTACAAACATATATACAGGTGCTGTGGGGAGGGGAAGGAGGAAGGGGGGGAAGCCGCACTCATTCATTCGTTCATTCAGTCGTATTTATTGAGTGCTTACTGTGCGCAGAGCACTGTACTAAGCGCTTGGGAAGTACAAGTTGTCAACATACAGAGATGGTCCCTACCCAAAAACGGGCTCACATTCATTCATTCATTCAATCGTATTTATTGAGCGCTTACTGTGTGCAGAGCACTGTACTAAGCGCTTGGGAAGTCCAAGTTGGCAACACATAGAGACGGTCCCTACCCAACGGTGGGCTCACAGTCTAGAAGGGGGAGACAGACAACAAAACAAAACATGTGGACAGGTGTCAAGTCGTCAGAATAAATAGAAATAAAGTTAGATGCACACCATTAACAAAATAAATAGAATAGTAATATGGACAAGTAAAATAACTCACCGGGAGGGGGTCAACGTAGAGGATGAGGAAGTGGAGGGACATGGAGAGGCAGATGGAGCCGACAAGCCAGATGTTCACCCAGGGTGGCATCCGCACCAGGGACTGGTTCTCTGACAGGCTGCAAAGGGGACAGGATTGGGCGGGGGAAGTGGTGAAAAATCGGCCCAGGAGAGGGATGGAAGACACAGAGTCATGGGTTCGAATCCCAGCTCTGCCATTGTCAGCTGTGTGACTTTGGGCAAGTCACTTAACTTCTCTGGGCCTCAGTTCCCTCATCTGCAAAATGGGGATTAAGATTGTGAGCCCCCTGTGGGACAACCTGATCACTTTGTAACCTCCCCGGCGCTTAGAACAGTGCTTTGCACCTAGTAAGTGCTTAATAAATGCCATTATTATTATCATTATTATTATTATTATTAAAAGGGGCAGAGACCAAGGGAAAGACCCCGGGAGGATGGTTATTATTATTATTAAAAGAGGCAGAGACCAAGGGAAAGGTCCCGGGAGGATGGTGAGCCCTTCTAGACTGTGACCCCACTGGTGGGCAGGGACCGTCTCTATATGTTGCCAACTTGTACTTCCCAAGTGCTTAGTACAGTGCTCTGCACACAGTAAGAGCTCAATAAATCCGATTGATTGATTGATTGATTGATGGTGAAAGATCACCATCTTTCAGGAAGTCAAAATGGGAAAGAAGGGACGGTGGAGGCGGTGAAAAGGGCCTCACCTGTTGAGGGCATTGCACATTTCTATGGTGACCAGCACAGACAAGGCCATGGTCATAGGCTCGGGCGCTTCAAAGACCTCACAGTCCACACCCTCGAAGTCAGGGTTGTCCTCTGCGCACTGCATGAAGTGGGTCTGTGGCGGCGAGGAAGAGCAGAAGAGGCCGAGAGCTGGAGGACTGGTGGGAGAGGAGACGCCTCTCCCGCCGACCAGTCCTCTCCCGGCCAAGCCCAGCCCGGGGAAGCTGCTTCTTGCCCTCTGTGGCAGAATCTCCCTCTCCCCGCCCCAATCGAGCCCTCCTCCATCCCGCTGAACTCTGGGGTGTCACCCTAGGGGTGTAGGGGCGGGGAGGGGAGGTCAACCGCCCTGGGCCGTCCCTCTCACCAGCTGGCTGTAGGTCACTTGGGGCCCGTCGTCCGCGTACATGAACCACCAGGCAGCGGCCCCCACGGTGGCGGCGCCCACGTAACCTGTGGAGAGGGAAAGGGGAGGGAGAGATGGAAGCTGACCCGGGGGGTGGTGGGAGAGGGAGAAGCAGGTGGGGAGGGGGGCCCGGAAACCCACTCTCAAGGAGAAACCAGGTCAAAGGCGGGCGCAGGCCTTCCCCAGAACGGGGGGAGAGGCAGGAGCTTGGGGGGCGCAGTGTCAGATTCCCTGGGCAAAGTTGGAACCGGGTCACCGGGAGAGCGGAAATGCTTGGGAGAGATGAAAAACTCCTCACTGTCTGTCCATCACCTCTCCCCCTTCTACCTCACCTCCCTTCTCTCCTTCTCCAGCCCAGCCTGCACCCTCCGCTCCTCTGCCGCTCACCTCCTCACCGGGCCTCGTTCTCACCTGTCCCACCATCGGCCCACGTCCTTCCCCTGCCCTGGAATGGCCTCCCTCCGCACATCTGCCAAACTATCTCTCTTCCTCCCTTCAAAGCCGTACTGAGAGCTCACCTCCTCCAGGAGGCCTTCCCAGACTGAGCCCCCTCTTTCCTCTCCCCCACCCCATCCCCCCCACCCTACCTCCTTCCCCTCCCCACAGCACCTGTATATATGTTTGTACAGATTTATTACTCTATTTCACTTGTCCATATTTACTATTCTATTTATTTTGTTAATGATGTGCATCTAGCTTTACTTCTATTCATTCTGATGACTTGACACCCGTCCACATGTTTTGGTTTGCCGTCCGTCTCCCCCTTCTAGACCGTGAGCCCGTTGTTGGGTAGGGACCGTCTCTAGATGTTGCCGACTTGTACTTCCCAAGCGCTTAGTCCAGTGCTCTGCACAGAGTAAGCGCTCAATAAATACGATTGAATGAATGAATGAGTGAATGAAGGGGTGAGGGATTAGGGGTGGAGGGGGCGTTCCCGGGCCCTCACCTCCGATGGCCATGTAGCGGAAGAAGAGCCAGCCGCTGATGAGGGGCTCCTTGGGGCTGCGGGGAGGCCGGTCCATGATGTCTAGGTCAGGAGGGTTGAAGCCCAGGGCGGTGGCGGGGAGCCCGTCTGTCACCAGGTTCACCCACAACAGCTGCACGGGGATCAGAGCCTCAGGCAGACCCAGCGCAGCTGTCAGGAAGATACTGCAAGAAGAGACGAGTCTATCACCCTCCACGGCCAGAGCCCCTTAAAAACCCCAACAACAACAACAACAAAAGCAATAACAACACACCGTGGTATTTGTTTAGCGCCGTCCTAAGCGCTGGGGGAGAATCGAGATCATCAATCAATCAATCAATCGTATTTATTGAGCACTTACTGTGTGCAGAGCACTGGACTAAGCGCTTGGGAAGTACAAGTTGTCAACATATCAATCAATCAATCAATCAATCGTATTTATTGAGCGCTTACTGTGTGCAGAGCCCTGGACTAAGCGCTTGGGAAGGACAAGTTGGCAACATATAGAGACGGGCCCTACCCAACAGGGGGCTCACAGTCTAGACAGGTCGGACACGGTCCCTGCCCGACGGGGGGACTCCCGGTCTAAACCGGCCCTGGATTGCCATTGGACAGATGAGGAAACTGAGGCCCGGAGAAGTAAAGTGACTTGCCCAAGATCACACGGCAGGCAAGTGGCGGAGCCAGGTTTCAACACTGACTCCACTCATTCATTCACTCATTCAATCATATTTACTGAGCGCTGTGTGCAGAGCACTGGACTAAGCGCTTGGGAAGTCCAAGTTGGCAACATACAGAGACAGTCCCTACCCAAAAGCAGGCTCACAGTCTAGAAGGGGGAGACAGACAACAAAACAAAGTATATTAACAAAATAAAATAAATAGAAGAGTTAAGAACTCCAAGGCCTGGGTTCTCCCCACTAGGCCACCCTGCTCCTCGGGAGTAGGGCAGTGGCAGTAGTTGTACTCTAAATCATAAGCTCATCTCCAGACTGTAAGCTCACTGTGGGAAGGGAACGTTTCTACCAACTCTAATTCAGTCATTCATTCATTCAATTGTATTTATTGAGCGCTTACTGTGTGCAGAGCACTGGACTAAGCGCTTGGGAAGTCCAAGTTGGCAATATCTAGAGACGGTCCCTACCCAACAGTGGGCTTACAGTCTAGAAGGGGGAGGCAGACAACAAAACAAAACATATTAACAAAATAAAATAAATAGAATAAACGTACAAATTAAATAAATAAATACAGTAATAAATCCATACAAACATATATACATATATATATAGGTGCTGTGGGGAGGGGAAGGAGGTAAGGCAGGGGGATGGGGAGGGGGAGGAGGGGGAGAGGAAGGACGGGGCTCTAATGTATCGACCTCTCCCAAGCGCCTAGTACAGTGCTCTGCCCACAGTAAGCACCCAATAGATGGTATTTGTTAAGCGCTTACTATGTACCAGGTACTATGCTACTGAGTTGGATGCAGTCCCTGTCCCACACAGGGCTCACAGTCTTAATTCCCACTTTACAGATGAGGTAAACGAGGCCCAGAGAAGTGAAGTGACTTGCCCAAGGTCACACAGCAGACAAGTGGCGGAGCTAGAATTAGAACCCAGGTCCAAGTACGATCGATTGATTGATTGATTTGGCCGCAGCTTGGCCCAGGATGATCCTCAGCGCTTCCCTCCCTCGGCCTCTCGGCCCTGCCTTCCGGGGGAGCCTCACCAGACCACCTCGCCGACGTTGGAGGAGATGAGGTAGCGGATGAACTGCTTCATGTTGTTGTAGATGGCCCGGCCCTCCTCCACGGCCGACACGATGGTGGAGAAGTTGTCATCGGCCAGCACCATCTCCGACGCCGTCTTCGCCACGGCCGTGCCGGACCCCATGGCGATGCCGATTTCGGCTTTCTTCAGGGCCGGGGCGTCGTTCACCCCATCACCGGTCTGCACAGCGTGGAAGGGAGGGACGTCAGGACCCCGGAGGCGGGGGAGGCCAGACTAATCGGCTCCTCGCGGTTCCCGCCCCGCACCCGCTTCCCGCACGTTTATTAATAATAATAACAATGGCATTTATTAAGCGCTTACTATGTGCAAAGCACTGTTCTAAGCGCTGGGAAGGTTACAAGACAATCAGGTTGTCCCACGGGGGGCTCACACTCTTAATCCCCATTTTCCAGATGAGGTAACTGAGGCCCAGAGAAGTGAAGTGACTTGCCCGAAGTCACCCAGCTGACAATTGGCGGCTTCCTCCCTTCAAGGCCCTGCTGAGAGCTCACCTCCTCCAGGAGGCCTTCCCAGACTGAGTCCCTTCCTTCCTCTCCCCCTCGTCCCCCTCTCCATCCCCTCCATCTTAGCTCCTTCCCTTCCCCACAGCACCTGTATATATGGATATATGTTTGTACATATTTATTACTCTATTTATTTTACTTGTACATATCTACTCTATTTTATTTTGTTAGTATGTTTGGTTTTGTTCTCTGTCTCCCCCTTTTAGACTGTGAGCCCACTCTTGGGTAGGGACTGTCTCTATATGTTGCCAATTTGTACTTCCCAAGCGCCTAGTACAGTGCTCTGCACAAAGTAAGCGCTCAATAAAAACGATTGATGATGATGATGATGATAGTGGAGCCGGGATTTGAACCCATGACCTCTGACTCCAAAGCCCGGGCTCTTTCCACTGAGCTACGCTGCTTCTGTTCTATTTAGAACGAGTTCTTCACGTACAGATCCGTTCTCCAGTCTCACCACCTCTTGCCCCACCTGACCTCCTCCGGGCGGCCCTTGGCCCTGTTCCAGTCCCCTGAATCACACTCATTCATTTCATTCACTCGATCATATTTATTGAGCGCTTACTTTGTGCAGAGCACTGGACTAAGTGCTTGGGAAGGCACTGTACTAAGTGTTAGGGTAAATGCCAGATAATCGGGTTGGACACGGTCCCTGTCCCAAATAATAATAATAACAATAATACTGGCATTTATTAAGCGCTTACTATGTGCAAAGCACTGTTCTAAGCGCTGGGGAGGATACAAGGTGATCAGGTTGTCCCACGGGGCGCTCATAGTCTTCATCCCCATTTTACAGATGAGGTAACTGAGGCCCAGGGAAGTGAAGTGACTTGCCCAAAGTCACACAGCTGACAAGTGGTGGAGCCGGGATTTGAACCCATAATAATAATAATAATAATAATGATGGTATTTGTTAAGCTCTCACTATGTGCAAAGCACTGTTCTAAACACTGGGGGCATACAAGGTGATCAAGTTGTCCCACGTGGGGCTCACAGTCTTAATCCCCATTTTACAGATGAGGAAACTGAGGCACAGAGAAGTGAAGTGACTTGCCCAAAGTCACACAGCTGACAAGCGGCAGAGCCGGGTTTTGAACCCATGACCTCTGACTCCAAAGCCCGGGCACTTTGCACTGAGCCACGCTGCTTCTCTATGGGGTTCACAGTCTTAATCCCCATTTTACAGACAACTGAGGCAACAGAGCAGTGAAGGGGCTTGCCCAAAGACACTCAGCAGACAAGCAGCAAAGTCAGGATTAGAACTCAGGTCCTGTGATTCCTAGGCCTGGACTGTTTCCACTCACCACGCTGCTACTCTCTAGGACATGCTGCTTTCTTCTTGCCTCCCCTTTGTCTCACATCTCTAGGCATTCCTGGGCCCCCAATTCCCCAATTCATTCATTCATTCATTCAACCGTATTTATTGAGCGCTTACTGTGTGCAGAGCACTGGACTAAGCGCTTGGGAAGAACAAGTCGGCAACATAGAGAGACGGTCCCTACCCAACAGCGGGCTCACAATCTAGAAGGGGGAGACAGACAACCGAACAAAACATGTGGACAGGTGTCATCAATCAATCAATCAATCAATCATATTTATTGAGCACTTACTGTGTGCAGAGCACTGTACTAAGCGCTTGGGAAGTACAAGTTGGCAACATATAGAGACAGTCTCTACCCAACAGTGGGCTCACAGTCTAAAAGGGGGAGACGGAGAACAAAACCAAACATACTAACAAAATAAAATAAATAGAATAGATATGTACAAGTAAAATAGAGTAAAAAATATGTCCAAACATATATCCATATATACAGGTGCTGTGGGGAAGGGAAGGAGGTAAGATGGGGGGGGATGGAGAGGGGGACCAGGGGGAGAGGAAGGAAGGGGCTCAGTCGTGCTCTGCACACAGTAAGCGCTCAATAAATACGATTGATTGATTGATTGATTGATCAGAACAAATCGAATTAAAGCCAGATGCGCCTCATTAGAGAAGCAGCGTGGCTCAGTGGAGAAGAGCCCGGGCTTTGGAGTCAGAGGTCATGGGTTCAAACCCCGGCTCCGCCAATTGTCAGCTGGGTGACTTTGGGCAAGTCACTTCACTTCTCTGGGCCTCAGTGACCTCATCTGGAAAATGGGGATCGAGACTGTGAGCCCCACGTGGGACAACCCAATCACCTTGTAACCTCCCCAGCGCTTAGAACGGTGCTTTGCACATGGTAAGCGCTTACTAAATGCCATCATTATTATTATTATCATTAACAAAATAAATAGAATAGGAAATATGGACAAGTAAAATAGAGTAATAAGAGTGTTAGGGACTCTTGCCTTCCCTCAGCCCCACCTGTCCACCTTCGGGTCACCCTTCCGCCCCAACCCCGGCCGCCAGTCGTGCCCCACCGTGCGCCGCGTGCCGCCCAGCGTCCTCACCATGGCAGTGATCTCGTCGAAGGACTGCAGGAACTCGACGATCTTGGACTTGTGAGTGGGCTCCACCCGGGCAAAGCAGCAGGCGCGACGGCAGGCGTCCCGCTGCTCCCCGAGGGGCAGGTCGTCAAACTCTCGGCCCGTGTAGGCCTTGCCCGTCACCTCCTCGGTCTCCCCGAAGATGCCGATGCGCTGGCAGATGGCAATGGCCGTGCCCTTGTTGTCCCCGGTGATCATGATGACCCGGATCCCGGCGTCCCGGCACAGCTGGATGGAGCCCGAGACCTCCTTCCTGGGGGGGTCCAGCATGCCCACCACCCCGACGAATGTCAGGTCCGTCTGCCGGGGGGGAGAGGAACGGAGAGAAAAAACACGGGACAGGTCGGGGGTCAGAGGAATGAGGAGGAAAGGTGTGGCCGGAAAAGACGACGAGAGCCATTGCCATCCATCAGTCGATCAACCAAATGATGGTAATTCATTCATTCAATCGTTTATTGAGCGCTTACTGTGTGCACTAAGCGCTTGGGAAGTACAAATCGGCAACATATAGAGACGGTCCCTTCCCAACAACGGGCTCACAGTCTAGAAGGGACTGGTAATGCTTGAGCGCTTACTAAATAATAACGATGGTATTTGTTAAGCGCCCGCCTTACCTCCTTCCCTTCCCCACAGCACCTGTATATATGTATATATGTTTGTACATATTAGTACTTTTAGACTGTGAGCCCACTGTTGGGTAGGGACTGTCTCTATATGTTGCCAACTTGTACTTGCCAAGCGCTTAGTACAGTGCTCTGAACACAGTAAGCGCTCAATAAATACGATTGATAGTACTCTATTAATTGATTTATTTTACTTGTACATATTTATGCTATTTATTTTATTCTGTTACTGTGTTTTGTTTTGTTCTCTGTCTCCCCCTTCTAGACCGTGAGCCCACTGTTGGTCTCTAGATGTTGCCAACTTGTCCTTCCCAAGCGCTTAGTACAGTGCTCTGCACACAGTAAGCGCTCAATAAATGTGATTGAATGAATGAATGGAGAAGCAGTGTGGTCCAGTGGAAAGAGCCCGGGCTTGGGAGTCAGAGGTCATGGGTTCAAATCCCAGCTTCGCCAATTGTCAGCTGTGTGACTTTGGGCAAGTCACTTCACTTCTCTGTGCCTCAGTTACCTCATCTGTAAAATGGGGATTAAGACTGTGAGCCCCACATGGGGCAACCTGATCACCTTTTATCCTTCCTAGCGCTTAGAACAGTGCTTTGCACATAGTAAGCATTTAACAAATGCCACCATTTATTTATTTTCATTTTTACTACGTGCAAAGCACTGCTCCAAGCGCTGAATGGTTGGGAGAGTACAATACAACAGAGTTGGTAGACATGTTCCCTGCCCACAAGGAGCTTACGGTCTAGAGGGGTAGACAGACACTAAAATAAGCTATGGATACAGCATGGCTCAGTGGAAAGAGCCTGGGCTTTGGAGTCAGAGGTAATGGGTTCAAATCCCGGCTCCACCACTTGTCAGCTGTGTGACTTTGGGCAAGTCACTTCACTTCTCTGTGCCTCAGTTACCTCATCTGTAAAATGGGGAGTAAGACTGTGAGCCCCATGTGGGACAACCTGATCACCTTGTATCCCTCCAGCGCTTAGAACGGTGCTTTGTACATAGTAAGCGCTTAACAAATGCCATCATCATTATTATTATTATTATTACATAAGTGCTATGGGGCTGAAGGGGAAGGGAAAAGGTGGGTACTGGAGAGGGAGAGAAAGGAGATAGGGAAGGAAAAATGTGGGTACTGCCCATTGTTGGGTAGGGACCGTCTCTATATGTTGCCAACTTGTACTTCCCAAGCGCTTAGTACAGTGCCCTGCACACAGTAAGTGCTCAATAAATACAATTGAATGAATGAAGGAGAGAGAGAAAGGAGAAAGGAGAGAAAGGGGAAAGAGAGAGAGAGAAACCAGCTAAGAGTGAATGTGCCAGGTATTCAGGAAGGGACAAGGAAGAGAAATATTAGACGTTCTCTATGCCCACGACTCACTGAACCTCAGCCTTATCTGAAATTTGAAAGCAGAGAGCAGAAGAAACAGAGCAGGGTAGAGCAGGGCAGGCATGGCCTCCATTCGGCTCTTAGATAATAATAATAATGACGGCATTTTATTAAGCGCTTACTATGTGCAAAGCACTGTTCTAAGCGCTGGGGAGGCTACACGGTGATCAGGGTGTCCCACGGGGGGCTCACAGTCCTCATCCCCATTTTCCAGATGGGGTGACTGAGGCCCAGAGAAGTGAAGTGACTTGCCCCAAGTCACGCAGCGGACAAGTGGCAGAGCCGGGATTTGAACCCCTGACCTCTGACTCCAAAGCCCGGGCTCTTTCCACTGGGCCACGCTGCTTCTCGGATGATTGGTTGGAAGGAGATGCCCGTGATGGGGAGAGGCAGTCAGCGGGGGAAGCGGACTGGGAAACGGCGGGGGAGAGGGGGGACGGTGTAAAGAAGCGCAGGAATCTCCCTCAGTCCGGGCTCCCGGGCCCTCAACGAACAACTTGGGGTGCGGGGAGGACAGCGGCTGGTGAGATGCCCCTCATAGTCCACCTCACCTCATAGTCCACAAACTTGGTGGAGTCATCCAGGACCATGTCCTCCCGCCTGGGCGGGCTGTCTCGGGTGGCCAAGGCCAAGCAGCGGAGGGTGTCGCGGCCCGTGCCCCACTCCTTGATCACGGACAAGATCTTCTCCTTCACGGGCCCGGTCAGCGGCAGCCGGGTGGTGCCCACCCGCACGTAGTTACACCGGTCAATGACGCCCTCGGGGGCTCCCTGGAGAATGGAGAGAGGGAGAAATAAATGGAGGGTCAGGGGTTCTCCGCTCCCCGGGGCACTCTCGGGGGGGTCGCTGGGGTAGGGGGAGAGGTGGTAGAGAAAGAGGGGGTAAAGCACCCCGCTCCGACCCCTGACCTTCACGAACATCTTGTTGCCTACGGCCGCCCGGGAAGACTTGGCTGGAGAGCAGTAGACTGACATGGACTTCCTGTCCCGGGAGAACTCCAGGGTGAACTCCTTCTTCATCAGCTGGCGGATCACCTGAGAGAGATATATATGTATATATATTTGTACATATTTATTACTCTATTTATTTATTTTACTTGTACATATCTATTCTACTTCTTTTATTTTGTTAGTATGTTTGGTTTTGTTCTCTGCCTCCCCCTTTTAGACTGTGAGCCCACTGTTGGGCAGGGACTGTCTCTAGATGTCGCCAATTTGGACTTCCCAAGCGCTTAGTACAGTGCTCTGCACATAGTAATCGCTCAATAAATACGATCGATGATGATGATGATGAGACCAGTTGAGACCCCTGATTTGAGTAATAATGATGGTATTTGTTAAGCGCTTACTATGTGCAAAGCACTGTTCTAAGCGCTGGGGGGGATACAAGGTGATCAGGTTGTCCCACGTGGGGCTCACAGTCTTAATCCCCATTTTCCAGATGAGGGAACGGAGGCTCAGAGAAGTTAAGTGACTTGCCCAAGGTCACACAGCAGACATGTGGTGGAGCCGGGATTCGTACCCATGACCTCTGACTCCAAAGCCCATGCTCCTTCCACTGAGCCATGCTGCTTCTCTAAGAGCAGCATGACTTGAGTGTTCCCAACTGCCATCTCCAACTAGACTCTAAGTGCCTTGAGGGCAGGGATCAGGTCAACTAACTCCACTATACTTCCAAGCACTTAATACAGTGCTCTGCACCAAGTGCTCAATAATCAATCAATCAATCGTATTTACTGAGCGCTTACTGTGTGCAGAGCACTGTACTAAGCGCTTGGGAAGTACAAGTTGGCAACAAACTTGTCAATAAATACTACTGAATGAATGAATGATTGATTTTACGGAGAATAGTGACCCGTTGTTCTTCCACTCCATTAAGGACGGTTAAACTGCAACATAGGGGATGGAAGTTAGATTCCTTAAAGAGAAGCAGCGTGGCTCAGAGGACAGAGCCCGGGCTTGAGAGTCAGAGGTCATGGGTTCTAATCCCAGCTCTGCCACTTGTCAGCTGTGTGACTTTGGGCAAGTCACTTCACTTCTCTGGGCCTCAGTTCCCTCATCTGGAAAACGGGGATTAAGACTGTGAGCCCCATGTGGGACAACCTGATTACCTTGTATCCCCCCAGCACTTAGAACATAGTCAGTGCTCAACAAATGCCATCATCATCATCATCATTATTATTATTATTATTATTATTATTATTATTAAAGGACTTTGGAAGGGGTAGAGACCCCTAAGGGAAACCGCTTAGTACAGTGCTCTGCACACAGTAAGCGCTCAATAAATACGATTGATTGATTGATTGATTGAAACCTCCTTCCCCACAGTAGAGGAACCCTCACCGAGTCTGGGCTGGTGGGGAGGCTGTTCTAACGGAGACAGGGAGAGGGACGAAATGGCTCTTCTAGAGTGCCCAGCCAAGCTGGGGGGCGGATGGGCATTTTCCATTTCATTCAGTTCATTCAATTGTATTTATTGAGTGCTTACTGTGTGCAGAGCACCATACTAAGTGCTTGGGAGAGTACAATACAACAATGAACAGGCACATTCCTTGCCCACAACGAGCATACAGTCTAAGGGGGTGG
Organism: Tachyglossus aculeatus; assembly: GCF_015852505.1. NCBI lineage: Eukaryota > Metazoa > Chordata > Mammalia > Monotremata > Tachyglossidae > Tachyglossus > Tachyglossus aculeatus. The sequence goes on from NC_052086.1 coordinate 12,815,308, forward strand.
GGGGAGACAGGCATTAATATAAATAAATTACAGATATGTACATAAGTGCTGTGGGGATGGAAGGGGCTCTCCGGATTCTGGGAGGCTTGGAAAGGGGTGGGTAAAGGCGGGCGGGAGGAGGGCCTCCCAGACTCACAGAGTTGCAGGCGTTCGCTCTCTCCACCTTGGACAGGTTCTTCACTTCGGTATTGAACACGTTCATCTTCTCGACCAGGGTGGTGAGCGCCGTCTCCGTGGCTTCCCCCACCTTCTCGTATACACCCTTGGACTGGGCAGGGGAGAGAAAAAACAGAAAAGGGGTGACAGCCTGTCCTCCACGCCTCGACGTTGCCAGGTTGTCCCTCTCCTCGGATTGCAGGGGCCAGGGGAGGCGGCCGTGGCCGTGGCAGAAGCCCACCCCGGGGAGGGATTGAGCTTAGAACAGTGCTTTGCACATAGTAAGTGCTTAATAAATGCCATTATTATTATTGAGCCTCTCCCAATTTGCCAGTTTCCCTAGGTGGCTGAACGCGGGGAAGACTCGATGTCGGTGGACATCGTCTCCCTCGGGGGGCGGGGGGACAGAGAAGTTATCCGCGTCCCCGAGGGAGCCTCACCTCGTTGAAGTCCAGGGAGGAGTCGTTGCAGAGCGCACAGATGGTGGCCAGCTCAACCAGGCCATCGTACTGACCGGCGCGGGTCGGCTTATCGTTCTTCATGCTGCGGCCGTGCGGGGAAGGGAGGGAGAAAGAAGAGAAGAAAACGAAAGGGAGAGACAGGGAGTGGGGAGAGGCAGGAAAGAGAAAAGATGTGAGCAGATGGTCAGAGAGAGACGGGAAAGGAGAAGAGACTAAGGAGAAGACTGAAAGAACAAGTGGGAGAGAGAGGGGCAAGTTTATGGAAAGAACAAATTTATGAACATAAAGAGGGTAGGTGGTGGAGAGTTTGTGACCGGCTGGTGAGCCCCTGGGAGAGGCTGGAGGAGAAGAGGAGGGACTGCGGGGAAAGGGAGTGGAGGAAAGGGGAGACCGGTGTGGCCTAATGGAAAGGCCGCATAAGTCCTGGGGGTCGGGAGACCCGGGTGTGAATCCCAGCCTGGCCTACTGAGAAAATCACAACCTCTCAGCGCCGCAGCGTGGCTCAGTGGAAAGAGCCCGGGCTTTGGGGTCAGAGTTCATGGGTTCAAATCCCGGCTCTGCCCATTCCCTGGGCCTCAGTGACCTCATCTGTAAAATGGGGATTAAGATTGTGAGCCCCCCGTGGGACAACCTGATCACCTTGTAACCTCCCCAGCGCTTAGAACAGTGCTTTGCACATAGTAAGCGCTTAATAAATACTATTATTATTATTATCTGCAAATTGGGGAGAAGATACCTGCTTTTCCTCCCTCTTAGACTGGGAGCCCCGTGTAGGGCAGAGACTGGATCAGATTGGATTATCTTGCACTTGTCTGCACACAGCACAGTGCTTGCCACCAAGTAGGCACTGGAAAAGGCCCCCAGCCCCACAGCACTTCTGTACGTATCCCTCTACTCTGCCATTCCCCCATCGGTACTTTTTTCCTACATCCATCTCCCCCTCTAGACTGTGAGCTCCTTGTGGGCAGGAATCGTATCTACCAACTCGAATGTACTGTACTTTCCCAAGCAGTTAGTACAAGCTAGCTCTCTTCCTCCCTTCAAAGCCCTCCTGAGAGCTCACCCCTTCCAAGAGCCCTTCCCAGACTGAGCCCCCTTTTTCCTCTCCTCCTCCCCATCCCCCCTGCCCTACCTCCTTCCCCTCCCCACAGCATCTGTATATATGCTTGTACAGATTTATTACTCTATTTATTTCACTTGTACATATTTATTACTCTATTTTGTTAACGATGTGCATTTAGCTTTACCTCTATTTGTTCTGACGACTTGATACCTGTCCACATGTTTTGTTTTGTCATCTGTCTCCCCATTCTAGACTGTGAGCCCGTTGTTGGGTAGGGACCGTCTATGTTGCCAACTTGTACTTCCCAAGCACTTAGTCCAGTGCTCTGCACACAGTAAGCGCTCAACAAATACGATTGAATGAACGAATGAATGCTCTGACCACAGTAAACGCTCAATACCATTGACGGATTGATAATTGACGGGCCACTTACACCTCTCCCTCGGGAGCATAAGTGGAGCCAGTGATGGAGAACTCGTTCAGGGTGCAGACATCCCCATCCACTCTATCGACGACAAACATCTGAAGGAGGAAAAAGAGATGGGGAGGTGGATGAGGGAGGGGAAAAGAAATGGGATGGAAGGAAAAGGACAGGAAGGAGGGACACAGGTCACTATTCTTCTATAGGACTTTGGAGGAAATGGACAACGAGCCGACTGAGACGACCTTCATCAGGAAGGCTGTCCTCTAGCTAGCTGCCCACACAGGCCCTCAATGAGGCAGGATGGCCTAGTGGAAAGAGCAGGACCTGGCCATCAGAAGACCTGGGTACCACTCCCAGCTCCATCAAGGGCTGCTACGTAACCTTGAGCAAGTTTCTTAAATGCTCCGGACCTCAGTTTCCTTATCTGTCAATTGGGGATTCACTACCGACTTTCTCTCCATCTTCAATAGCGAGCCCGATGTAGGACAGTGCCCGTGTCCGGCCTGATTGTCCTCTATAATAATAATAATAATGGCATTTATTAAGCGCTTACTATGTGCAAAGCACTGTTCTAAGCACTGGGGTAGACACGAGGTAATCAAGTTGTCCCACGTGGGGCTCACAGACTTAATCCCCATTTTCCAGATGAGGTAACCGAGGCCCAGAGAAGTGAAGTGACTTGACCAAAGTCACCCAGCTGACAAGTGGCGGAGCCAGGATTTGAACCCATGACCACTGACTCCAAAGCCCGGGCTTCTTCCACTGAGCCACGCTGCTTCACTTATCAGCCCTAGCGTCATGCAAAGAGTCAGCACTTCATACCTTCCATCTCCCTCATGATTGCCACTATTAAGGATCTCCCCCTTCCCCTTACAGCCACTAAACGCTCAATAAATACGATTGTTGGTTTGACCACCTCCAGGATCAGGTTAACTCAGTTGAAAGAGTCAGAGGAAAAAGTGAATTGCCAGGACAAAAATGCAGCAACTAGAATAAGGTCCCAGCTGGGTCGGAGCTAAATAAAAATCATTCTCTTGCAATCCCCCTGCCCGGTCGAACGAGAGAACAGTCCTCCTTGGGAGCCACGAGCCACCTGACTATTTTATTTTTTATTTTATTTATATTTATAATGGTATTTGTCAAACGCTTACTCCGTGCAAAGCACGGTTCTAAGCGCTGGGGATGATACAAGGTGATCGGGTTGTCCCACGTGGGGCTCACAGTCTTAATCCCCATTTCACAAACGAGGTAACCGAGGCACAGAGAAGTTAAGTGACTTGCCCAAGGTCACACAGCTGGCAAGTCGCTGAGCCAGGATTCCCTGAAGAAGGAAAGCCCCCTCCTTCGGGGCTCTCAGCTGGCTCCCAGCGGCACGCCTGGCGCGGCCCTGCTTCCCGACAGCTGCTGAGAGTCGGCCACGAGGAGCGTGCCCACCCCCCGACCCCTGGCCTCCTTCCCCCAGCCGGACAAACAGTTTTCTGACCTTGCAGACCGACATCTGGTTGGTGGTGAGGGTGCCGGTCTTGTCCGAACAGATGACGGAAGTGCAGCCCAGCGTCTCCACGGACGGAAGGCTTCTCACGATGGCGTTCTTCTTGGCCATCCGGCGGGTGCCCAGAGCCAGGCAGGTGGTAATGACGGCGGGCAGCCCTGGAAGAGGAGAACCAAAATCCAGGGGTAAGCGGGGCCCGGCGGCGTACGGCCTCGCTACACCCCAGGAGAGGGAGGCCTCGTGAGATGGCGTGGGTCACGCTATCCCCGGGATCTACAATCTTTTAGACTGTGAGCCCACTATTGGGTAGGGACTGCCTCTATATGTTGCCAACTTGTACTTCCCAAGCGCTTAGTCCAGTGCTCTGCACACAGTAAGCGCTCAGTAAATACGATTGATGACGATGATCTACACCTTGGTGTCCTGTAGAAAGGCCAGTTGACCCCTGGGCATGAAGGCCACAGTAACAACATGCAGGCGTGGTGCAGCGTGGCCTAAGCGGAAAGAGCACGGGCCTGGGAATCAGATGGCCTGGGTTCCATTCCCGCTCCGCCACTTAATAATAATAATAATAATAATGATGATGATGATGGTATTTGTTAAGCGCTTACTATGTGCACAGCACTGTTCTAAGCGCTGGGGGGGATACAAGGTGATCAGGTTGTCCCACGTGGGGCTCACAGTCTTAATCCCCATCTTCCAGATGAGGGAACTGAGGCACAGAGAAGTGAAGTGACTTGCCCCAAGTCACACAGCTGACAGTTGGCGGAGCTGGGATTTGAACCCATGACCTCTGACTCCAAAGCCCGGGCTCTTTCCGCTGAGCCATGCTGCTTCTCGGCTTATCTTGCCACTTGTCTGCTGTGTGACCCTGAGCAAGTCACTTTACTTCTCTGGGCCTAGGATCCCTCATTTTCAAAATGGGGATTCTATGCCTGTTCTCCCTCCTACTTAGACTGGGAGCAGCCTCATGTGGGACCTGTTTATCTTGTGTCTGCCCCAGGACTATTCTATTTATTTTGTTAATGATGTGCATCTAGCTTTAATTCTATTTGTTCTGACGACTTTGACACCTGTCTCCATGTTTTGTTTTGTCGTCTGTCTCCCCCTTGATGATGATGATGATGATGATGGCATTTATTAAGCACTTACTATGTGCAAAGCACTGTTCTAAGCGCTGGGGAGGTTACAAGGTGATCGGGTTGTCCCACGGGGGGCTCACAGTCTTAATCCCCATTTTACAGATGAGGCAACAAGCACAGAGAAGTTACGTGACTTGCCCAAAGTCACACAGCCGACAATTGGCGGACTTCAAGACTGTGAGCCCGTTGTGGGGTAGGGACCGTCTCTATATGTTGCCACCTTGGACTTTCCAAGTGCTTAGTACAGTGCTCTGCACACAGTAAGCGCTCAATAAATACAATCAAATGAATGAATGAACGACTTAGTACAGCGTTTGGCGCATTGTAAGCACTTAACAAACACCACAGTTACTATCACTTCTGCTTGATTCTACGTTAGAGGCAGACGCAGGGACAAATGGAGAAGCAAGAAGGAATCGGGGTGGGGACTGGGTCCAACCTGATGATCCTGAATCTATCCCAGCGCTCGGTATGGGGCTTGGTATATAATAAGCACTTAACGAGTGCCTCTATCGTTATTATTCTCCTTAAGAAGGACGGGTGGATGGTCAGAGTGAGGACAAGACAGACAGAGTCAGAAAGGCCAGGTGCAAGTATGATGAACGAAGCGAGACGGGGTGGGCAGGAAGGGACAGCGTGAACCCCCACCTTCAGGGATGGCCGCCACCGCCAAGGCCACGGCGATCTTGAAGTAGTAGATGGCACCACGGAACCAGGAGCCGCCGTGGACGGGGTCGTTAAAATGGCCGATGTTGATGAGCCAGACGGCCACGCAAATCAGGGAGATGACCTTAGACAGCTGCTCCCCAAACTCGTCCAGCTTCTGCTGGAGCGGCGTCTTCTCCTGCTCCGTCGCTGCCATCTGGTCCCGGATCTTCCCGATCTCCGTGCCGACCCCTGTGGTGGCCACGATGCCGATGGCCTTCCCGGCGGCGATGTTGGTGCCCTGGGAGTCGCAGGCGGGAAAACCGGGAGAGAGAAGGGCGAGGCCATTGAGGTTCCTCTTCCTCCTCCTCCTAATCGGAGTGGGTGCCTTCACGAGGAGCAGGGGCCCAGGAGCCCGGGATGATCCCGGAGGGGGAGGAGGTGGGGTGGGTGGAGGGAGCCCGCCACGCCTTAGCCCCGAGAGGGTAACTGGACCCAGGTGGCTCACCGAGAAGAGCATGTTCTTCTTGTCCTGATTGACAGCTCGGGGGTCCGGGACGGGATCTGTATGTTTGATGACCGAGACAGACTCGCCTGCGCAGAAGTGGGAAATAGGCATAAGGAATTCCACTCTTGTCCCAAGTGCCCCACGTCCCTCACATCCCATCGCCCGACTCCATCACCCCTCTCTCAGGCAACTCAGCCCCACCTGCCTTGTTCTCCCCGAGTCCCAGTAATATCCCACCAATCCCAACACAATAGCCTGGGCCATGTTCCTCTCCGTGACTACATCTGCCTTAGAATCCTCCATGGTATTCTTAGAATCCTCCATGCCTTAGAATCCTCCCCTCGTCCCCCTCTCCATCCCCCCATCTTACCTCCTTCCCTTCCCCACAGCACCTGTATATATGTATATATGTTTGTACATATTTATTACTCTATTTATTTATTTATTTATTTTACTTGTACATATCTATTCTATTTTATTTTGTTAGTATGTTTGGTTTTGTTCTCTGTCTCCCCCTTTTAGACTGTGAGCCCACTGTTGGGTAGGGACTGTTTCTGTATGTTGCCAACTTGTACTTTCCAAGCTCTGAGTACAGTGCTCTGCACACAGTAAGTGCTCAATAAATACGATTGATTGATTGATTGATTTGTCAAGCTCTTACTGTGTGACAGACACCGTTCTAAGCGCTGGGCTAGATACCAGCTAATCAGGTTGGATAACAACCCGTGTCCCACATGGGGCCCACGATCTTAATACCTATTTTACAGATGAGGTAACTGTGGCGCAGAGAACTGAAGTGATTAGAACTCAGGTCCTAACTGACTCTCAGGCCCATTCTCTAAACACTAGGAAACTCTGCTCCTCCTAGACGGGCTGGGAGCTGTAGGAAAAAACTGACCAGTTTTCTCCTGAACTGTCCCTATTGCGCAGGGTGAGGAGAATCGATCAATCAATCAATGGTATTTACTGACTGCTTACTATGTGCAGAGCACTGTACTAAGCACTTGGGAGAGTACCAGACGACAAAGATGGTGGGCACATTCCCTACCCACAAGGCGCTTACAGTCTAGGTGAGGAGCTTACAGTCTAGAGGAGGAGCAAGGTAGGGCACGAACAGGGTTGCCCATTCCGGCCCCTCCTTATCCACCTGCAGAGCCAGGAAAATCCAGAGCCTCCATGAGAGGGTAATGGCCCGGCTCTCTCCTCTCCATTCCGTGCATTCTGGGGGGATGTGGGGGGATCCCCAGCTGTGCCATCCCACCTGGCCGACCCTTTCAGTACATGAGAGTCAGCAGATCCTGCATGCAAAACCTTCTGTGTGCCCTTCTCCCTGGCTGGCACCTCTGCCCGCCTACTTGCTTGTGGCCCTCTGCGCTCCAGGAGGAACACAACCGGCGGGGGGGAGAGAGAGGATGCCTGCCACCACCCAAACCACTATCACTGCAATCAATTCCTGTGCACAGGTTGGGGCCCAAAAGTCTGTGACTGAGTCTTCTTCCATCACCCCCGACGGGCCACTTAATCATCCCTGATAAACAGACAACTAGACTGGACACGCGGCGAACCAAAGGCCGTCCCGACCGGTCAGTGGGAAAGCCAACACAATCGCTCCGTTCCTGAGGATGGCCCAAGTCACTCGGATTCAGGCCGAGATTGGTCCAACTCAAAGGGACCCAAACCGGCCCCTTGTCCAACGGACACCAGCGGATCCAAGTCGAGGGCCTCCAGGGTAGTGACCCAAATCCCTGCTGGTCCTGGAAGGACAGGACTGATCTAGGATCCTCAAAGCTTTCTAGATAAGGGGATTTGGGGATCACCCAGAACTTCCCGGGCTACTGTCAAACCAAACCCTAGAGGTACGATGACAATCCAACCGGATGAGTAGTTCGTTTCGGTACATACAACTCTGTGAACTCCCAGCCGTTTGCTTTTTGCTTATTGGACCCATCCCCTAGGTCAGTGACTGAGTCTTGCCCTTCTAGTGCCTCCCCACATGCCTCTTCCCTTCCTCCCTCCCACTCGGCAGCGTCACCCTGCCCCACCCCCTTGGACCTGTGAGGATGGACTGGTCAACCCGAAGAGTGGTGGACTTGATGGACAGGAGGCGGATGTCGGCGGGGACTTTGTCTCCCACTGCAGAGAGAGTTCAGAAAGAGAGAGACCAGACAGTGAGGGGTCCCAGCCTCCACTCCGTGTCGCCCATGCCAAGAATTTGGGAAGGACACAGGAGACCTGGGAGGAAACCTGGACGGAGTCCCGGCTGGAGACCAGGCTGGAGAAAGCTAGAGGGAAAATGGGAAGCCAAGATACAAACAAGGTTAAGGGGGTTCAGGGAGACATGGGGATAGAGATTCAAAGGGTGGCCAAGAGCCAGAAGGGAAAATGGAATGAGGAAGAGAGATTGTTGGTGGGGGAGGAGTGGAGAGGAACGAGAAGAAATGGGGCAAGCATCAGAGGAATGGTTTGTTACTTTATTACTCTATTTTACTTGTACATATTTACTATTCTCTTTATTTTATTTTGTTAATATGTTTTGTTTTGTTGTCTGTCTCTGCCTTCTAGACTGTAAGTCTGCTGTTGGGTAGGGACCCTCTCTGTATGTCACCAACTTGTGCTTCCCCAGCGCTTAGTACAGTGCTCTGCATACAGTAAGCGCTCAATAAATACGATTGAATGAATGAATGGTGAAAGCCAGACAGAGTGCTAGGAATAGCCCATCAAATGGAGCGGGGAAATGGGGTGCAAGTACCAGGAGAAATATGATAAAGAGGGAAAGCAAGGGGCATTGAGTCCTGGACAAGGAAGGGAGATGGAGAGGAGGGAGATGTGAGTGAGCAAGCTGAAGAAATGCAGAGTGAGAGAGGACAAACGGTAAGCAAGAGAGGAAAGAGTGAGAAATGACAGAGAGAGAGAAGCAGGAAGAAAGAGGAGTGGACACAGGGAAGATTGTGGAAATGGGTAAGAGAGGCAAAGGGAGAAACAGTAGAGAAGGAGAGACACACAATGGGAAAATGGGTGCAAGATGGGGAAGTGGGGACCAGAACAGAGAATTGGGGAAATAAGGAGTTGGAGAAATCAGGAGGGAGGAAAAGCAAAAGGCAGACCTGAACGGGTCCACTGGGGGAAGAGTCGGGATCGGGAAAGACACAGAAGAGCAGCAGGGTCAGGCAGGCTGAGCATCCTCACTCAGAAGCCCTTCTGTTCCCAGAGGACCTTCCTAGGGAGGGAAGGATTTCCCCAGGGCCTCCCCCTACAACCAACCACACACTCTGGAGGGACAGGGTGAGGGATGCATCTCCAACCCTTAGAGTCATTGCCTGGGAACTTTAGGGAAAAATAAAGCCCTGCCGACCCCTGGAAGGAAGGGAAGGAAGGAGTCAGTGGATGGTGGTCCTCACTCCCCACAGAGGAGAGGTATTGATAGACATCCCCGGTCCCGGTTCCAAACCGACTTGCGCCACCGCCACGGCTGGAAGGGCCCAAAAGCCAGGAACCGCCACCCCCCTCCTGCCTTCCCACATCCCACCGTACCCCTGGGGTGGGGAGAATCTGAACACGATGCTCTGTCCCCATTCTGGAGGCTGCTCAGATGGAGGGAAACCCAGCCGGGCAAATAGAAAAACCGCTGAAGGGGACAGAATCCCCGTAATCTTAGCCGGCTGGCCCCCACCCCACTCCCAGGGAAGGCATTAAGTGTCCCTGGGTCTCTGGGAGGCGGGGCCCTCCTTGCGCTCTCCTCCCCCCCTCCCAGACCAGCCCCGGGCAGGTCCCGTGCTCCCTCCCTGGAGCCCCAAGTTTCCCATACATGGCTTGGGGGCTTGCTCTCTCGGCTACCGGCCTCCCTCCCACCCAGACTCCTTCCCCTCTGAGACTCCTCAAGGGCACTGCGAGGTCAAGATTTATAGCTGACGAAGCTTGGGGGGTGGGGGGTGGGGGGGAGGAGGAGAAGGGAGGAGGTTGAGGGTGGAAGAGACAGGGGCCATTGGCAGGAGGCTGGGTACACCTGTCGCTAGCAAGCGCTGGTCAGGGGACGGAAGGAAATTTCAGGCATAGGGACAGGACTGGCTGTTCCTGGTGAGACTCTATAAAGGGGGGAACCATTAGAGGAGAAACGGGGGACGCGGATGAGAAGGCAACTGAAGATGCCCTGGAGTGACCTCCCCAGGAGCCAAGGAAGGAGAAGCAATGCCCTCTCCTGAGGTCCTCTCAACTCACCCACATCCACCTCAATTCCCCGTAGCTTTTCCCCTGCCCACCCTATGCCTCCCCCCAAGACACACACCCTCACGTGCGCGTACCCCAAACACACCTTCATCCTCTTTTCTTCCACCGTCCCCTTCCCAGGTTGTGTGTCCTCCCCCCCCACCCCGCCCCGGCCACGGGCCATCCCCAAGACTCACCGGCCACTTCCACGATGTCCCCAGGAACAATGTCACGGGCCTTGATGCGCTGGACAGACTTGCGGTCAGCCCGATACACCTTGCCCATCTCGGGCTCATACTCCTTCAGGGCCTCAATGGCATTCTCTGCATTCCGCTCCTTGGGGGTGGAGAGGTAGAGGGGGAGGTCAGCAGGGGCTTGGAATGAGAGAGGGAGGCAGCAGAGGCCTCTAGTCTACAGGGAAAGGAGAGCTGACCGAGGTTTGGGAGGGCCTTTGGAAAGTGAGGAAAGGTGAGAAGGAGATAATAATAACGACGGCATTTGTTAAGCGCTTACTATGTGCCAAGCACTGGTCTAAGCGCCGGACACAGGTATACATAAAATAGCAGGGAAAATTGAGGGGGTGCAGAGAAGGGCAAGGGAGGTCTCCAGTTAGGAATTATTGGGATAGAGAGGATAGGGGTGCCTCGGGAGCACAGCAGAGAGGAGAGTTGAGTACAAGCTGGGGAAAAGGTTCAAAAAGGAAAGGAAAGGAAAGGAGGGGCGATAGAGAAGGTGTAGAAAATAGGGAAGGTAAGAACATCAGCATCGGGAGTGGAGAGGTTAAACAGGAGAGCCGGGGTAGGGATTAGCAAAGCCTCAGGAAGGAGGGGGACGAGCGGAGACCAGAGGCAGGGTTGGGGAAGAAGGGTGAGGAGAAGGGGGGAAAAGCGGAGAAGGGAAACCAGGTGAGAGAAGCCCAGGGTACGGAAGTAGGTGAACCTAACCTGCCAGACCCCAACAATGGCATTGGCGATGAGGATGAGGAGGATGACAAAAGGCTCAACAAAGGCTGTGACGGTCTCCTCGCCTTCCTCAAACCAGGCCAGCACCTTTCAGAGGGAGAAAAACGCCCGTGAGGAAAGGGGGCCGAACATAAATGACCTACCTGCCCCCATATAGGGGAAGCATGGGTTTTTTTTCCCCGGAATTATGGAGGAACAGAGTTTGAGGGAGATAAGCCATCAGAAAGTAGCCTGGCGTGTACCAATCTGCATTCTGCGGGGACACAGGTACACACATACTTGGGAAAACTGTTGCTTTCCCATATACGCACACACAATTAGAAGATACACAATGGCACCCACACACTCACATCAACACTTGGGAATTCTCAGACACGTACAGCCCCTTGCATGTTTGGGTTGCTGACATTCATAAACGCCTAAGCAACAATAACAACAACAACTTTGGTATTTGTTAAGCGCTTACTATGTGCCAGGAACCGTACTTAAGTGATGGGGTAGATCCAAGGTAATCAGGTTGGATACGGTCCCTGTGCCACATAGGGCTCACTGTCTTAATCCCCATTTTACAGATGAGGTAACAGGGACAGAGAAGTGAATAGCAATAATAATAATGGCATTTATTAAGTGCCTACTATGTGCAAAGCACTTTTCTAAGCACTGGGGAGGTTACAAGATGATCAGGTTGTCCCACCGGGGGCTCACAGTCTTAATCCCCATTTTCCAGATGAGGTAACTGAGGGATAGAAAAGTGAAGTAATAGCAATAATAATAATGGCATTTATTAAGTGCTTACTATGTGCAAAGCACTTTTCTAAGCGCTGGGGAGGTTACAAGGTGATCAGGTTGTCCCACAGGGGGATCACAGTCTTAATCCCCATTTTACAGGTGAGGTAACTGAGGGACAGAGAAGTGAAGTAATAGTAATAATAATAATGGCATTTATTAAATGCTTACTACGTGCAAAGCACTTTTCTAAACGCTGGGAAGGTTTCAAGGAGATCAGGTTGTCCCACAGGGGGCTCACAGTCTTAATCCCCATTTTCCCGATGAGGTAACTGAGGCCCAGGGAAGTGAAGTGACTTGCCCAAAGTCACACAGCCGACGAGCGGCGGAGCCGGGATTTGAACCCATGACCTCTGACTCCAAAGCCCGGGCTCTTTCCATTGAGCCAAGCTGCTTCTCTGGGCAAGTGACTTGTCCAAGGTCACACAGCAGACAGTGGCGGAGCTGGGACGCTCAGTCTTCTGCTGGATCTCTTCCCCCACTCACTCATAAGCATTTTTCCCCACTCCCGAGCTCTCTCCCCATTGCAAAATCCTCATGTACACACCATGGCCTAGACATCAACCCAACCCTACTCTTCGCACCCTCCCCCACAACCAAGAGGGGGGCTCCAATTTCATAAGGGAGCAGTGGGGAGATAGGGTTACAAGGCTTCATGCCCGCCCACACCCTCCTCAGCTGTTTCACCACCCCCCTTCAGTTAAAAGGCAAATGTCAAGACGCAAACTGAGAGGGAGAAAGGGCCCACCAACCCAAGTGAGATTGGGAAGAGAAACCCCTGTGAGGGGACCTGAGCGCTAAATCTCAAGATGGTGGAGGAGCTCTCGATGGGGAATGAGGTTGTCCACCTACATGACTGGGGCTGAGGAAGTACGAGGTGAAGAGGAACTGTGGACGGACTGGGAATAGGTTTTGAGGAATTCCGGTTGCCGGAGAAACTGGAGGAGCTTCTGAGGAAAGAGGATTTGCGGATGAAGGAGGCCACTGGAGACCCTCTGCGGGAGGGCTAGAGGGAAATCGGAGGAGCCCTATAAAGGGACTCGACTTCAAGATGAGGGGTGTTGGGGGAGAGAAAAGGACGCCGAAGGGCCTTTCCGTGAGAAAGGGGATCGGGCTCTTTAGGGGAGACGGAGGTGGAAGGAGAGGGTGGGTGGTCTCCTTGGTCGGGGGACGGATGTTTGGGGAAGTGGAGGGAAGAGGAGACGGAGGAGGAACTTCTGGTCGTGTTTTGGCAAAGAGGGGTGAAACTGGGGCCAAAGGATCCTGAGTTTCACTTCATGAAGAGCAAGGTGAGACTTCGGGGAAGAGGCGAAGGACCGGGAGATGCAGGACGTCCCTGACAACGGTCTGACGGCACGCAGTGTTTTCCCGGCCCGCCCTCTGACCAATCGGCGAGCAGAGGCCGGGCCGAGGCCTTGATCCATTACCTCCGAGGGTAGGAGCACTAGACGCTCGGGTGAGCGGGGGACAGCTAAACCCCAGAGGATGCTGGAAGTTGTAATTAGCTTGTCCTGACAGGGCTGAGCCCACACTTTCGGAGCGCTTTTAGGGACGGGGAAGTCACGGCGTCTAGTTCAGCCTGAGACTCAAATGGGCGCTCCAAGGAGGAAGGGGAGCAGAGACAGAGAACTAGAGGAGAGAGGTGCAACCCTGTCCTCCGCTGAGGAAATTCTTAGGCACTGGTCACGCCAGCCTCTTAAAGAGGCAAATAAATTACTATTAGGCATTCTCGTATATTTCACCTATGCCTGCATTTTTTAATCAATGCCATCATTATTATTCTCTGTGCCTCAGTCACCTCATCTGTAAAATGAGTATTTAGTCTGTGAGTCCAACATAGGACAACCTGATCACCTTGTAACCTCCCCAGCGCTTAGAACAGTGCTTTGCACATTGTAAGCACTTAATAAATGCCATTATTATTACACACACACATAACTGCCCAAATCCCACTAAAATCCCAACTGTTCCTTCACCGAGGCCCCAGTCTTTCCAGCTCCTCCCCCACGTCTGTTGCTGTTCCCTCAGGACACCAGGCATCTTCCTCTCCCTTTCACTTTCCTGACCCAAGATCCTGACTTCTCGGCTCAGCGATGCCCCGTAAAGGTTCCAGTTCCCTCCCTCCCTCCCTCCAAAAACCTCTCTACCCTGCTGACCCACCCGCCCACCCACCCCCAGTTAGTTGTAAGGCACTTACAAAGGAGATGCAGGCAGCCAGCAGTAGGATCCGCACCAAAAGGTCTTCAAACTGCTCCACCACCAGTTCCCATAGAGACTTGCCTAAATGGAGATGGCAACACCCCGGGGATTGACATTAGCTCTCGAGGAGGACGGAGTTGCCGTGGAGAGACACGGAGGGGGACGAAGGAAGGACAGAACAGGGCTAGGGATCGATGATTTTTGGCTCTAGGCTCTAAGATATGGAATTCAGATCCGGGGAAGCTCAGATCTAAGCAAGGAAGGAGGGAGAGAGAAGAGGGGGTGTTAGGGTTCTCCCTGGGGAGAGGGGACGAGAGGGCAAAGGAGACCGCTAGGCAAAATCAGGTCAGTTTTTAAAGATGGCAGCAGTTGAAAGCTCTCCCTCACGCCCACCTCAGTACTCCTATTTCTTGGAGTAGGGGGCCTCACCTGAAGAGTCAGGGGAATGGGGCAGAGAGAAACGAGGAAGGAAGGCAGAAAGACTCTCTTCGGGGCCGGGGAGGGTGGTGGCGGAGATCTCCCCGAGATATTCACTTACCTTCCTCTGCAGGGAGCTCTGCACAAGGGAAAAAGAGAAGGAAGGAAAATTCATTCAAGGTTCAGCATTTGCTTCCCTACACCGCCCCCTCATGAATATATTATGGTCACCAAGGAAGACGGTCTTCTCCGGGATCAGCCGGCAAGCCACGTTAGAGTTAAGGACGCTCTCTTTCTCCCTCCAGCCCTTGGTTTTTCCTCCTCGTGCGCCTCTGTTCCCTCTCCGAGCCAAAGCATCCTATCCTCCAGATCTTAGTTTCTCCCCCACCACCCTCATTCTCTGGAGGATCGTTTCGGCCCAGTCCACCCCCGGACACTCACCGTTGGGGCCGTATTTCTCCAGGTGTCGTCTCACTTGGTCAGGGCTGAGGCCCGTGCCTTCATGCACCCCAAAATAGGCTAGACATTCTTCAGTGGTCTTGGAGTGCGCAGACTCCATCTTGCAGCCTTTCCGGGGGCCAGGGGCACTGCCTTGTTTCTGGGGGGGATCCTCTTTCTATCTGTAGGGGGGTGGGGGAGCAGGCCCTCTGACCACCTGTCCACCTGCCTCTCTGTCTGCTCGGATCTCGCTCGCTCGATCTTCCGCCCCCCAGCTTGTCCTTCTTCCCCGCGGCTCTGACCCCCGTCCCGCTCCCAGTAGCCAGCCACCCCCCCAACCTCCAGCCCCCAGCTGGCCCTTATGAGGGAGCGGGATTCCCCCCAGACTGGAGATTGGCTGGCCAGGACCTCAGCAAGGAGGGGCTAGGCCGGAGAGGTATTTCTGCTGACGGAGGGGGAACAGAGGGGCCGCAGCCCGAGGTGTCACTCATAGGGTGAGTGTCGTCCCTGTCCCAGGGAAGGGGGGAGGGGGCCTGAACTTCTGTCAGATGCTTCCCTCCCGCCCCCAGGTTGCTCTCCCTGTCGCCTCTCCCCCAACCCTCTCTCCAGCCTCTCCATCCTCTCTTTCTCTCTCCCCGCATTCATCCAGCCCATCTCCAGCCATAACCCTTCCTTCTCCTCCACCAGGCCAGGATGTCTCAGTTCCTTGCATCTCCCGGGGACTCCCTCTCCGCCCACCCCAGTGAAAGGGGCAGCAGAGGTCATGGGGCTGTGAGGCGAGTAGAGGGGATGGGAGAACCGGGGCTAGGGGCTGGGCCCAGGGGAAAGCAGCCATTCTTGGGGAGAAGGGGCAGGCAACTCCAGCGGGAACCGAAACAGGGAAGGAAAAGGGTCAGCGGGACAGGGCAGGAAGGGCAGGAAGGTGGTAACCCTATCCCGGGAAGGTTGACGGGGGGGAGGGAGAAGGGGGGAAGGCTGGCCGACTCAAGCCATCAACAAGGGATTTAGTGTCCAGGCCCTGGTGAGCAGAGCCCGGATTGCATGTCTTCCCTCCAACTCACTCCCTGGTGGCCACGGGGGGCTAAAATGCCCTCCCCGCTCCCACCCCTACGCTCCATGGGCTGGAAAGAGAGTCCCCCCTCCCTCAGGAAAGTTGAGATACCCGGCTGCCAGGGTAACCCAAGAGGCCACAAAATGTGCTGATGGCAGAGAGGGAGGGACAGAGAGGTTCGGGTGGGAGATGGGTGCTGGGGTCCGGGCCCTGGCTGGGGGGAATCACGAGTCCTTGGCCCAAGGACCCCAGAGACTCTTTGGGCCTCTCCCATGACATGCGTTTGGTTTTCCACTAGCCTAAGAGTTCCACATCTCCAGAGATGCAAACGGATGTCCAAAGGGGGACAGGGCTGCTCTGGGAGAGCTCAAGGACAGGGATGGGAAAAGAGGGGTCATAGCGGGTAAATGAGGTCAACAGCCACTCTGATCAGGGAGGGGCTGGAAAAAAGCCCTTGGAGAGCAAAGTGTGGGGTGAGGAGGCCCGGACGAGCAGGTCGGGAGGGAAAGTTGGGGGCCATGAGGCGGCAGAGCCCAGAGAGGCAGGACAGAGCTGGGTGGGGGCGGGGGGGAATCTGCATCCAAAGGGGACAAGACGGGGGTTAGGAAAGGGGTCCCAGGAAAGGGGCAAAACCAGGGGCACACGGCTCAGACGGAAGAACGGGGAGCTAGACGGAGTCAGAGAACAGGCTGGGGGCCCAGGGTCAAGCTGAAGGGCCCCGCACCAGAGGGAACATGGAGAGGCCGAGAGAAGGGATGAAGCTGAGGAGGGGAACCAGGGAGAGGGGAGCTAGGCCGGACTCCCTAGGAGGCAGAGCCAAGAAGAACAGGCCTTGATGAACCCCAAAGTGAGGGAGCTTCCTCCAGGAGCGGGCCAGGAAGGTCAGAGGCCCGGGCTGGGGGTCTACTGGAGGAGGAGTGTTTGGTTTCAGTTTCCTTGGGAGCAGCAGCTGCTCAGAGATGCCCTCTCCCTACTGCAGGGGAAGGGGCATCTGATTACCACCCAGTGGGTGCCGGGCCTGGGGTGGGGGTTAGGGGGAGGGAAAAGGGCACCCTGGGCGGGAGAGGCAAAGCGGAAAAGGGAAGAGACCGGGATCCATGGGCTGAGGATAAGGAAGAGGGCTGGGGTTGAGAAGAGAAAGCGAGGAGGGATGGGAAAAGGATAATGATGGGAAGACTGAGGAAAAGAGGATGGGGAAGGAGAACTAGAAGGGAAGCCAGCCAGCCAGATTGAGGAAAGTCAGGGAGCTGGGAGGGATCTATGGGGCACAGATGGGGGTGGAAATGTTTCCCCTCTAAGCCCCCAGAAACTTCACTTCCTCTTCCCGCTTCCTAGAGGGAAGTGGAGAGGGGGCAACCCCCAGGGTGAGGCGAGGACATGGCGCTCCCTTCCTCCCTCTCTCCTCCCTCCCTCCCCATTCAGTGTCTCTGGCAGCCCTTCCCCTCAGCCTATGTCCTTCCCTGACCTGAGCAGACGGGGAGTGGGATGGCCAGTCCTGGCTCTGTAGAGGCAGAGCTGGAGAAGGCCTCTGTGGCCTGGCCCAACAAGAGAGAAGGATTAAAGGTGGAGGGAGGACAATGGGATGAGTGGAGCTTGGACCTGGGGACCGGGAGCGCTTTTCCCTGATCTTCTGGGCAGGGCGGGGCTTGCCCAAAGGGACAGACAAGTTCACTACAGGCCAGGGCCATGGCCCAAATTCGGGCCAGCTCTCCTCCTTTTCAGCTAGGTGAGTGACAGGAGCCCCTGCCCCTCCTTGAAGGAGTGGGAGTGACCAAACTTGGAGAGAGGAAGGGAGAGAGACTGGGAACGGGGGGAACTGACAGGGTGGGGGGGGAATTTTTGTGCAAAGTGGAGAGTTTAAGACAGGGGGCCTATGGGAAAAGGATGGAGAAAGGGAGATGCAGGGAGTCCCTCGGCTGAGGATTTCCAAGGACTTGACTCCAGGGAAGAAGAGACCTGATGAATGCTGCTTACCAATCCAACTGCCAGCGAACTCCAGAATCCAGAATCTTTGTCCCCAGCCCCTCACTCTCCCACTCCAGGATGTGGGGATAAGACTGGACTGGCTTACTGCATTAGCCTCCACTTTGATCTCCCATCCTCCTGTCTCTCCCCACTTCAGTTTATACTTCACGGCACTGCCCGGATCATATTTGTGCAGAAACGCTCTGGGCATGTTACTCAATCAATCGTATTTATTGAGCACTTACTGCGTACATAGCACTGTACTAAGCCTCCTCAAATATCTCCAGTGGCTGCCTGTCAACCTATGCATCAAGTAAAAACTCCTCCCTCTCGGCTTCAAGGCTGTCCATCCATCCCCTTGCCCCCTCCTCCCTCGCCTCCCTACTGTCCTTCTCCAGCCCAGCCCGCACCCTCCGCTCCTCTGCCACCGCTCACCTCCTCACTGGGCCTCATTCTCACCCGTCCCGCCGTAGACCCCCAGCCCACGTCCTCCCCCGCCCTGGAATGCCCTCCCTCCGTATATCCACCAAGCTATCTCTCTTCTTCCCTTCAAAGCCCTACTGAGAGCTCACCTCCTCCAAGAAGCCTTCCCACACTCAGCCCCCTTTTTCCTCTCCTCCTCCCCATCCCCCCCGCCTTACCTCCTTCCCCTGCCCATAGCACCTGTATACGTTTGTACGGATTTATCACTCTATTTTACTTGTACATACTTAACTATTCTATTGATTTTGTTAATGATGTGCTTTTAGCTTTAATTCTATTTGTTCTGACGACTTGACACCTGTCTCCGTGTTTTGTTTTGTTGTCTGTCTCCCCCTTCTAGACTGTGAGCCCACCTGTTGGGTAGGGACCGTCTCTCTATGTCGCCGACTTGGCCTTCCCAAGCGCTTAGTCCAGTGCTCTGCACACAGTAAGCGCTCAATAAATACGATTGAATGAATGAATGAATAAGAGTTGGCCCAGTAGCTGCTCCTGGCAGAGGTCGGAGTTCAGATCTTATTAACCCGTGTGATGCCACAGGCCTCCCTCACCTCCCTCCAATAATAATAATAATAATGATAGTATTTATTTAGCGCTTACTACGTGCAAAGCACTGTTTTAAGCGCGGGGGAGGTTACGAGGTGATCAGGTTGTCCCAAGGGGGGCTCAAAGTCTTCATCCCCACTTTACAGAGGAGGGAACTGAGGCCCAAAGTCACACAGCTGGCAGCAACTGCAGCCCTAAGCCATCCCGGCTTCCAGAGTGTCGCTCCGGGGCTGAGGACGCCCCCGCCTCCCTCCCCTGCCATGGGGCCTCTCCCCACCATCCTCCAGACTCAGAGGTAAACTGAGGGGTCCCCAGGGAGGAGATGTACGGGGGAAACCAGCTCCAAAGCCTCCGGGCCCAGGTCGGCAGCCCCCAGCTGTCCGCTGTCCATCTCCTCCCAGGACGCAAAGCCCAGAATAACAAGGTCATGAGAGCTTAGTGACTACTGGGGCGGGGAGGCTGGTGGGTTTCGGGGGGAGCTCGGACGGGGAGCGGGGAGCAGGTTGGGGGTTCGGGCGAGTGGCAGGATTTGGGAGGGGTGGGGCCGCTGGGGGGGAGAGAGTGAGGAAAGAGCTGGGGGGCAGGGGTTCTGGTTCCCGCCATTCTCCTCAGCCAGGCCTCCACCTCCACTGGTTCAGGTGGGAAGCGATGGGAAGCCTCGGGGCGCCCTCTTCTGGGAAAAGGACAACGGAGAACACCAGAAAATTATTATTATTATTATTATTATTATTATTATTATTATTATTATTATTATTATTATTATTATTATTATTGTTATTATTAGTTTTATATTATATATTATATTATATTATATTTTTTATTCTATTATGTATTGTGTTATATTACATTATGTTATATTATATTGTATTGTATTGTGCTATATTATATATTGTGTTATATTATGTATTATATTAGATTAGATTAGATTAGATTAGATTGTTATATGTTATGTTATATTATATTATATTATATTATATTATATTATATTATATTATATTTTATATTATATTATGTTATGTTATGCTATATTATATATAATATTATATTATATATTATGTTATATTACATTGCATTGTATTATATATTATATTATATTGTATTATATTATATTATATTATATTATATTATATTATATTATATTATATCATATTATATTATATTATATTATATCATATTATATTATATCATATTATATTATATTATATTATATTATATATTATATTATATTATATTATATTATATTATATTATATTATATTATATTGCATTGTATTTTATATTATATTATATTGTATTATATTGTATTATATTATATTATATCATATTATATTATATTGTATTATGTTATGTTATATTATATTGTGTTATATTATATTAGATTGTATTATATTATATCGTATTATATTATATTATATTATATTTTATATTATATTATATTATATTAATTATAGTACAGTATATTATTATGGCATTTATTAAGCCCTTACTACGTGCAAAGCACTATTCCAAGCGCTGAGGGGGTTACAAGGTGATCAGGTTGTCCCACGTGGGACTCACAGACTAAATACTTATTTTACAGATGAGGTAACTGAGGCCCAGAGAATAATAATGATGGTGTTGATTAAGCACTCACTATGTGCAAAACACTGTTCTAAGCGCTGGGGAGGTTACAAGGCGATCAGGTTGTCCCACGGGGGGCTCCCAGTCTTCATCCCCGTTTTACAGAGGAGGGAACTGAGGCCCAGAGAATAATAATGATGGCGTTGATTAAGTGCTCACTATGTGCAAAACACTGTTCTAAGCGCTGGGGAGGTTACAAGGTGAACAGGTTGTCCCACAAGGGGCTCACGGTTTTCATCCCCTTTTTACAGAGGAGGGAACTGAGGCCTGGAGAATAATAATGATGGCGTTGATTAAGCGCTCACTATGTGCAAAGCCCTGTTCTAAGCGCTGGGGAGGTTACAAGGTGATCAGGTTGTCCCACGGGGGGCTCACAGTTTTAATCCCCATTTGACAGATGAGGTCACTGAGGCACAGAGAAGTGAAGTGACTTGCCCGAAGTCACCCAGCTGACAATTGGCGGAGCCAGGATTTGAACCCACGACCTCTGACTCCAAAGCCCATGCTCTTGATACTAATAATGGCATTTGTTAAGTGCTTACTATGAGCCAAGCACTGTTCTAAGCGCTGGGGTATATCCTAGGTGATCAGGTGGTCCCACGTGGGGCTCACAGTCTTCATCCCCATTTGACAGATGAGGTCACTGAGGCCCAGAGAATAAGAATAATAATAATAATAATGGTATTTATTAAGCGCTTACTATGCACCAAGCACGTTCAAAGTGCTGGGGCAGATACAAAATAATCAGGTGGTCCCACGTGGGGCTCACAGTCTTCATCTCCATTTGACAGATGAGGTCACTGAAGCCCAGAGAATAATAATAATAATAATAATAATGGTATTTATTAAGTGCTTACTATGTGTAAAGCACTGTTCTAAGTGCTGGGGAGGTTACAAGGTGATCAGGTTGTCCCTCAGGGGGCTCACAGTCCTCATTCTCCAGATGAGGTCACTGAGGCCCAGAGAAGTGAAATGACTTGCCCAAAGACACACAGCTGACAAGTGGCGGAGCCGGGATTTGAACCCATGACCTCTGACTCCAAAGCCCGGGCTCTTTCCACTGAGCCACACTGCTTCTCTAGAACCAGAACCCAGGCTATGGCCAGAATGAGCAGTCGGGCCCCAAGTCCCCGCCCTGCTCGTAGGCCTCTCCTAAAGTAGTGGTTGCCATTTTAGCGTTTGTGGAGCAACCTCTTGGTCCAGTCCTTACTTGACTCTACCTCACGTCTCCCCACTCCTCTGCCTTTCCATCTCTACGGCAAAGGGAAACCCGGGACCATCGGCCCTAAACCAATCGACCTCTTCTCTCCTCCACCAACACATTACCGTTTTCCCCACTCCTCTGCCCTTCCATCTCTACAGCAAAGGGAAACCCGGGACCCTCAGCCCTAAACCAATCAACCTCTTCTCTCCTCCACCAACACATAGCGTTTTTCCCCACTCCTCTGCCCTTCCATCTCTACAGCAAAGGGAAACCCGGGACCATCAGCCCTAAGCCAATCGGTCTCTTCTCTCCTCCACCAACACATTACCGTTTTCCCCACTCCTCTGCCCTTCCATCTCTACAGCAAAGGGAAACCCAGGACCATCAGCCCTAAGCCAATCGATCTCTTCTCTTCTCCGCCAACACATAGCGTTTTTCCCCACTCCTCTGCCCTTCCATCTCTACGGCAAAGGGAAACCCGGGACCATCAGCCCTAAACCAATCGACCTCTTCTCTCCTCCACCAACACATTAGCGTTTTTCCCCTCCTCTGCCCTTTCATCTCTATGGAAAAGGGAAACACTGGACCATCAGCCCTAAGCCAATCGATCTCTTCTCTCCTCCGCCAACACATTAGCATTTTTCCCCACTCCTCCGCCCTTCCATCTCTACGGCAAAGGGAAACCCGGGACCATCAGCCCTAAACCAATCGACCTCTTCTCTCCTCCACCAACACATTACCGTTTTCCCCACTCCTCTGCCCTTCCATCTCTACGGCAAAGGGAACCCCTGGACCATCAGCCCTAAACCAATCGACCTCTTCTCTCCTCCGCCAACACATTACCGTTTTCCCCACTCCTCTGCCCTTCCATCTCTACGGCAAAGGGAAACCCTGGACCATCAGCCCTAAACCAATCGACCTCTTCTCTCCTCTGCCAAAACATTAGCGTTTTTCCCCACTCCTCTGCCCTTCCATCTCTACGGCAAAGGGAACCCCTGGACCATCAGCCCTAAACCAATCGACCTCTTCTCTCCTCCGCCAACACATTACCGTTTTCCCCACTCCTCTGCCCTTCCATCTCTATGGCAAAGGGAAACCCAGGCCCATCAGCCCTAAGCCAATCGGTATCTTCTCTCCTCCGCCAACACATTACCGTTTTCCCCACTCCTCTGCCCTTCCATCTCTATGGCAAAGGGAAACCCTGGTCCATCAGCCCTAAAACAATTGACCTCTTCTCTCCTCTGCCAAAACATTAGCGTTTTTCCCCACTCCTCTGCCCTTCCGTCTCTACGGCAAAGGGAAACCCGGGACCATCAGCCCTAAGCCAATCAACCTCTTCTCTTCTCCACCAACACATTAGTGTTTTTCCCCACTCCTCTGCCCCTCCGTCTCTACGGCAAAGGGAAACCCGGGACCATCAGCCCCAAGCCAATCGGTCTCTTCTCTCCTCCGCCAACACATTACCATTTTCCCCACTCCTCTGCCCTTCCATCTCTACGGCAAAGGGAAACCCAGGACCATCAGCCCTAAACCAATCGACCTCTTCTCTCCTCCACCAACACATTAGCGTTTTTCCCCTCCTCTGCCCTTCCATCTCTACGGAAAAGGGAAACACTGGACCTTCAGCCCTAAGCCAATCAATCTCTTCTCTCCTCCGCCAACACATTAGCATTTTCCCCCACTCCTCTGCCCTTCCATCTCTACGGCAAAGGGAAACCCAGGACCATCAGCCCTAAGCCAATCGGTCTCTTCTCTCCTCCGCCAACACATTAGCATTTTTCCCCACTCCTCTGCCCTTCCACCTCTACGGCAAAGGGAACCCCTGGACCATCAGCCCTAAACCAATCGACCTCTTCTCTCCTCCACCAACACATTACCGTTTTCCCCACTCCTCTGCCCTTCCATCTCTACGGCAAAGGGAAACCCTGGACCATCAGCCTTAAACCAATCGACCTCTTCTCTCCTCCACGAACACAGTACCGTTTTCCCCACTCCTCTGCCCTTCCATCCCTATGGCAAAGGGAAACCCGGGACCATCGGCCCTAAACCAATCGACCTCTTCTCTCCTCCACCAACACATTACCGTTTTCCCCACTCCTCTACCCTTCCATCTCTACGGCAAAGGGAAACCCAGGACCATCAGCCCTAAACCAATTGACCTCTTCTCTCCTCCACCAACACATTACCGTTTTCCCCACTCCTCTGCCCTTCCATCTCTACGGCAAAGGGAAACCCTGGACCATCAACCCTAAGCCAATCAATCTCCTCTCCTCCGCCAACATATTAGCCCACTGTTGGGGAGGGACTGTCTCTATATGTTGCCAACTTGTACTTCCCAAGCGCTTAGTACAGTGCTTTGCACACAGTAAGCGCTCAATAAATATGATTGATTGATTGATTGATTAGCGTTTTTCCCTTCCCACTGCAACCCAGCCCACATACTTTGCTTCTCTAACACCAATCTACTTACCGTGCTCTATTTCATCCCTCACCATCGGCCCTCCCTCCTACCTGGAACTCTCTCCCATTTCATATCCAATAGTTGCCCCTCTCTCCCCATCTTCATAGCCCTATTCCCTCCAGGAAGTCTTTCCTGACTTTCTTCTCTACTCCCGCTCCTATTCTCCCTCTCTTCATTGTCCCCTATGCACTTTCATCCATTCCCCCTAAGCATAATGACAGACTGTGATGGACAATGACAATCCCTTCTAGACTGTGAGCCCATTGTTGGGTAGGGACCGTCTCGATATGTTGCCAACTTGGACTTCCCAAGCACTCTGCACACAGTAAGTGCTCAATAATTATTTATTTATTTTACTTGTACATATTTATTCTATTTATTTTATTTTGTTAATGTTTTGTTTTGTTCTCTGTCTCCCCCTTTCAAACTGTGAGCCCACCGTTGGGTAGGGACCGTCTCTAGATGTTGCCAACTTGGACTTCCCAAGCGCTGTGCACACAGTAAGCGCTCAGTAATTATTTATTTATTTGTACATATTTATTCTATTTATTTGATTTTGTTAATATGTTTTGTTTTGTTCTCTGTCTCCCCCTTCCAAACTGTGAGCCCACCGTTGGGTAGGGACTGTCTCTAGATGTTGCCAACTTCGACTTTGCAAGTGCTCTGCACACAGTAAGCGCTCAGTAATTATTTATTTATTTTATTTGTACATATTTATTCTATTTATTTGATTTTGTTAATATGTTCTGTTTTGTTCTCTGTCTCCCCCTTCCAGACTGTGAGCCCACTGTTGGGTAGAGACCGTCTCTAGATGTTGCCAACTTGGACTTCCCAAGCGCTCTGCACACAGTAAGCGCTCAGTAATTATTTATTTTATTTGTACATATTTATTCTATTTATTTTATTTTGTTAATATGTTTTGTTTTGTTCTCTGTCTCCCCCTTCTAGACTGTGAGCCCACTGTTGGGTAGGGACCGTCTCTAGATGTTGCCAACTTGTACTTCCCAAGCGCTTAGTACAGTGCTCTGCGCTCAGTAAGCGCTCAATAAATATGATTGATTGAATGAATGAATAAATACGATTGAATGAATGAATGATACTCACCCTGTGCCCACCTCCAAAGCACTTACATACAACCCTTATATATCCTGTTGCTTTCTTCATCTGTAATGGATTTTATTATCTGTTGTCTCTTGCCCCAGATCATTAAGTTACTTATGGACAGGGATTTTGAATACTGACTCTGTTGTAATAATAATAATAATAATAATGGCATTTGTTAAGCACTTACTATGTGCAAAGCACTGTTCTAAGCCCTGGGGAGGATACAAGGTGATCAGGTTGTCCCACGTGGGGCTCACAGTCTTCATCCCCATTTTACAGATGGGGTAACTGAGGCTCGGAGAAGTGAAGTGACTTGCCTAAGGTCACACAGCAGACATGTGGCGGAGCTGGGACTCGAACCCATGACCTCTGACTCCAAAGCCCGGGCTCTTTCCGCTGAGCCACGCTGCTTCTCGCAGCAGCGATACAATACAATAATATTGTACTATTCCAAGCTTGTATTACAATACAATTATAATACAATTGTATTACAATACAATAATATTGTACTATTCCAAGCTCTTAGTAAAGTAAGTGCTCAATATCGTTGATTGATTAATCATTAGCGGTAAGGCCCTCAATCAGCTTTCTCCCCCCCGCCCCCTGACCCTCCAAGCTCACCCATTTTGCTCCTCTCGAGCCAACCTACTCGCCGAGAAGCAGCGTGGCTCAGTGGCAAGCGCCTGGGCTTCGGAGTCAGAGGTCACGGGTTCGAATCCCCGCTCTGCCACTTAGCTGTGTGACTTTGGGCAAGTCACTTCACTTCTCTGGGCCTCAGTTCCCTCGTCTGTAAAATGGGGACTGAGACTCTGAGCCCCACGTGGGACAACGTGTTAACCTTGTATCTGCCCCAGCGCTCAGAACAGTGCTCTGCACATAGTAAGCGCTTAGCAAATACCATCATTATTATTCTTTTTATTGGGCCTCATTCTCATCTCTCCTGACACCATCCCCTTGTTCAATCATCTCTCCCTTCTGCCTGGAGAGATTCAGGTCAATCAATTCAATCGAGAAGCAGCACGGCCTAGTGGATAGAGAGCGGCCCTGGGAGTCAGAAGGTCATGGGTTCATTCATTCATTCAATCGTATTTATTGAGCGCTTACTGTGCGCAGAGCACTGGACTAAGCGCTTGGGAAGTACAAGTTGGCAACATATAGAGACGGTCCCTACCCAACAGCGGGCTCATCCTGGCTCTGTCACTTCATTCATTCAATCGTATTTATTCATTCAGTCATTCATTCGATCGTATTTATTGAGCGCTTACTGCGTGCAGAGCACTGGGCTAAGCGCTTGGGATGTACAAGTTGGCAATATATAGAGACGGTCCCTACCCAACAGTGGGCTCATCCTGGCCCCGCCACTTCATTCATTCAATCATATTTATTCATTCATTCATTTATTCGATCGGATTTATTGAGCAATTACTGTGTACAGAGCACTGGACTATGAGCTTGGGAAGTTCAAGTTGGCAACGTATAGAGACGGTCCCTACCCAACAGTGGGCTCATCCTGGCCCCGCCACTTCATTCATTCAATCATATTTATTCATTCATTCATTCATTCGATCGTATTTATTGAGCGCTTACTGCATGCGGAGCACTGGACTAAGTGCTTGGGAAGTACAAGTTGGCAACATATAGAGACGGTCCCTACCCAACAGCGGGCTCATCCTGGCTCTGTCACTTCATTCATTCAATCGTATTTATTCATTCAGTCATTCCTTCGATCGTATTTATTGAGCGCTTACTGCGTGCAGAGCACTGTACTAAGTGCTTGGAAAGTACAGTTCAGCAACAGTCACAATCTAGAAGCGGGGAGACAGACATCAAAACAAGTAAACAGGCATCAATAGCATCAGTGTCAATAGAATTATAGATATATACGCATAGAGAAGCAGCATGGCTCAGTGGAAAGAGCCCGGGCTTTGGAGCCAGAGGTCATGGGTTCAAATCCCGGCTCCGCCAACTGTCAGCTGGGTGACTTTGGGCAAGTCACTTCACTTCTCTGGGCCTCAGTTATCTCATCTGTAAAATGGGGATTAAGACTGTGAGCCCCCCGAAGGACAACCTGATCACCTTGTAACCTCCCTGGTGCTTAGAACAGTGCTTTGCACATAGTAAGCGCTTAATAAATGCCATTATTATTAGTAGTAGTATTATCAGTAATATAAATAAATAGAATTATAAATATGTATATATATACACAAGCGCTGTGGGGAGGGAAGGGGAGTAGAGGAAAGGGAGCGAGTCGGGGCGATGGGGAGGGGGAGCAGAGAAAGGGGGGGGCTTAGTCTGGGAAGGCCTCCTGGAGGAGGTGAGCCTTCAGTAGGGCTTTGAACAGGGGAAGTGTGATTGTTTGGTGGATTTATTTCATTTTGTTAGTACGTTTGGTTTTGTTCTCTGTCTCCCCCTTTTAGACTGTGAGCCCACTGTTGGGTAGGGACCGTCTCTATATGTTGCCAATTTGTACTTCCCAAGCGCTTAGTACAGTGCTCTGCACATAGTAAGCGCTCAATAAATACGATTGATGATGATTTAAGGAGGGAGGGCATTCCAGGACAGAAGTAGGATGTGGGCCAGGGGTCAATGGCGGGACAGGCACATAGTAAGCGCTCAATAAATACGATTGATGATGATGATGACAGGCGAGAAGGAGGCCCAGTGAGAAGGTTAGCACCAGAGGAGCGGAGTGTGCGAGATGGGATGTAAAAAGAGAGAAGGGAGGTGAGGTAGAAGGGGGCGAGGTGATGGAGCGCTCCGAAGCCAATGGAGAGGATTTTTGCTCGATACGGAGATTGATAAGCAACCACTGGAGATTTTTGAGGAGGGAGGAGACATGTCCCGAACGTTTCTTTACAAAGATAATCCCGGCAGCAGAGTGAAGTATGGACCGAAGCGGGGAGGGACAGGCGGTTGGGAGATCAGAAAGGAGGCTGATGCAGTCATCCAGTTGGGTTCGGATGAGAGACTGCACTAACGGGGGTAGCGGTTTGGATGGAGAGGAAAGGGCGGATCTTGGCGATGTGGTGAAGGTGAGACTGGCAGGTTTTGGTGAGGCATTGGATTTGCGGGGTGAATGAGAGAGTGGAGTCAAGGATGACACCGAGGTTGCAGACTTGTGTGCCACTTGATTGCTGTGTGACCTTAGGCAAGTCACTTCATTTCTCTGTGCCTCAGTTACCTCATCTGGAAAATGGGGATTCAGACTGTGAGACCCATGTGGAACAGGGACTGTGCCCAACCTAAGTTGCTTGTATCCACCCCAGCGAGTGTCTGGCACACAGTAAGCGCTTAACAAATGCAATCATTAATTAATTAATTACTGCTGGAGAAGCAGCATGGCTCATTGGAAAGACCCCGGGCTTTGGAGTCAGAGGTCATGGGTTCAAATCCCGGCTCTGCCAGCTGTCAGCTGTGTGACTTTGGGCAAGTCACTTCACTTCTCTGGGCCTCACTTCCCTCATCTGTCAAATGGGGATGAAGACTGTGAGCCCCACGGGGGACAACCTGATCACCTTGTAAACTCCCCAGCGCTTAGAACAGTGCTTTGCACAGTGTAAGCGCTTAACAAATACCATCATCATCATTATTATTATTATTACTGTGTCAATCTGCTGATCTCCCTGCCTCATGTCTTTCCCCTCTGCAGTTCATACTTGACTCTACTTCCTGGATCATTTTTCAAAATAAAATAGTTCGACCCATGTCACCCCACTCCTCAAAAGCTTCCGACGGTTTCGCCGACCACGTCCACATCAAACAGAAACGCCTAACCATCAATTTCAAGGCAGTCAGCTCTCCTTCCTACCTCACTGAGCTCCTGCAACCCAGCCTGTCCACTCCACTCTAATGCCAACCTACTTGCTGTGCCTCCATCTTGTCTTCCTCGTCGCTGACCCCCGGCTCACAACCTCTCTCCGGCTTTGAACTCCCTCCCCCTCACCTACGACAGGCCACCTTCAAAGCCATCCTAAAAATCACATCTCATTTCCCCTACTCCCTCTCCCTTCTTTATCACCAATGCGCTTGGATCCGTCCCCTGTACGCATTTGATTCACCTCACCCACGGTCCCACAGAGCCTTACACTATTTATCTCAATTTCTGCCTCCCCGCCTTGACTATAAGCTCCCTGTGGGCAGGGATGGTGCCTACCAACTCTACTCTTCCATATGCTTAGTACCATGTTCTGCACGCAGTAAGTGCTCAATGGACACCGTTGATTGACCGAGGTGGAATTTTAGGAGGGCTTTGAGCTTGGGAAGAGCTGTGGCCTGTTGGATTTGGAAAGGGAAGGCACTCCCAGGAAGAGGAGCAGCGGGAGCTAGGGGATGGAGGCAGGAGAGTCGAGAGGTACAGATTGGTGCGTGGCTTGAGGAAGAGCAGGCAAAGAGAGCAGCGAGATAAGGTGGCACAAGTTCACGGAGAGCCTCGAAGCCAACCGTGAGGGGTTTTTGCTTGAGGCCGAGAGACCCGGGAAGCCAGGAGAAGAAAAGTGTGGACTAAGAGATTCTACAAGATGCCTATCAGGGCAGCGATGCGCCGTCTCAGTTGCAGAGGAGAGAGTCTGGAGGCAGGGAAACCAGGAAGGAGGCCGGTGCGATAGTCTAGCCATAATGTGACCGGAGCTTGGAAGAAGTGTGGATGGAGAAGGGCTAGACCCGAGAGAGGTGGACGAAAGAATGGCCCGTTCAAATGTCAAATGTGAGAGATAAGGGACAGCAAAGAGGGGAGGATGACCCCCAGGTTGCAGGCTTCTAGGACAGAGAAGACGGTGGTGGAGATGGGAACGTTAGGAGGAGGAAGACGAATGGATTCAGTGGGGAAACAGTAGTTTGGTTTTAGATCCACTGAGGTGCCGGCGGGACGTCAAAGCCGTGATGCTCCGGAGGCACATGGAGATGCGGGATTGGACGTCGGATGAGAGGTTGGGACCGGAGAGACGCTGAAGTCACCCACACTGAAGGGAAAGCACCAAAAAGGGACCCAGATCCAAGCTTTGGGGTGCCCCCACAGTATCAGCGTGAGAGGCAGAGGAACCAGGGAGCAAAACCGAGGGGGAAATCCAGGTCACTGGTGTCAGCCAGAAAATACGAGGGCCGCCCAGTAGCGCTTCAAGGAAGAGGAAGTGGTCCACGAAGCCGGGCGCACAGAAGAGAGGTCGTGGAGGATCGGGCTGGAACGGAGCCCGCCGGATTTGGCTAGGACCTGGTCTCGGTGGAATTGAAGGGGTTGAATGTTGCCAACTTGTACTTCCCAAGCGCTTAGTACAGTGCTCTGCACACAGTAAGCGCTCAATAAATATGATTGATGACGATGAAAGCCAGACGGCAGAGGGTAGGGAAGAGAGTTGGTGGCGAGGAGTTACGGCATCGGTGCACATGGACCCGTTCTTGGAATTCGGATCAGAATGGGAGCGGGGAAATGGGGTGAGGGGCCTTTTTTAGAATGGGAGAGACCAGTGTGTTCAAAGGCAGCAGGGAAGGAGCCATCAGATAGTGAGAGGTGGAAAATGGCAGTGAGGGAAGGGAGGAGCGTAAGAGCGAATGCTTTTATAAGGTGAGAGGGGATAGGGGCGAAGGTGCCGGGGAGTGGGGGAGGGAGGAATTTCTAAAGCAAGCAGCAGATCTCTTGAGAAACAGCAGGGAGGAGGAGAAGGATGAGAATAAAGGAAGCAGCGTTGCCTAGAGGAAAGAGCCCGGGCTTGGAAGTCAGAGGACCTGGCTTCTAAATCCCCGATCCGCCACTTGCCTGCGGTGTGACCTTGGCAAGTCACTTAACTTCTGTGCCTCTGTTCCTCGTCTGTAAAATGGGATTCTGTTGCCCCTCCCACTTCAACTATGAGCCCCAAGTGGGACAGGGACTGTTTCCAATCTATCTTGTATCTCCTCAAGCGCTTAATACAGCACTTGGCATACAGTAAGCGCTCAACCAATAACATCATTATTATCACGAAGAAGTGGGAATAGAGGGGTGAGGTGGGTGGGGATGGGGAGACTTTGCAGGGCTCCTGCCTGATGCTTTCAGTTTTATCGGGGGCTAAGGTGGGAGGGGTTCGAAGATCTAGACTGTAAACCCGGTGTGGGCAAGGATCGTCTCTCCCTGTTGTTGAATTGTACTCTCCAAGCGCTTTGTACAGTGCTCCGCACGCAGTAGGCGCTCAAGAAATATGATTGAATGAATGAATTTGGCGGGGGGCTGTGGACGCGAGCCCAAGGAGGAAGAGTCGACTTATCCAGAAGCAAACAGAATTCGGTCATAACGCGGCGGTGTGGACGTGTGGCGGCAGAAGTTGGCCCGACGTCTGGATTCCCACCGGCTGCGTGCAGCCCCGCCAGAGGACGGAGCAGACTGCGGCCATCACCCACAGCTAAATCTCTCCGATCGCCTTTTGGGTGGTTGTCTTTTTTCAAACGGGCAGCTTGGAAGACAAGAAGGAGAGATGGGTCTCCCTAGAGTTAGGGAGCGAGTTGCTGCCTTCTCTAAAATGAGTTAAGGAAGTTTAAGGGAGGGATGGAGGGACATCCCTAAGGAGTCTCTCTAGCAACTGCAGTTGCGGGGGGCTGGAACGTCGTCCCCTCGATTCCCCCTGGTTGGATGGGGATCTGTTGAGTCAGTTCTGGCTTACGGAACTTGAGCCCACGGGACTACAACTGTTGCCAAATTGTACTTCCCAAGCGCTCAGTACAGTGCTCTGCACATAGTAAGCGCTCAATAAATACGATTGATTGATTGATTGATCCCCCCTTCAGGGTTTCCCCAGCCGTCTGGCTAGGGCGGAGGCCCAGAGGGGCAGCTGGCGGGTCTAAAGTGAAGGAACCTGGGTTGAATGGTCAACAGCCCGGGCCTCACGTCCACAGCCGAACTAGCACATCCTTAGGGGTGCAGGCCAGGCCCGGCGGGTCCGCTCTGGGGCAAGCCCGACTGCTCTCCCAAAGCTGCGAGGCTCAGACCAATTTCTGATCCGCCAGATTTCCGCCGGACCCCCGGTCCGGGGTCTGGCTCGGGCTGAGAGCGTCGGGCCTGTGGGGGAGGTGGGGAGTGGGGGACAGTTGGGGAGAATAAGGACAAGGCCACAGGACCACTGAGCGAGGGGCAAGGGGGACCGCACTAAGGCACGGGAAACAGGGCCCCTGGATGGACCCCCAGCAGGCCCGGAATGAGGGTGGGATGGCCTCAGGATCCCTAGGGTCGTCTTCCTGGGAGAAGGGAGCTGGGTGGGGATGGAGAGGCATGCTTTCCGAAGAACAGGGAGCTAGGTCTAGTTCCCACCAGAGCCTCTAGGCAAGAAAAACCAGGAAAACTGAGATAAACCTTTTTTTAATTTCTGTTTCTCCATTTAAACTTTTTTAAAAAAATCCTTAATGTAGTTAAACAGAGTCCCTCCTGCCCGGCGGCTGGGGAAATCAAAGGGAAAAGGGGAGGAGGGGGCCGAGGCCAGGGAACGAAGGCCCCTGGGGACAGAGGGCTGTACATAGTTGGGCCCCCCCTCTACCCTCCCCACCCCCCGAACCCACCATCCCGGTGGGGAGAGGCAACGGCCCGAGGCCGACCGGCCCCGGGCAGGGTGGGGAGGGGGACTTGTAGTGTCAGACCAAGGGAGGAGAAGCTGAGGCCTCTTCCCCGGGAGGAAAGAAAATGGGGGGAGAGGGCAGAACACACCCTCCGCTCCGTACCGACTCCCTCTCTGGGCAGGGATAAGGGGAGCACACGTACCTCTCTGGGAATGGGAAACTCGTACCTGTCTTGGAGGGAGAGGGGAATGGGGAGGGAGGAGACGGGGAAAAAGCACTCCGGAGGCCTGGCCCCAAATTCAGAGGCCCAAGGGCCCGGGGAACAAGGGGGACAGCGGAGTGTCACACAAAGGAGTACTGGTTGTTGATGGCCCGGGGCCGGCCCCCTTCGTCCCCTCCCCCGGGGCCCCCCGGGCCCCCGCCGCCCCCGGGCTGCAGCTGCCGGAGATGGACAGAAGGGGTGGGCCCCGGCTCCCCGATCGACCCCTCCCCTGCCGCCAGCCCCCTCTCCCCGGCGGCGGCCTCCTCGGGCTCAGCCGTGGGGCCTGGCTCTTCCCTGTCCCCTCCGCTGCTTGCCTCCTCTTCCTCCTCCTCCTCCTCCTCCTCTACCGCCATTGCTGGCTCCTCCTCCTCCTCCTCTTCCTCCCCGAGGTGTCGGGGGTCTGACCACGGAGGGGGGTCGGGGGACCGGGGCGGATCATGGGAGATGCTCGGTTCTGGAGCGGGCGGGAGAAAGAGAAAGATGGGATGTGGAGGGTGAAATATCAGGCGGCTTCCTTCCCTCTCCTCCGCAGCTGAGAACTTGGCTTCTTCCCCCACGTTTCTCTCCCGTCTCCCCCTCGTCTCAGAGCCCTAGTCAGCAAGAGAGTCGTGCCCCGGGTCCCTCTCGCCAGTACAGAGGGCTTCTGTTTGAGCCCACCGCTCCCCCCACGCCCCGCCCCGCACCTCCCCGCCGCTATAGAAGGATGGATCATGGGAGGAGTGGGGGCGGCCAGCACACTTACACACAATCACTCGCTCCGATGGGGATGAGGGTGGAGGAGGCGTCAGGGTAGCAGCGATCTCCCTCACACACCCCAGCTCGGCTCCCGGCCCGTTCCCGGCCTGGGGGGGAGGGCAGAGGCGGGATGGGGGGGGACGAGGGGAGGGAGGGAACCCAGTGGTGGGGGAACCAGGTGGGGTTGGGGGTGGAAGGGAGGGTCAGGAGAGACCACAGGGACGGAGGAAAGACAGGCAGGAGCGGAGAAACGCGGCCGGGCCACGGCGGACGGCGGGGAGGGTGAGGATCCGACAGAGAGTCGGGGAAAGGAACGGGCCCGGGGTGCAGAGTGGAGAGCAGAAGAGGGGGGAAGGGTCGGGGGTCAGCATTGGGGAGAGAGGAACGGACCCGGGGTGGAGGGCAGGCCGTAGCCGGGAGGAAGAGGGGTGGGGGAGGAGGAAGAAGGGGGTCAGGGTTTGGGGAGAATGGAAGCAGAACACAGACAATGGAGAAGAAACATCCAATGGAGATGGGGAGGATGCACTATAGCCCCACGCTCATCTCAACCCCACCTCCAATGTCACTTCCTGTACTGAAGGGAAGCTGGGGGGCGGGGGGCGCGGGCCGGAAACTCTCGCCCCCTGCCCCAGATTCCCCCACCTTTCCCCTTTCATCCTGCCACCGCCCAAGGATCTGTTCCTCCTCCGGCAGAACGTCTCCCCTGCCCGCTGTGCTTCCCTCCTCACCCCCCGAGCTCTCCTCCCCGACCCACCCGTCACCTGGCAGTGACTCCCCACTCCACCCTGCTCTCTCTCTCTGTCTCTCTCTCTCTGCCCGCCCCCCGCCGCCCTGCTCCCTTACCGTGGAGTCTCTGGGAGGCGACCACATAGCTGATGAGGGTGACGTCGCTGGAGCCCCCCGACTCCAAGGGGATGGAGTGGACCCGGAAATGCTCCAGCATGTCAAAGATGGTCTGGAACCAGAGGTGCTGCACGCGGCACTGGCCGTCCTCGTTTAGAGAGAGGCGCAGGTGCTGGGGGGCCGGAGCGGAGGCGGTGAGCACCGGGCCGCCGCCCCCGGCCCCCGTTTCCCCCGCCTCTCCCCGGCTGCCCCCCCCCCACCCACCCCTCACCTTGGCCTTGCCCTGGAAGTTGAAGGTGAGGACGTACTCCCCTCGCCGGGTCTCGCTCTGACGCACCAGGAAGACGCCGTGACTGCCGGCGCCCCCCGCCAGCACCAGCTGGGCCGCCTTGAGCCGGGAGAGGGTCCCGTGAAACCAGGGGTATTCTGAGAGGGGGTGGTCCCCCTCACCCCCGTCCGGCTCCCCCTGGAACAGGAACGACGACCCTTCAGAGAGGAGAGAGGGAGGCGATGGAGGCGCCAGGCAAGCCCCTCCCGGGGCCAGAGAGGGTGGGCCTCCTCCCTGGGCAGCGGGCCCTCTCCCGGGGGTCAGGGCAGAGGGGAGAACCCGAGGAGAAACCCACACAGCGGGGACCCCCCCCACCCCTCCACGGCCTCGAGGGCCACCTCCGCTCCCCCGTCACCTGTGGCGTCCGGGGTGTCCGGCGGGGGGGAAAGGAGCCGAGGAGGGGTAAGCCACCCCCCCCAGGGGCCCCTCATCAATGGGGACCCGGGGAGGCAGCTCCGGAGGCAGCAGCTCCATCGAGTCGAAGTGGGAGGCGGCGATGGAGGCCGAGCTGGGGGAGACGGAGGCCGAAGGACGGTCCGAGAGGCCCCCGTACGCCCCTGGAGAACAGGGGCCACACACTTCCTTAGCCCGGGCGGCCCCTCCCTCCCTCCCTCCCTCCAGCCCCCTTCCCATCCTACACCTGCCTCACCCTGAGACAGGTGCTCGTTGCTCTCACTGGGCCCCAGGGGCACGTCGTGGCCGGGCAGACTCTCGGAGCGATTGAGGCAGGAGAGGACCAGGCTGTCTGGGTTCTCTCTGGGCGGGGGGAGGAGGGCGAGGGGGGCCGACGGGGTCCCACTGGGGTCGGAGACGGGACGAGAGGGTCTCGGTGAGTCAGGGGAACCGGGGGCGAGGGGAAGCGAGGGGGAGAGAAGGCGGCTTCCCCTCGCCCCCCGTCTGCCCGCGGCCGAGCGGTCCCGGGGACGGCGGAGAGGGAGGGGCCCCGGGCAGGGAAGGGCCTCACCCCGGGCTCAACCAGTCCTGGATGTCTGACACCCAGGACCGCATCTGCAGGGCGTCGGCTGTCTCCAAGATGTATTCCAGGGAGTTCTCCACCTACGCCGGGGAAGGGAAAGGGACTCGCCTCAACTACTGGGACGCTCTCGGGGGGCTTCCTTCCATCCCTTGGTGATCCCGACGGCTCATCTCCCTCCGGGCCGCCCAGCGCCTCCCTCCAACACAACCCGCTCCCGGGACGGGCCTCCGACCTTAACCACAAAGGTGTTCTCCCGGTCGGGCATCTCCAGGGCCGTGGTGGTCCGCACGTCTGTGACGGCCGAACGGGGGACGCTGACCCGGGGCCGAGACGACTGGAGGGGAAGACGCCGTGGGGGCTGGGTCCCGCCGGGGCTTAGCTTCCGGGACGCCACCCGATCCCCAAGGGAACTCGGCCTCCCGGGACCGTCTTCCCAACTCACCCCGATCCCCGTCGCCCCCCCTCTCCTGGACGACGGAAGACGGGGGGCTCTGCCGGTCCCCGGCCCGACCCCAACCGGGCCGCCGGGGGGCTAAGCCGGTGGGGCGGCCCACACACCCCCCCCTGCTTTCTAGCTCCTCGCCCCCCGGCCGCCCCCCGCCACCACCCCTTCCCTCCCCTCGTCCCACCCCGGGTCTCACCTTGGGTGGGATGTAGAATTCCAGCTGACTCCCGCCTCCTCCATCTCCCTCGCTTCTCAGCAGCAGGCGGCATTTCTGCCACCGAGGGGGTCCCCGGCCCGTGGCCCCGGGCCTCCGTCCCCCGCCGGCGGCCCCCGCCTCCTCGGCCCCCATGAAGCTCAGCAGCCCCTCCCTCCTCACGGCCCCCGGCCCGTCCTTGGGAGCCCCCGCACCCCGGGTCAGTCTCAGCCTCTCGAAGCGGCGAGTCCACCTGTCCCCGGGGGAGGACGACGCTCCTCCGGGGGGTCCCCCGCCGCCGCCGCCGGACGAGTTGGAGTTGCTGTTCCCCCCGAGCACGGGGGGACCGGAGGCGGGGGGGTCCGGGGGGCCGGCCGGGGAGGGGCCGTCGCCGGCCCCCCGCCACTGCAGGATCCCGCGCACCGAGCCGCGCACCGAGCGGCTCACCGACCGCAGGGAGAAACGCTTCTTCAGCTTTGGCTTGGAGGAGGACGAGGAGGACGAGGAGGAGACGGAGGACGGGAGCGGGCCGGCCAGGTCCTCCGAGGAGCGCGAGGGCCCCGGCCGGGCGGCGGGGCCGTCGTCCCCGAGGCCGGCCGGGGCGGGGTCGCGGGGGGCCGGCTCCGGGGGGGCCCCCGCCCCGGGGCTCGGGGCCGTGGAGCCGGCGGGGGACAGGGAGCCCGAGGCCCGGGCCACCTCGGCCTCAAAGTGCTGCAGGAAGAGCTCGACGAAGCGGTGGGAGAAGGCGGCCTCGGCCCCGGGCCCCGCGTACTGGGGGTGGGAGGCCAGGAAGAGGCGGAAGCGGCGGGCAAAG
The DNA here is from genome assembly GCF_015852505.1 of Tachyglossus aculeatus. Taxonomy (NCBI): domain Eukaryota; kingdom Metazoa; phylum Chordata; class Mammalia; order Monotremata; family Tachyglossidae; genus Tachyglossus; species Tachyglossus aculeatus. The sequence continues at coordinate 12,852,742 of NC_052086.1, forward strand.
TCCAGGGCCGCGGCCCGCGCGTGGGACTCGCAGAACTCCCGCCAGCTGGGAGGAGGAGGAGGAGGAGGAGGAGGAGGAGGAGGAGGGGGCGGCGGGGCCCCATCCTCAGGAGAAGGGGCGCCGTTCATGATGAGGAGGAGCGGGGACAAGCGGGAAGCGGGGGGCCGAGGGAGGGGGAGCGGGAGGCGGGGGGGAGCCCAGAACACCCAGGGTCAGCGGCGGCAACTGCAGCAGGGACAGACAGAGACACACGCCCGGGTAGGCGAAGTCAGCCTCGGGGGAAGGAGAGCGGGCCGACACCCCCGGGGACGCCCCCCGCGTCCCCCCCCACCGACGGCCGACTCCCTCCCGGAGGTCAACCTGTCCCGCCCGGGGAGGTCCCGTCCCCGGAGCGGGAAGACGACGGAGAACCCGCTCCGCTTCCAGGCCCTCCAACCGCTCCGCCGAGACATCTGACCTCCATCCCTCCGGCTGCAGTTTCATCCCATTTTCCCGTCTGTCAGCCTCGGAGTGGCGGGTGGACATCCGATCGCCGTCCTCCCGAAAGCGACCCTCTGGCGCCCGGAAGCCGTTCTTCGGGGAATGAATCGTCAAACTCCCTTGAAACAGAAGGGGACGGAATTAATCGGGGGAAAAGGTGGCCCATGTCCTCTGCCTTCTGAGGACAGAAGAGGAAACGAGCACGCCAACCCCAGGAGGAGGAACGGCGGTGAAGACGATGGATCGCGCCCCGGGCCCTGCCGGGTCTCCCCACACGACTGCTCCCGGGTGGGCCCCTTCCCTCTCCTTGCAAACATTCATTCATTCATTCAATCGTATTTATTGAGCGCTTACTGTGTGCAGAGCACTGTACTAAGCGCTTGCGAAGTACAAGTCGGCAACATATAGAGACGGTTCCTACCCAACAACAGGCTCAAACAGCCCCCGCCCCGATCCGAGCGCGACGACGCTAACCATCATAACGACAATTACTCGCTGAGTGCTTACTATGTGCCAAGCACTGTTCTAAGCACCGGGGTAGATACCAGTTAATCCCACATGAGGCTCACAGTCCTAATCCCCATTATACAGATGAGGCAACGGAGGCCCAGAGAATAGTACGAATAATAACAGTAACAACAGTGATGGTATTTGTTAAGCCCTTACTGTGTGCCAAGCACTGTTTTAGGCGCTGAGGGAGATACAAGGTGATCAGGTTGCCCTACGTGGGGCTCAAGGTCTTCATCCCTATTTTACAGACAAGGTAACTGAGGCACAGGGAAGTTAAGGGGCTTGCCCAAGGTCACACGGGAGACAAGTGGGGGAGCCGGGATTAGAACCCATGTCCTCTGACTTCTTTCCACCGAGGCTCGCGGCTTTTTCAGCATAGAACCCAGCTCCTTCTGGCTCCCAAGGCCCGGCTCTCTACCGGGTCCACCCGGCTGCCGGTCTGTCGGCCCCAACCCGGCCCCCGGCCCCCATCGTCTTCCTGAAGCGTCGCTCGACCGACATCTCTCCTCTCCTCTGAACCCTCCGCCGGCTTCCCGGGTTCCCTCCCCAAGTCCGCGCCCTCGGCTTCGAGGCTCTCCGCCGATTCGCCCGCCTTACCCATCTGTTCGATTCCCCCAACTCACGCTCCCCGGGCCCCCAGAGCTCACCTTCTCGCTCTCGACTTTCCGGCCCCTTAGCTCGGAACGCTTTCTCCCTCCCCAGATAATAATAAAAATGGCATTTATTAAGCGCTTACTACGTGCCAAGCACTGTTCTAAGCGCTGGGGAGATGACAAGGTGATCAGGTTGTCCCATGGGGGGCTCCCAGTCTTCATCCCCATTTTAACAGATGAGGGAACTGAGGCCAAAGAAGTGAAGTGACTCGCCCCAAGTCACACAGCTGACAACTGACAGAGCCGGGTCTTGAACCCGTGACCTCTGACTCCAAAGCCTGTGCTCTTTTCCAGTGAGCCACGCTGCTTCTCTCAAAGCAGATCCGCCCACTAGCACTTTCCACACACTCCTAAAATCCCAGCGGTCGTCTCTACAACCTGGGACCTTCTTTTTTCCCATCCTTGGCTCCTTAGGGTCTATGTTCACTCCACCGGAAGCTCAATTACTTATTTTTGACGACTTGATTTGTAAACGTGTCACAAATAACCCTTCCACTCCCCCCATCCTTTATAGTGTATGCTCCTTGCAGGTAAGCAAGGCACCGCTCCGTACACAGAGTGTACGTTCCATGGACACTCAAATACTCAGGTAACTGCTAGACCAATTACTACTACTACTACTACTATTAATAACAATGGCATTTATTAAGCCCTTACTATGTGCCAAGCACTGTTCTAAGCGCTGGAGAAGATACAAGATGATCAGGGTCCCATGGGGGGCTCACAGTCTTCATCCCCATTTTACGGATGAGGGAACTGAGGCCCAGAGAAGTGAAGTGACTCGCCCCAAGTCACCCAGCTGACAACTGGCGGAGCCGGGACTTGAACCCGTGACCTCTGACTCCAAAGCCTCTGCTCTTTTCCACTGAGCCACACTGCTTCTCTCGAAGCAGATCCGCCCACTAGCACTTTCCACACACTCCTAAAATCCCAGCGGTCATCTCTAGAAACTGGGACCTTCTTTTTTCCCATCCTTGGCTCCTTAGGGCCTACGTTCACTCCACCGGAAGCTCAATTACTTATTTTTGACGACTTGATTTGTAAACGTGTCACAAATAACCCTTCCACTCCCCCCATCCTTTATAGCGGATGCTCCTTGCAGGTAAGCAAGGCACCACTCCGTACACAGAGTGTACGTTCCGTGGACACTCAAATACTCAGGCAACTGCTAGACCAATTACGACTACTACTACTACTACTATTAATAATAATAACAATGGCATTTATTAAGCCCTTACTATGTGCCAAGCACTGTTCTAAGCGCTGGAGAAGATACAAGATGATCAGGGTCCCATGGGGGGCTCCCAGTCTTCATCCTCATTTTACGGATGAGGGAACTGAGGCCCAGAGAAGTGAAGTGACTCGCCCCAAGTTACCCAGCTGACAACTGGCAGAGCTGGGACTTGAACCCATGACTTCTGACTCCAAAGCCTCTGCTCTTTTCCACTGAGCCACGCTGCTTCTCTCGAAGCAGATCCGCCCACTAGCACTTTCCACACACTCCTAAAATCCCAGCGGTCGTCTCTAGAACCTGGGACCTTCTTTTATCCCACGCTCGGCACCTTAGGGCCTATGTTCACTCCACCGGAAGCTCAATTACTTATTTTTGACTACTTGATTTGTAAACGTGTTACAAATAACCCTTCCACTCCCCCCATCCTTTATAGTGGATGCTCCTTGCGGGTAAGCAAGGCACCACTCCGTACACTGACTGTACGTTCCGTGGACACTCAAATACTCAGGCAACTGCTAGACCAATTACAACTACTACTACTACTACTAATAATAATAATGATGGCATTTATTAAGCGCTTACTATGTGCAAAGCACTGTTCTAAGCGCTGGGGGAGTTTACAAGGTGATCAGGTTGTTCCCCGTGGGGCTCACAGTCTTAATCCCCACTTTACAGATGAGGTCACTGAGGCCCGGAGAAGTGAAGTGACTCTCGCCCAAAGCCACCCAGCTGACAAGTGGCGGGGCCGGGATTTGAACCCATGACCTCTGTCTCCCAAGCCCGGCCTCTTTCCACTGAGCCACGCTACTACTACTAGAAGCAGCCCAGTCTAGTGGAAAAGGCACGCGCCCGGGAGTCGGGGGATCTGGGTTCTAGTCCTGGTTCCGCCACTTGTCTACTGGGTGACCCTGGGCTGGTCGCTTCACTTCTCTGGGCCTCGGTTACATCACCTGTAAAACGGGGATTAAGACTGGGAGCCGCATGTGGGACTTGGACTGTTTCCAACCTGATTAGTCTGCATCTACCTCAGCGCTTAGTACAGTGTCTGGCACACGGTGAGTGCTCAACGAAAACAAAAAACAACCAACCGTGTAAACAGAGGCCTAGAAACCAAATGAGATCATTCTCTGGCAGGGAAAGAATTCTCATATATGTTGAAATAGAGAAGCAGCCCGGCTCAGTGGAAAGAGCCCGGGCTTTGGAGTCAGAGGTCATGGGTTCAGATCCCGGCTCCGCCAAGTCCCAGCTGTGTGACTCTGGGCAAGTCACTTCACTTCTCTGGGCCCTCATCTGTAAAATGGGGGTTCATTCATTCAATTTACTGAGCGCTTACTGTGTGCAGAGAGCACTGTACTAAGCGCTTGGGAAGTACAAGTCGGCAACATATACTGACAGTCCCTATATGTTGCCAACTTGTAATAGTAATATAATAATAATAATGGTATTTATTAAGCGCTTACTATGTGCAAAGCACTGTTCTAAGCGCTGGGGAGATTACAAGGTGATCAGGTTGTCCCACGGGGGGCTCACAGTCTTAATCCTCATTTTACAGATGAGGGAACTGAGGCCCAGAGAAGTGAAGTGATTTGCCCAGTCACACAGCTGACAAGTGGCGGAGCCAGGATTTGAACCCATGACCTCTGACTCCAAAGCCCGGGCTCTTTCCACTGAGCCACGCTGCTTCTCTTGTACTTCCCAAGCGCTTAGTACAGTGCTCTGCACATGGTAAGCGCTCAATAAATATGATTGAATGAATGAACAACGGGCTCACAGCCTAGAAGGGGGGGACAGAGAACGAAACAAAACATGCGGACAGGTGTCAAGTCGTCAGAACAAATAGAATTAAAGCTAAATGCACACCGTTAATAAAATAAATAGAATGGTAAATGTGTACAAGTAAAATAAATAGAGTAATAAATGTATACAAACATATATACAGGTGCTGTGGGGAGGGGAAGGAGGTAGGGCGGGGGGGGATGGGGAGGAGAGGAAAAAGGGGGCTCAGTCTGGGACCGTGAGCCCCCAATGGGACAACCTGATCACCTTGTAATTTCCCCAGCACTTAAACAGTGCTTTGCACATGGTAAGCGCTTAATAAATGTCATTATTATTATTATTATTATTACTATTATTATAAATGCCTGAATCCCATCCTTCACTGAGCTCCCTGCGTTCCCTGTCTCTCAGGGCAGCAGCACTCTGACTCCCCGGGCATTTTTAGACTGTGAGCTCATTTTAGACTGTGAGCCCACTGTTGGGTAGGGACCGTCTCTATATGTTGCCAACTTGTACTTCCCAAGCGCTTAGTCCAGTGCTCTGCACACAGTAAGCGCTCAATAAATACAATTGATGATGATGGGGCTGGGGAGCCTTTCATGGACAGGGCGATGAGCTTTCTCCTTGGCGCTGAGTGGGGAAGGGGGTCTCCCACCCCATCAGGGAGGGTTAGACCCTGGGTGGGCTGGGCAGGAGGGTGGGAGAGAGGAAGAGCCCGGGTCTGGAGGATGGCTCTCGGACACGGACACACTGCGGGCCAAGACTGGGCGTCAAGAAGCTCCTTCAGGCCTGGGCCCTTACCTTGACATCTGCTTCTCCTAGTGACACCCCCACACCCAACCCAAGTTTGCCTCCCAACGTCTCAGCAAAGTGGAAGCAGACCCTGGCACACGTTCTTCATCTTCATCACCCCCTATCCCACTACTGAGTCGCTGGTCTCAACAATTCTGTCTTTACACACACACACACCCCACACCCCCTGTTCCCCTACCCCTCCGCCTTCCAGCTTCAGGAAGGAGAAACTGTGTGCAAGCACTAAAATCACTATCGGGGCAAATGAATTTGGCACACAGGGAGGGAAACGAGAGAACCCCAACATTTGGGGAAGGACTAAGGAAGGATTAAGAGAGGTGTGGGAAAAGAAGAAACCCTCAGCTCAATGAATTTGGCACACAGGGAGGGAAATGAGAGAACCCCAGGATTTGGGGAAGGCCTAAGGAAGGGTTAAGAGAGGTGTGGGAAAGGAAGAAACTCCCAACTCAATGAATTTGGCACACAGGGAGGGAAACGAGAGAACCCCAGCATTTGGGGAAGGACTAAGGAAGGGTTAAGACAGGTGTGGGAAGAGAAGAAACTCCCAGCTCAATGAATTTGGCACACAGGGAGGGAAACGAGAGAACCCCAGCATTTGGGGAAGGACTAAGGAAGGGTTAAGAGAGGTGTGGGAAAAGAAGAAACTCCCCGACCAATGAATTTGGCACACAGGGAGGGAAACGAGAGAACCCCAGCACTTGGGGAAGGCCTAAGAAAGGGTTAAGAGAGGTGTGGGAAAAGAAGAAACTCCCAGCTCAATGAATTTGGCACACAGGGAGGGAAACGAGAGAACCCCAGCATTTGGGGAAGGACTAAGGAAGGGTTAAGAGAGGTGTGGGAAAAGAAGAAAGTCCCAGCTCAATGAATTTGGCACACAGGGAGGGAAACGAGAGAACCCCAGCATTTGGGGAAGGACTAAGGAAGGGTTAAGAGAGGTGTGGAAAAAGAAGAAACTCCCAGCTCAATGGATTTGGCACACAGGGAGGGAAACAAGAGAACCCCAGGATTTGGGGAAGGACTAAGGAAGGGTTAAGAGAGGTGTGGGAAAAGAAGAAACTCCCAGCTCAATGAATTTGGCACACAGGGAGGGAAACGAGAGAACCCCAGCATTTGGGCAAGGACTAAGGAAGGGTTAAGAGAGGTGTGGGAAAAGAAGAAACTCCCAGCTCAATGAATTTGGCACACAGGAAGGGAAATGAGAGAACCCCAGCATTTGGGGAAGGACTAAGGAAGGGTTAAGAGAGGTGTGGGAAGAGAAGAAACTCCCAGCTCAATGAATTTGGCACATAGGGAGGGAAACGAGAGAACCCCAGCATTTGGGGAAGGACTAAGGAAGGGTTAAGAGAGGTGTGGGAAAAGAAGAAACTCCCAGCTCAATGGATTTGGCACACAGGGAGGGAAACGGGAGAACCACAGCATTTGGGGAAGGACTAAGGAAGGGTTAAGAGAGGTGTGGGAAAAGAAGAAAGTCCCAGCTCAATGAATTTGGCACACAGGGAGGGAAACGAGAGAACCCCAGCATTTGGGGAAGGACTAAGGAAGGGTTAAGAGAGGTGTGGAAAAAGAAGAAACTCCCAGCTCAATGGATTTGGCACACAGGGAGGGAAACGAGAGAACCCCAGCATTTGGGGAAGGCCTAAGGAAGGGTTAAGAGAGGTGTGGGAAAAGAAGAAACTCCCTGCTCAATGAATTTGGCACACAGGGAGGGAAACGAGAGAACCCCAGCATTTGGGGAAGGACTAAGGAAGGGTTAAGAGAGGTGTGGGAAGAGAAGAAACTCCCTGCTCAATGAATTTGGCACACAGGGAGGGAAACGAGAGAACCCCAGCATTTGGGGAAGGACTAAGGAAGGGTTAAGAGAGGTGTGGGAAAAGAAGAAAGTCCCAGCTCAATGAATTTGGCACACAGGGAGGGAAACGAGAGAACCCCAGCATTTGGGGAAGGACTAAGGAAGGGTTAAGAGAGGTGTGGAAAAAGAAGAAACTCCCAGCTCAATGGATTTGGCACACAGGGAGGGAAACGAGAGAACCCCAGCATTTGGGCAAGGACTAAGGAAGGGTTAAGAGAGGTGTGGGAAAAGAAGAAACTCCCAGCTCGATGAATTTGGCACACAGGGAGGGAAATGAGAGAACCCCAGCATTTGGGGAAGGACTAAGGAAGGGTTAAGACAGGTGTGGGAAGAGAAGAAACTCCCTGCTCAACGAATTTGGCACACAGGGAGGGAAACGAGAGAACCCCAGCATTTGGGCAAGGACTAAGGAAGGGTTAAGAGAGGTGTGGGAAAGGAAGAAACTCCCAGCTCAGAAGCAACAAATGATTCTCTGGGGGTGGTACTGGTTACTACTACTACTAATAATAATAATAATGATGGCATTTGTTAAGCACTTACTATGTGCAAAGCACTGTTCTAAGCGCTGGGGAGGATACAAGGTGATCAGGTTGTCCCACTTGGGGCTCACAGTCTTAATCCCCATTTTACAGATGAGGTCACTGAGGCCCCGATAAGTAAAGTCACTTGCCCAAAGTCACACAGATGACAATTGGCGGAGCCGGGATTTGAACCCGTGACCTCCGACTCCAAAGCCCGGGCTCTTTCCAATGAGCCACGCTGTTTCTCTAAGCGCTTACTATGTGCCAGGCACGTACTAGGCGCTGGGGTGGATACACACTTAGCAGGCTGGACACAGTCCCTGTCCCCCATGGGGCTCCCAGTCGGGATCCCCATTTTACGGATGAAGGAACCGAGGCCGAGAGAAGCGAAGCGACTTGCTCCAAGTCGCACGGACATAAGCACCCCAACACCACACCGTGCTCATCGAGCCCCTCGGCCCGTAGCTCCCTGGCTTTCGCCGCCAAAGGGCTCTTTGGATTCCGACTCGAAGCCCTGCCTGGCTTGAACCCAGCATGCCTCAGTGAAAAGAGCCCGGGCTTTGGAGTCAGAGATCATGGGTTCAAATCCCGGCTCCGCCAACTGTCAGCTGGGTGACTTTGGGCAAGTCACTTCACTTCTCTGGGCCTCAGTGACCTCATCTGGAAAATGGGGATTAAGACTGTGAGCCCCCCGTGGGACAACCTGATCACCTTGTAACCTCCCCGGTGCTTAGAACAGTGCTTTGCACATAGTAAGCGCTTAATAAATGCCATTAAAAATTAAAAAAAAACCGAGACTGCGAGAACGCCTGCCCGCATCCAACCTTACTTTACCTTAACCTAACTCGCGGCCCCCTAGAATCCAAGCCTCTTGAGGGCAGGGGACGTGACTCCCGACTCTGTCCTACTGTAATAACAATGACGGCACTTGTTAAGCGCTCGCTATGCGCGAAGCACTGCTCTGAGTGCTGGGGGGGACCCAAGGTGATCGCACTGTCCCACATGGGGCTCACGGTCTTCATCCCCATTTTACGGAGGAGGTCACTGAGGCTCAGAGGAGTGACTTGCCCCAAGTCACCCAGCTGACAAGTGGCGGAGCCAGGATTAGAACCCGTGACCTCCGACTCCCAAGCTCCGAGCCGCGCCGCTTCTCCGTACTCTCCCGGGCGCTTAGAACAGCGCTCCGCACACAGTAAGCGCTCAGTAAATACCTTTGACCGACTGCTAGTCATCAATCGTATTTATTGAGCGCTTACTGTGTGCAGAGCACTGTATTAAGCGCTTGGGAAGTACAAGTTGGCAACATAGAGAGACGGTCCCTACCCAATAGTGGGCTCACAGTCTAAAAGGTAGTCGGGGTGAGCACAGGAGGACACACTTTCACCAGCACGGTTATCTCAATAAATACGACTGATTGATTGATTGATTGATTGATTGATCTCTTTGGTCGACTAGGACACGTAAACTCAGCATGCAAAGAGACGCCCACCCACACTCCGCTCCACGGAATCTGTTAGTTCAGCGCCCGAAACGATGGAGACGAGCCAGCCCGGCCGGGACTAGACAGGAAAAGAATTCCCTCCTCTCCTGCCCCACTTCTAGATCAATCAGTCGAGTCAATCGCATTTATTGAACGCTTACCGTGCTCAGAGCGCTATACTAAGCGCTCGGGAGAGTACATTATAACAGACCCGTTCCCCAACGAGCTGAGAGTCTAGACGGGGAGACCGACAGGAACAGAAATTAATAAATGACAGATACGGACGCAAGAGCCGTGGGGCTGGGAAGAGGGGATGAATATGTGCCAACTTGTACTTCCCAAGCGCTTAGTACAGTGCTCTGCGCACAGTAAGCGCTCAATAAATACGACTATATTTTTGTATGTACTTATTACTCTATTTTATTTGTACATATTTATTCTATTTTACTTTGTTAATATGTTTGGTTTGGTTTTCTGTCTCCCCCTTCTAGACTGTGAGCCCGCTGTTGGGTAGGGACTGTCTCTATGTGTTGCCAACTTGTACTTCCCAAGCGCTTAGTACACTGCTCTGCACACAGTAAGCACTCAATAAATACGATTGAATGAATGAATGAATGACTGTGAGCCCAATGTTGGGTAGGGACCGTCTCTATATGTTGCCAATTTGTACTTCCCAAACGCTTAGTACAGTGCTCTGCACACAGTAAGCGCTCAGTAAATACGATTGATGATGACTGAATGAATGAATAAAGGGAGCAAGTGAGCGGAACTAGAGAAAAGGAGGGCTTAGACAGGGAAGGCTTCTCGGAGGAGATGCATCTCCCTTCCCCGCGAATAACGGTAGCGTTTATTAAGCATTTACTATGTGTCAGGCGCCGTACTAAGCGCTGGGGTAGATAGAAGCAAATCAGGCTAGACGCGATCCCGGGCTCACGTGGGGCTCAAAGTTTCAATCCCCATTTTACAGATGAGGTGACTGAGGCCCGGAGAAGTAAAGCGATCTGTCATCATCAATCGTATTTAGTGAGCGCTTACTGTGTGCAGAGCACTGGACTAAGCGCTGTCGCAGGTCGCTCAGCAGACAAGCGGCGGAGCCAGGATTAGGACGCAAGGCCTTCCGAGTCCCAGGCCCGGGATCTACCCTGCTTCTCCCTCCGCTCGGCGGGTGGCCCGCTGGACACGGCCGCGCTGGGCACAGACGCTCCTGGACGCCAAGGCCGCTCGCAGGGCAAGGGCCACGCGGAGCCGACCGGAGCCCGAGAGACGAAGCCAACGAGGCCAGGGTGGAGAACCGTCTGGGGGAAAGTGGAGGGCCCGGGATTGGGAAAGAGAAAGGAAAGAACTCCCGGTGTCGGGGGCAGGTGGGGGGGGATGTGGGGGCGTCAGGAGGGAGCCAGGAACCAAGGAGGGCCTCGCCCGTCCGACTCAGCGGCCGCGGGGCCCTGATCTCTGCCCTGCCCGCCCAGTGCCCTGGCCCTCCACGCTCCAGCTCCGTCCTCCACCAAGCCCCAAGCCCAATCCCGCCCCCCTGCCCCCTCGCCCCCCGCTCCCCCATCCTTGACCCTCCTCTTTGATCTGGGCCACAAGTCTCTGGGGTGGCCCCAGCCTGGGTCCTGCCTCGGTGGCCTTCTCTCTCTGTCTCTCTCTCTGACCTCCGGCTCCGGACAACTGGCTCCTGGTGGAAGTGGGGCTCGGGCTGGACTCAGTGGGCCTGGCCCTGGGCTGACTCCGAGCTGGGGCTGACCCCCTGGGCATGGCCTAGGCTCTAGGACACCTGGACTGGGGCTGACCCCCTGGGCTTGGCCTGGGACTGACCCCCTCAGTATGGCCCAGGCTCCGGGACTGGGGCTGACCCCCTGGGCTCAGTGAGCCTGGCCCTGGACTGACCCCGAGCTGGGGCTGACCCCCGGGGCATGGCACCCCCTGGGCATGGCACCCCCTGGGCCTGGCCTAGGCTCCGGGGCTCCTGGGCTGGGGCTGACCCCCTGGGCTGGGTGGGCCTGGCTGCAGGCTGACCCCCTGGGCTAAGCCTGACCCCCGGGACATGGCCTAGGCTCTGGGGCTGACCCCCTGGGTTGGGGCTGACCTCCGGGGCATGGCCTAGGCCCTGGGGCTCCTGGGCTGGAGTTGACCCTCTGGGTTGGGTGTGCCTGGCCGCGGGCTGACCCCCTGGGCATGGCCTAGCCTCCGGGGCTCCAGGGCTGGGAATGACCTCCTGGGTCATGGTCTAGGCTCCTGGGCTGGAGCCGACCCTCTGGGCTCAGTGGGCCTGGGCTGACCCCGAGCTGGGGGCTGATCCCCTGGGCATGGCACCCCCTGGGCCTGGCCTAGGCTCTGGGGCTCCTGGGCTGGAGCTGAGCCCCTGGGTTGGGTGGGCCTAGCCCTGGGCTAGATCCCCGGGGCTGGGACTGACCCCCTGGGCATGACCTAAGCTCTGGGGCTGGGGCTGACCTTCTGGGCTCAGTGAGCCTGGCCCTGGGCTGACCCCCTGGGCATGGCCCAGGCTCTGGGGCTCCTGGGCTGGGGCTGACCCCCTGGGCATGGCCCAGGCTCTGGGGCTCCTGGGCTGGGGCTGACCCCCGGGTTGGGGCTGACCCCCGGGGCATGGCCTAGGCTCTGGGGCTCCTGGGCTGGAGCTGACCCCCTGGACTGGGGCTGACCCCCTGGGCCTGGCCTAGACTCTGGGGCTCCTAGGCTGGGGCTGACCCCCTGTGTTGGGGCTGACCCCCTGGGCCCGGCCTAGGCTCTGGGGCTCCCGGGCTGGAGCTGACCCTCTGGGTTGGGTGTGCCTAGCCCTGGCTGACCCCGTGGATTGGGGCTGACCCCCGAGGCTGACCCCCTGGGTTGGGTGGGCCTAGCCCTGGGCTGACCCCCGGGGCTGGGACTGACCCCCTGGGCCTGGCCCAAGCTCCGGGGCTGGGGCTGACCTTCTGGGCTCGGTGAGCCTGGCCCTGGGCTGACCCCCTGGGCCTGGCCTAGGCTCTGGGGCTCCTGGACTGGGGCTGACCCCCTGGGCCCGGCCTAGGCTCTGGGGCTCCTGGGATGGGGCTGACCCCCTGGGTTGGGTGGGCCTAGCCCTGGGCTGACCCCCTGGGCCTGGCCTAGGCTCTGGGGCTCCTGGACTGGGGCTGACCCCCTGGGCCTGGCCTAGGCTCTGGGGCTCCTGGGCTGGGGCTGACCCCCTGGGCCCGGCCCAGGCTCTGGGGCTCCTGGGCTGGGGCTGACCCCCTGGGTTGGGTGGGCCTAGCCCTGGGCTGACCCCCTGAGCTGGGGCTGACCCCCTGGGCCTGGCCTAGGCGCTGGGGCTCCTGGGCTGGGGCTGACCTCCTGGACTGGGGCTGACCCCCGGGGCCCGGCCTAGGCTCTGGGGCTCCTGGGCTGGGGCTGACCCCCTGGGCTGGGGCTGACCCCCGGGGCCCGGCCTAGGCTCTGGGGCTCCTGGGCTGGGGCTGACCCCCTGGACTGGGGCTGACCCCCGGGGCTGGGGCTGACCCCCTGGGCCCGGCCTAGGCTCTGGGGCTCCTGAGCTGGAGCTGACCCCCCTGGGTTGGGTGGGGCTGACCCCCTGGGTTGGGGCTGACCCCCGAGGCTGACCCCCTGGGCTGGGTGGGCCTGGCCGCGGGCTGACCCCGGGGGCTTCCCATCACTTCTCCTCCCTACCCGCTCACTGACCTCCTCCCGGGACCCCTGGCTGGCGCTGGCACTGGCACTGACACACACACACACACACACACACACCCTCTGTCTCTAGTCTGTCCCTAGTCCGGCCCCCCAGTTTGGTGCCCCTCCGGGCCCCGACACCCCCCGGGCCCGCCGCCCCGTGTGCCAACTCCGGGGCCACCGACCCTCCGGGGTCCCCGCTGCCCCCCCTCCATCCCCGCGCCCAGCCGCCCCTCTTACCCGGGCCGTCGGGGGTGAGGCGGAGGGGGGGGGCCGGAGGGGGGGGCGGAGGCTCCGGTTCCGGTTCCGGTTCCGGTCCCCCCTGCATCCCGGTCCCCGCGGGGCGCTCCGCCGGCGGCGGCGGCGGCGGCGGCGGCGGCGGCAGCAGGAGGGCTACTGCGCAGGCGCCGGACCCCTCCCCTCCCCTCCCCTCCCCTCCCTCCGTCCCTCCCTTCCCCAGCCCGCCACGGCCCGGGGCAACCGCCAGGGGGCGCGCCCGAGCGGATCACCGAGCCGCGGGCCGAAGCCTAGAGCGGCCCCCCCCCCGACCCCGGACCCGGCGGTGGCGCCCCCTGGAGGGAGGCCGGAGGAACGGTGACCTTGGGCGCCGCCAGCCCGCCCCGGCAGGTGCCGCTTACTGATAACGGCGGCATTTGTGAAGCGCTTACTAGTCATTCAGTCAGTCAGTCCTATTTATTGAGCGCCTACTATTCATTCGTTCAGTCAGTCGTATTTATTGAGCGCCTACTATCCATTCATTCATTCAGTCGTATTTATTGAGCGCTTACTATTCATTCAGTCGTATTTATTGAGCGCTTACTATTCATTCATTCAATCGTATTTATTGAGCACTTACTATTCAGTCAGTCAGTCAGTCAGTCGTATTTGTTGAGCGCCTACTATTCATTCAGTCAGTCAGCCGTACTTATTGAGCGCTTACCATTCATTCAGTCGTATTTATTGAGCGCTTACTATTCATTCATTCATTCAATCGTATTTATTGAGTGCCACTATCCATTCATTCAGTCGCACTTATTGAGCACTTACTATTCATTTATTCAGTCGTATTTATTGCGTGCTTACTATTCATTCATTCAGTCAGTCGTATTTATTGCACGCTTACTATTCATTCATTCAGTCAGTCGTATTTATTGCGCACTTACTATTCATTCATTCAGTCAGTCGCATTTATTGCACGCTTACTATTCATTCATTCAGTCAGTCGTATTTATTGCGCGCTTACTATTCATTCAGTCAGTCAGTCGTATTTATTGCGCGCTTACTATTCATTCAGTCAGTCAGTCGTATTTATTGCGCACTTACTATTCCTTCATTCATTCAATCGTATTTATTGAGCAATTACTATTCATTCATTCATGTTTATTGAGTGCCACCATTCATTCATTCAGTCGTATTTATTGAGCACTTACTATTCATTCATTCATTCAGTCGTATTTATTGAGTGCTTACTATTCATTCATTCATTCAGTCGTATTTATTGAGTGCTTACTATTCATTCATTCAGTCATATTTATTGCGCGCTTACTATTCATTCATTCACAGTCGTATTTATTGCACGCTTACTATTCATTCATTTAGTCAGTCGTATTTATTGCACGCTTACTATTCATTCATTAGTCAGTCGTATTTATTGCGCGCTTACTATTCATTCAGTCAGTGTCGTATTTATTGCGCACTTACTATTCATTCATTCAGTCGTATTTATTGCGCGCTTACTATTCATTCAGTCAGTCCTATTTATTGCGCGCTTACTATTCATTCATTCAGTCAGTCGTATTTATTGCACGCTTACTATTCATTCATTAGTCAGTCGTATTTATTGCGCGCTTACTATTCATTCAGTCAGTGTCGTATTTATTGCGCACTTACTATACATTCATTCAGCGGTATTTATTGTGCGCTTACTATTCATTCATTGTCAGTCGTATTTATTGCATGCTTACTATTCATTCATTCGTTTTTATTGAGCGCTTACTATTCATTCATTCAGTCAGTCGTATTTATTGCACGCTTACTATTCATTCATTCAGTCAGTCGTATTTATTGCACGCTTACTATTCATTCATTAGTCAGTCGTATTTATTGCGCACTTACTATTCATTCATTCAGTCGTATTTATTGCGTGCTTACTATTCATTCATTCAGTCAGTCGTATTTATTGCACGCTTACTATTCATTCATTGTCAGTCATATTTATTGCGTGCTTACTATTCATTCATTCAATCGTATTTATTGAGCGCTTACTATTCATTCATTCAGTCAGTCGTATTTATTGCACGCTTACTATTCATTCATTGTCAGTCATATTTATTGCGCGCTTACTATTCATTCATTCAATCGTATTTATTGAGCGCTTACTATTCATTCATTCAGTCTTATTTATTGAGCACTTACTATTCATTCATTCAGTCTTATTTATTGAGTGCTTACTATTCATTCATTCAGTCAATCGTATTTATTGAGCGCTTACTATTCATTCATTCAGTCAGTCGTATTTATTGAGTACTTACTGGGTGCAGAGCACTGGACTAAGCGCTTGGGAAGTCCAAGTGGGCAACATCTAGAGATGGTCCCTACCCAACAGCGGGCTCACAGTCTAGAAGACAGTCTCTATGTGGCCAACTTGTCCTTCCCAAGCGCTTAGTGCAGCACTCTGCACCCAGTAAGCGCTCAATAAATACGATTGAATGAATGAATGAATGAATGTGAGCCCGTTGTCGGGAAGGGACCGTCTCTATATGTTGCCGACTTGTACTTCCCCAGCGCTTAGTCCAGTGCTCTGCACACAGTAAGCGCTCAATAAATACGATGGAATGAAAGAATGATTCTTTCTTCATCCCCATTTTCCAGATGAGATAACTGAGGCCCAGAGCAGTGAAGTGACTTGCGCCTGGGACGTGGCTCGCCACCTCCTCAGTCGATTCGATTCCATTTCCATTCAGAGAAGCAGCGTGGCTCCATAGGCAGAGCCCGGGCTTTGGAGTCCGAGGTCTTGGGTTCGAATCCGGGCTCCGCCACATGTCTGCTGTGTGACCTTGGGCAAGTCACTTCACTTCTCTGAGCCTCAGTTCCCTCATCTGTAAATTGGGGATGAAGACTGTGAGCCCCACGTGCGACAACCTGATCACGTTGTATCCCCCCCCAAAGCTTAGAACAGTGCTTGGCACATAGTAAGCGCTTAACAAATGCCATTATTATTATTATTATTATTATTTCTTCCCCTCACTCTCCTAAACCGGTGGTTGGGAAATGGGAATGGCTGGAGAAAAGTAGGGGGTGGTTAGTTTTATTTTTCTACACTTCTTTCGTCTCCTAAGGAACTGTTCCAGAAATGTTAAGCAACGAGAGAAGCAGTGTGGCCTAATGGAAAGAGCCCGGGCCCGAGAGATGGAGGATCTGGGTTCTAATAATAATAATAATAATAATAATAATAATGATGGTATTTGTTAAGCGCTTACTATGTGCAAAGCACTGTTCTAAGTGCTGGGGAGGATACAAGGTAATCAGGTTGTCCCACAGGGGGCTTACAGTCTTAATCCGCATTTTACAGATGAGGGAACTGAGGCGCAGAGAAGTTAAGTGACTTGCCCAAAGTCACACAGCTGACAAGTGGCGGAGCCAGGATTCGAACCCATGACCTCTGACTCCAAAGACCGGGCTCTTTCCACTGAGCCACACAGCTCAGTGCCAGCCCCGCCACTTGTATGATCTCGGGCAACTCACTTCACTTCTCTGGGCCTCAGTTTCCTCACCTGCAAAGCCACCCCTTCTGGACTGTGAGCCTGCTGTGGGCAGGGATTGTCTCTCTTTATTGCTGTACTGTACTTTCCAAGGGCTTGGTACAGTGCTCCGCACACAGTAAGCGCTCAATAAATACAATTGAATAATAATAACGGTATTTGTTAAGCGCTTACTATGTGCAAAGACTGTGAGCCCACTGTTGGGTAGGGACCGTCTCTATATGTTGCCGACTTGGACTTCCCAAGCGCTTAGTACAGTGCTCTGCACACAGTAAGCGCTCAATAAATACAATTGAATAATAATAATAATGGTATTTGTTAAGCGCTTACTATGTGCAAAGACTGTGAACCCACTGTTGGGTAGGGACCGTCTCTGTATGTTGCCAACTTGGACTTCCCAAGCGCTTAGCACAGTGCTCTGCACACAGTAAGCGCTCAATAAATACAATTGAATAAATGAATGCAAAGCACTGTTCTAAGCGCTGGGGAGGTTACAAAGTGATCAGGTTGTCCCACGGTGGGCTCCCAGTCTTCATCCCCCTTTTCCAGATGAGATAACTGAGGCCCAGAGAAGTGAAGTGACTTGCCCAAAGTCACACAGCAGACACGTGGCGGAGCCGGGATTTGAACCCATGACCTCTGACTCCAAAGCCCGGGCTCTTTCCACTGAGCCACGCTGCTTCTCTGGATGAATGAATGAATGCAAAATAGGGGTTCAATACATGTTCTCCCTCCTACTCAGACCGTGAGCCCCATGTGGGATTATTATCTTGTATTTTCAGATTATCTTGCATCTATCCCCGCGCTTAGTATAGTGCTTGGCACATAGTAAGTGCTTTAACAAATACCACAATCATTTTTATTAGTGGTAGTACTGTTATTAATGAGTGAACTAAACAGCAAAAGCAAATAATAATAATTGCGGCATTTGTTAAGCACTTACTATGTGTCAGGCACTGTATTAAGCGCTGGGGGAGATACAAGGTACTCAAGTAAAGTAGATGATTATGATAATTATAGTATTTGTTAAGCGCCTACTATGTATCAGGCAGTTTTCTAAGGGCTGGGTAGATACAAGGTGATCAGGTTGTCCCCCGTGGAGCTCCCAGTCTTCATCCCCATTTTCCAGATGAGGGAACTGAGGCCCAGAGAAGTGAAGTGACTTGCCCAAAGTCACCCAGCTGACAGTTGGCGGAGCAGGGATTTGAACCCATGACCTCTGACTCCAAAGCCCGGGCTCTTTCCACTGAGCCACGCTGCTTCTCAGGAACGTGTCTTGTTTATTATACTGTCCTCTCCCAAGCGCTTAGGAATAATAATGATGGCATTTATTAGGCGCTTACTGTGTGCAAAGCACTGTTCTAAGTGCTGATCTGCTAAGCGCTCGATAATAATAATAATAATAATGGCATTTATTAAGCGCTTACTATGTCCAAAGCACTGTTCTAAGCGCTGGGGAGGTTACAAGGTGATCAGGTTGTCCCACGGGGGGCTCACAGTCTTCATCCCCATTTTACAGATGAGGTAACTGAGGCCCAGAGAAGTGAAATGACTTGCCCAAAGTCACCCAGCTGACAATTGGCAGAGCCGGGATTTGAACCCATGACCTCTGACTCCAAAGCCCGGGCTCTTCCCACTGAGCCACGCTGCTTCTCGGGAATGTGTCTTGTTTATTATACTGTCCTCTCCAAAGCGCTTAGTAATAATAATGATGGCATTTATTAAGCGCTTACTGTGTGCAAAGCACTGTTCTAAGTGCTGATCTGGTAAGCGCTCAATAATAATAATAATAATGGCATTTATTAAGCGCTTACTATGTACAAAGCATCACCATCAATTGTATTTATTGAGCGCTTACTGTGTGAAGTGCACTGTACTAAGCGCTTGGGAAGTCCAAGTTGGCAACATCTAGAGACAGTCCCTACCCAACGGTGGGCTCACAGTCTAAAAGGGGGAGACAGAGAACAAAACCAAACATACTAACAAAATAAAATAAATAGAATAGATATGTACAAGTAAAATAAATAGAGTAATAAATATGTACAAACATATATATATATGTATATATATATATACATATATATATAAAGCACTGTTCTAAGCGCTGGGGAGGTTACAAGGTGATCAAGTTGTCCCACAGGGGGTTCACAGTCTTCATCCCCATTTTACAGATGAGGTAACTGAGGCCCAGAGAAGTGAAATGACTTGCCCAAAGTCACCCAGCTGACAATTGGCAGAGTCGGGATTTGAACCCATGACCTCTGACTCCAAAGCCCGGGCTCTTTCCACTGAGCCACGCTGCTTCTCGGGAATGTGTCTTGTTTATTATACTGTCCTCTCCCAAGCGCTTAGGAATAATAATGTTAGCATTTATTAGGCGCTTACTGTGTGCAAAGCACTGTTCTAAGTGCTGATCTGGTAAGCGCTCGATAATAATAATAATAATAATGGCATTTATTAAGTGCTTACTATGTCCAAAGCACTGTTCTAAGCGCTGGGGAGGTTACAAGGTGATCAAGTTGTCCCACGGGGGGCTCACGGTCTTCATCCCCATTTTACAGATGAGGGAACTGAGGCCCAGAGAAGCGAAATGACTTGCCCAAAGTCACCCAGCTGACAATTGGCGGAGCTGGGATTTGAACCCATGACCTCTGACTCCAAAGCCCGGGCTCTTCCCACTGAGCCACGCTGCTTCTCGGGAACGTGTCTTGTTTATTATACTGTCCTCTCCAAAGAGCTTAGTAATAATAATGATGGCATTTATTAAGCGCTTACTGTGTGCAAAGCACTGTTCTAAGCGCTGATCTTAGTACAGTGCTCTGCACCTGGTAAGCGCTCAATAAACTGGACTTTTTTATTTATTTTATTCGCACATTTTTATTCTATTTATTTTATTGTGTTAATATGCTTTGTTTTGTTGTCTGTCTCCCCCTTCTAGACTGTGAGCCCGCTGTTGGGTAGGGACCGTCCCTAGATGTTGCCAACTTGGACTTCCCAGTGCTTAGTACAGTGCTCTGCACACAGTAAGCGCTCAATAAATATGAATGAATGAATGAATGAATGAATGAATGAATGAATGAATGAAAAGGCGGGAATGGTGGCTGAGGTAAATACCCGGGGCCGCAGGGGAAGAAAGTGAGGGCTTGGGCCCCTCGGGCTTTTTTCTAATAATAAAAATAATGATGGCATTTTTTAAGCACTTACTATGTGCCAAGCACTGTACTAAGCGCTGGGGGGGGGAAACAAGATGATCAGGTTGTCCCACATTGGGCTCACTGTCTTAATCCCCATTTTCCAGATGAGAGAACTGAGGCACAGAGAAGTGCAATGACTTACCCAAAGTCACACAGCTGATAAGAAGCGTGGCTCAGTGGAAAGAGCCCGGGCTTGGGAGTCAGAGGTCATGGGTTCTAATCCTGGCTCCGTCAATTAGCAGCTGTGTGACCTTGGGCAAGTCACTTCACTTCTTTGGGCCTCGGTTACCTCATCTGGAAAATGGGGATGAACACTGGGAGCCCCCCGTGGGACAACCTGATCACCTTGTATTCCCCCCCGCACCCAAGAGCTTAGAAGAGTGATTGGCACAACCACTAAATGCCTAACAAATACCAACATTATTATAATATATTATATATTATATTGTATTGTATTATATTTTATATTGTATTATACTATACTATATTATGCTATATTGTATTGTATTATATTATAAAATCATATTATTATATCATCATATGATATCATTATTATCATAAGTCCAAGTTTAGAAGCCACGACCCCCAACTCCCCAGCCCAGGTTCTTGCCACTGAGCCCCGCTGCTTTGGAGAACAGGAGCCCGGGCTTTGGAGCCAGAGGTCATGGGTTCAAATCCCGACTCCGCCACTTGCCAGATGGGCGACTTTGGGCAAGTCACTTCACTTCTCTGGGCCTCAGTTCCCTCATCTGGAAAATGGGGATGAAGACATGGGACAACCTTGGTTATCTTGTACCCCCCTGGCACTTAGAAAAGTGCTTGGCACACAGTAAGCGCTTACCAAATGCCATCATCATTATTATTCTGTGCCTCAGTTCCCTCATCTGTAAAACGGGGATGAAGACTGTGAGCTCCCCCCGGGACAACCTGATTACAGGCGCTTAGGACAGTGCCCAGCACTTAGAAAAGTGCTCTGCACATAGTAAGTGCTTAATAGATGCCATTATTATTATTGAATAGCCCCCAGCGCTTAGCACATAGTAAGCGCTTAATAAATGCCATTATTATATCCCCCAGCGCTTAGCACATAGTAAGCGCTTAAGAAATGCCATTATTATTATTGCATCCCCCCAGCGCTTAGCACATAGTAAGTGCTTAATTAATGCCATTATTATTGTATCCCCCCAGGGCTTAGAACAGTGTTTTGCACATAGTAAGCGCTTAAGAAATGCCATTATTATTGCATCCCCCCAGCGCTTAGCACATAGTAGGCGCTTCATGCCATTATTATTACTGTATCCCCCCCGTGCGCTTAGAACAGTGTTTTGCACATAGTAAGCGCTTAATAAATGCCATTATTATTATTGTATCGCCCCCAGCGCTTAACACATAGTAAGCGCTTAATAAATGCCATTATTATTATTATTGCATCCCCCCAGCGCTTAGCACATAGTAAGTGCTTAATAAATGCCATTATTATTATTGCATCCCCCCAGCGCTTAGCGCATAGTAAGCGCTTAATAAATGCCATTATTATTATTGTATCCCCCAGCGCTTAGAACAGTGTTTTGCACGTAGTAGGCGCTTAATGCCATTATTATTGTATCCCCCAGCGCTTAGAACAGGGTTTTGCACATAGTAAGCGCTTAAGAAATGCCATTATTATTATTGCATCCCCCAGCGCTTAGCACATAGTAAGCGCTTAATAAATGCCATTATTATTATTGTATCCCCGCCAGGGCTTAGAACAGTGTTTTGCACATAGTAAGCGCTTAAGAAATGCCATTATTATTGCATCCCCCCAGCGCTTAGCACATAGTAGGCGCTTAATAAATGCCATTGTTATTACTGTATCCCCCCAGCGCTTAGAACTGTTTTGCACATAGTAAGCGCTTAATAAATGCCATTGTTATTATTGTATCCCCCAGCGCTTAGCACAGCAAGCGCTTAATGAATGCCATTATTATTATGGTATCCCCCCAGCGCTTAGCACATAGTAAGCGCTTAATGCCATTATTATTATTGCATCCCCCCGGCGCTTAGCACATAGTAAGCGCTTAATAAATGCCATTATTATTATTGTATCCCCCCAGAGCTTAGAACAGTGTTTTGCACATAGTAAGCGCTTAAGAAATGCCATTATTATTATTGCATCCCCCAGCGCTTAGCACATAGTAAGCGCTTAACAAATGCCATTATTATTATTGTATTCCCCCAGCGCTTAGCATATAGTAAGTGCCATATAATAAATGCCATTATTATTATTATTGTATCCCCCCAGCGCTTAGCACATAGTAAGCACTTAATAAATGCCATTATTATTATTGTATCCCCCCCAGCGCTTAGCACATAGTAAGCACTTAATAAATGCCATTATTATTGTATCCCCCCAGCGCTTAGCAAATAGTAAGCGCTTAACAAATGCCATTATTATTCTATCCCGCAGCGCTTAGCACATAGTAAGCGCTTAATAAAGGCCATTATTATTATTGTATCCCCCCAGCGCTTAGAACAGTGTTTTGCGCATAGTACGCGCTTAATAAATGCCATTATTATTATTGTATACCCCAGCCCTTAGCATATAGTAAGCGCTTAATAAATGCCATTATTATTATTGTATCCTCCCCAGCGCTTAGAACAGTGTTTTGCACATAGTAAGCGCTTAAGAAATGTCATTATTATTGCATCCCCCCAGCGCTTAGCACATAGTAGGCGCTTAATGCCATTATTATTACTGTATCCCCCCAGCGCTTAGAACAGTGTTTGGCACATAGTAAGCGCTTAAGAAATGCCATCATTATTATTGCATCCCCCCAGCGCTTAGCACATAGTAAGCGCTTAATAAATGCCATTATTATTCCTCTCCCCCTCCTCCCCCTCTCCATCCCCCCCGCCCTACCTCCTTCCCTTCCCCACAGCACCTGTATATATGGATATATGTTTGTGCGGATTTATTACTCTATTTATTTTATTTGTACATATTTATTCTATTTATTTTATTTTGTGAATATGTTTGGTTTTGTTGTCTGTCTCCCCCTTCTAGACTGTGAGCCCGTTGTTGGGTAGGGACCGTCTCTAGATGTTGCCGACTTGGACTTCCCAAGCGCTTAGTACAGTGCTCTGCACATAGTCAACGCTCAATAAATACGGTTGATTGATTGATGGACCGATCCCCCTAACGCTTAGAACAGTGTTTTGCACATATTACGCACTTAATGCCATTATTATTATATTCCCCCCCAGCGCTTAGAACAGTGCTTGGCACATAGTAAGTGCTTAACAAATATTATTAATCAATCAATCAATCAATCAATCGTATTTATTGAGCGCTTACTGTGTGCAGATCACTGTACTAAGCGCTTGGGAAGTACAAGTTGGCAACATCTAGAGAGACGGTCCCTACCCAACAGTGGGCTCCCAGTCTAGGCCACACCCTGAGAAGCACAGAATGATGATAATAATAATAATATTTGTTAAGCGCTTACTATGTGCCAAGCACTGTTCTAAGCGCTGGGGGGGGGGGAGGTAATATAATAATAATGGCATTAAGTGCTTACTATGTGCAAAACACTGTTCTAAGCGTTGGGGGGGATCAGTCAATCAATTAATCGTATTTATTGAGCGCTGACTGTGTGCAGAGCACTGTACTAAGCGCTTGGGAAGTCCAAGTTGGCAACATAGAGAGACGGTCCCTACCCAACAGTGGGCTCACAGTCTAGGCCACACCCTGAGAAGCACAGAATGACGATGATAGTAATAATAAGAATAATAATAATAATATTTGTTAAGCGAAGTAAAATCAATCAATCGTATTTATTGAGCGCTTACTGTGTGCAGAACACTGTACTAAGCGCTTGGGAAGTCCAAGTTGGCAACATCTAGAGACGGTCCCTACCCAACAGCGGGCTCACAGTCTAAAAGGGGGAGACAGAGAACAAAACCAAACATATTAACAAAATAAAATAAATAGAATAGATATTCAGAAGTAAAATCAATCAATCAACCGTATTTATTGAGCGCTTACTGTGTGCAGAGCACTGGACTAAGCGCTTGGGAAGGACAAGTTGGCAACATGGAGAGACGGTCCCTGCCCAACAGTGGGCTCACAGTCTAGAAGTCTACAATAAAAAAATAAATAAATACATAAATAAATAAAGTAATAAAGTAATAAATATGTGCAAGCATATATACATAAATAACAATATAACAATAATATATACTATTATCATACACTATTATATTATATACTATAATAATATAATATAATACTATACTATATAATATATATTATATATAATATAATAATATAATATTAATATATACTATATACTACTGTATATAATATACAATAAATAATATGTTATATATTAATGTATTAATATAATAACAATAATGATAATAATGATTATTATTATTATTATTATCATTCTGTGCTTCTCAGGGTACGGCCGGGCTCCCTCCCGCCCCGTCGATTCCCTGAGGGCCGGGCCGTACGACGGCCCCAGGCCGCGCCGGAAGTCCGCCGGGGAACGACCATAGAGAAGCGCGGTTCCAGAAGCGCGCCGAGCGCCGCGCTCCCCCCTACGTCACTTCCGGCGGAAGCGCCCGCCCGCGGCTGGTGCCCTTCTGCGGCGCATGCGCGACTCCTTCTTCTTCCCTCCTGCTTGTCGTGGTTGTCGTCTTCGTCGTCCTCGTCCTCCTCATCGCGGGGACCACCATGGCGGCGGCCGGAGTCCTAGCCCGAGCCGGGCCCCACGGTCAGCGCAGCACCGCCCGGGGGGGAACCACAGACAGACAGACAGACAGACAGACAGACAGACCGAGGGGGGGAGGCACCCACCGGTCCTGGGTTCTAATCCCGCCTCCCCCACGCCTCACCTGCGGGGGGACCTTGCTTGGGAAACTCACTTCTCTGGCCCTCAGTTCCCTCATCTGGAAAATGGGGATGAAGACTGGGAGCCCACGTTGGACCACCTGATGACCTTGTATCCCCCCCCAGCGCTTAGAACAGTGCTTGGCACATAGTAAGCGCTTAACAGATGCCACCATTATTATTCTCTGGGCCTCAGTTCCCTCATCTATAAAATGGGGATGAAGACTGGGAGCCCACGTGGGACCACCTGATGACCTTGTAGCCTCCCCAGGGCTTAGAACAGGGCTTGGCACATAGTAAGTGCTTAACAAATGCCACCATTATTATTCTGTGGGCCTCAGTTCCCTCATCTGGAAACTGGGGATGAAGACTGGGAGCCCACGTTGGACCACCTGATGACCTTGTATCCCCCCCCAGCGCTTAGAACAGTGCTTGGCACATAGTAAGCGCTTAACAGATACCACCATTATTATTCTCTGGGCCTCAGTTCCCTCATCTGGAAAATGGGGATGAAGACTGGGAGCCCACGTGGGACCACCTGATGACCTTGTAGCCTCCCCAGGGCTTAGAACAGGGCTTGGCACATAGTAAGTGCTTAACAAATGCCACCATTATTATTCTGTGGGCCTCAGTTCCCTCACCTATAAAATGGGGATGAAGACTGGGAGCCCACGTGAAACCACCCGATGACCTTGTAGCCTCCCCAGCGCTTAGAACAGTGCTTGGCACATAGTAAGCGCTTAACAGATACCACCATTATTATTCTCTGGGCCTCAGTTCCCTCATCTGGAAAATGGGATGAAAACTATGAGCCCCACGGGGGACCACCTGATCACCTTGTAGCCTCCCCAGCGCTTAAAACAGTGCTTGGCACATAGTAAGCGCCTAACAAATGCCACCATTATTATTCTGTGGGCCTCAGTTCCCTCATCTATAAAATGGGGATGAAGACTGGGAGCCCACGTGGGACCACCTGATGACCTTGTAGCCTCCCCAGCGCTTAAAACAGTGCTTGGCACATAGTAAGCACTTAACAAATGCCACCATTATTATTCTCTGGGCCTCAGTTCCCTCACCTATAAAATGGGGATGAAGACTGGGAGCCCCACGGGGGACCACCCGATGACCTTGTAGCCTCCCCAGCGCTTAGAACAGTGCTTGGCACATAGTAAGCGCCTAACAAATGCCACCATTATTCTCTGGGCCTCAGTTCCCTCATCTGGAAAATGGGGATGAAGACTGGGAGCCCCACGGGGGACCACCTCATCACCTTGTATCCTCCCCAGCGTTTAGAACAGTGGCCCATAGTAAGCGCTTAACAAATACCATTATTGTTATTCTCTGGGCCTCAGTTCCTTCATCTGGAAAATGGGGATGAAGACTGGGAGCCACGTGAAACCACCTGATGACCTTGTATCCTCCCCAGCGGTTAGAACAGTGCTTCGCATATAGTAAGCGCTAAACAAATGCCATCATTATTATTCTCTGGGCCTCAGTTCCCTCATCTATAAAATGGGGATGAAGACTGGGAGCCCCCCTTGGAACAACCTGATCACCTTGTATCCTCCCCAGCACATAGAACGGTACTTCTCACATAGTAAGCGCTTAATAATAATAGTAATAATATTATTGGCATTTATTAAGCGCTTACTATGTGCCAAGCACTGTTCTAAGCGCCGGGGTAGGTACATGGTAATCAGGTTGTCCCACGTGGGGCTCACAGTCTTCATTCCCATTTTACAGAGGAGGGAACTGAGGCCCAGAGAAGTGAAGCGACTTGCCCAAAGTCGCACAGCTGACAAGTGGCGGAGTCAGGATTTGAACCCATGACCTCCGACTCCAAAGCCCGGCCTCTTTCCACTGAGCCACGCTGCTTCCCCACGGGGGACCACCTGATGACCTTGTATCCTCCCCAGCGCTTAGAGCAGTGCTTGGCACATAGTAAGCGCTTAACAAATACCGTTATTATTCTCTGGGCCTCCATTCCCTCATCTGTAAAGTGGGGATGAAGACTGTGAGCCCCCCGTGGGACCACCTGATCACCTTGTATCCCCCTCAGCGCTTAGAACGGGGCTTCTCACATTGTAAGCGCTTAATAAATGCCACCATTATTATTCTCTGGGCTTCAGTTCCCTCATTTTTAAAATGGGGATGAAGACTGGGGGCCCATGTGGTACCACCTGATGACCTTGTATCCCCCCCAGCGCTTAGAACAATGCTTGGCACATAGTAAGCGTGTAACAAATACCATCATTATCATCATCATCATCATCATCATCATCATCGTGGGGAGCTGGGAGAGGCAGGAGACACGGGGCTGAGGGCCGCAGAGAAGAAGGGGCACATTCACTCAGTCATTTCTTAATAATAACAATAATAATGATGGTGTTTGCTAAGCACTTACTATGTGCCGAGCACTGTTCTAAGCGCCGGGGGAGATACAAGGTCACCAGGTTGTCCCACGTGGGGCTCACAGTCTTCACCCTCATTTTACAGATGAGGGAACTGAGGCACAGAGAATAATAATAATAATGGCATCTGTTAAGCGCTTACTATGTGCCAAGCACTGTTCTAAGGCTGGAGGAGATACATGGTGATCAGGTGGTCCCACGGGGGGCTCCCAGTCTTCATCCCTATTTTACAGATGAGGGAACTTAGGCACAGAGAATAATAATAATAATAATGATGATGGCATTTGTTAAACACTATGCGCCAAGCACTGTTCTCAGTGCTGGAGGAGATACAACGTGATCAGGTTGTCCCACGTGGGGCTCCCAGTCTTCATCCCCATCTTACAGATGAGGGAACTGAGGCACAGAGAATAATAATAATAATGGCATTTGTTAAACACTTACTATGCGCCAAGCACTGTTCTAAGAGCTGGGGGAGATACAAGGTCATCAAGTTGTCCCACATGGGGCTCACAGTCTTCAATCTTTATTACTCTATTTATTTATTTATTTTACTTGTACATATCTATTCTATTTATTTTATTTTGTTACTATGGTTTTGTTCTCTGTCTCCCCCTTTTAGACTGTGAGCCCACTGTTGGGTAGGGACCGTGTCTATATGTTGCCAACTTATACTTCCCAAGCGCTTAGTACAGTGCTCTGCACACAGTAAGCGCTCAATAAATACGATTGATGATGATGAAGTTGTCCCACATGGGGCTCACAGTCTTCAATCCCCATTTTCCAGATGAGGGAACTGAGGCCCAGAGAAGCTAAGTGACTTGCCCAAAGTCACGCAGCTGACCAGTGGCGGAGCCGGGATTAGAACCCACGGCCTCTGACCCCCAAGCCCGTGGTCTTGCCACTAAGCCACGCTGCTTCTCAAGCGCATACTGTGTGCTGAGCACTGCACTGTACCCCCCCCCTTCTAGACCGTAAGGCCGATGTGGGCAGGGATTGTCTCCCCTTCCTTCCTCTCCCCCTCGTCCCCCTCTCCGTCCCCCCCATATTACCTCCTTCCCTTCCCCACAGCACCTGTATATATGGATATATGTTTGTACATATTCATTACTTTTACTTGTACCTATTTATTCCGTTTATTTTGTTAGTATGTTTGGTTTTGTTCTCTGTCTCCCCCTTCTAGACTGTGAGCCCACTGTTGGGTAGGGACCGTCTCTAGATGTTGCCAGCTTGCACTTCCCAAGCGCTTAGTCCAGTGCCCTGCACACAGTAAGCGCTCAATAAATACGATTGATCGATTGATTGTCTCTGTTGCCGAACTGTACTTTCCAAGCGCTGAGTCCAGTGCGCTGCACACAGTAAGTGCTCAATAAACACGATTGAATGACTGTTAAGCACTCACCGTCCTAAACGCCGCGGGGGAGGGTCCCGGCCCTATCCCATCTCTCTGTATCTCTGTCCCAACCAACAGTCCTCCAAACCTGCCGCGCTTCCCAGTTGATCCAGTCGTTTCTGAAACCGGTAAGGAGATAGCCGCTCTGTAATTGTTGTTCCGTCTGGGAATGAGGATCCTTGGGCGGGGCGGGGACCGGGCTGCGGAGGGGAGATGCTTCTCTTTCTGGACTGAAGAAGAATCTGCTGGGGAGAAGGCTTTCGTGCCCCCAGTGTGGCGCGATGTCGTTTCCCCCCCAGGCCCCTCTCCTCCTCGGACCCCGGCCGAGCCCCACCCAGGCGCCGCTCCCCTCCCGAGGCCTTGCGGTCGAAGCCAAGAAGACGTACGTACGGGACAAACCTCACGTCAACGTCGGCACCATCGGTCACGTCGATCACGGCAAGACCACCCTGACGGCGGCCATCACGAAAAGTGAGCGGGGACCCGATCCGATCGGGGGGTGCCCCGGGGGGAATGGCCTGGAGAGCCAGAGGGGTGAGGCAGACAGGACGGGAAGAGCTGGAATGGGGGAGAGGGCTGACTCCTCTTCTCAAAGGGATATTTAGAAATTCGAAGATGTAGCCATCCTGCAGTCATTTCCAAGTGTAGTGCCTGTTAGTCCCTTGCCGGCTGGGGAATAATAGGAATCGTGGTGTTAAGCCCTTTTCTAAGTGTTAAGGGCTGTGGCGGATACGAGATCATCTGGTCAGATTCTGTCCCGCCTGGGATTTGCAGTCCAAGGAGAAAGGGAGAACAAGCCCTTAATCCCCATTTTTCAGATGAGAAAACTGAAGCACACAAGTTAAATAATAATAATGGTATTTGTTAAGCACTTAGTATGTGCAAAGCACTGTTCTGACTTGCCCAAGATCACACAGCAGGCCATCCCCCTCATCTTACCTCCTTCCCTTCCCCACAGCACCTGTATATAGGTATATATGTTTGTACATATTTATTGCTCTATTTATTTTACTTGTACATATCTATTCTATTTTATTTTGTTAGTATGTTTGGTTTTGTTTTCCGTCTCCCCCTTTTAGACTGTGAGCCCACTGTTGGGTAGGGACCGTCTGTAGATGTTGCCAACTTGTACTTCCCAAGCGCTTAGTACAGTGCTCTGCACACAGTAAGCGCTCAATAAATACGATTGATTGATTGGAGCAGAGTGAGGATTAGAACCCAGTTTCCTTGACTCCCAGCCCGGGCTTTTTCCCCTCGGCCTCACCGCTCTCCTGGGGAAACCGTTGAGAAACCCTTCCTTCAGCTTCTCAACTCACCCGTGTGAGTGGTTTGATCAGATTTCCCTGATCCAAGATGGGTGGTTTGTTGAAGGGGTAAAGGAAGAGCAGGTTGGGGTGGATGAAGATGGTTTCCTCCCCTAATTTTCCCGCTCAACCCCTAGTTCTGTCTGAGGGCGGCGGTGCC
The DNA here is from genome assembly GCF_015852505.1 of Tachyglossus aculeatus. NCBI lineage: Eukaryota > Metazoa > Chordata > Mammalia > Monotremata > Tachyglossidae > Tachyglossus > Tachyglossus aculeatus. The sequence goes on from NC_052086.1 coordinate 12,882,814, forward strand.
AAGTTCAAGAAATATGAGGAAATTGACAATGCACCGGAGGAGAGAGCCCGGGGGATCACCATCAATGCAGCCCATGTAGAATACAGCACTGCTGCCCGCCACTATGCCCACACTGACTGCCCTGGGCACGCCGACTACGTTAAGGTAAGAGCCAAGCCGGGGATAAGAGAATTGTGTGTGCACTCGCTCTCTCTCTCACTCTCTCACTCTCACGCAACACAATCAAAGGGTCGTTTCTGACTAAGGATCGTCAATGTTGAAGGAATGGGATCGTGTGTATCGGGGAGGGGACGAGAGTCGGAGCCACAGGCTTGCGTTTGGGGAATCTAAGGAATTTGGGAAGACACCCACAGGTGGGACCCAGGCTGTTGGCAAGGGCAGGATGGGAGGAATTTACGAGAGGGGGAAGGAAGTTCCAGCCGTTTCACCGGAGCAGAGCTCAACTTGGGCCTGATTTACCCCCAAACTGGATGACCACAGCCTCACTTGGGCCAAGGGGGTCGGAGGGGGAGAGCGCAAGAGGCTCCTTCCTGAAAGCAGTCCTTTTCGCCTTCAGAATATGATCACAGGCACAGCCCCGCTGGACGGCTGCATCCTCGTGGTGGCCGCCAACGACGGACCCATGCCCCAGACCCGGGAGCACCTGCTGCTAGCCAAACAGGTACCCCCCGGGGCGCGAGTGGCGTAGAGAGACAGACAGACGGACAGACGGTAAATACGATTGACAGCGTGAATCAGGCAGAGAGGCAGGAGGCCTCCCCTTGAACTCGGAAGAGTTCAGACGGGCTCGGGACCCGGGGTTCGGGTCGGAGCTGACCACCCCGCCTGCCCCGTCTCAGATCGGGGTCCAGCACGTCGTGGTGTTCGTGAACAAGGCGGATGCCGTGCAGGATTCCGAAATGGTGGAGCTGGTGGAGCTGGAGATCCGGGAGCTGCTGACGGAATTTGGCTACGACGGGGAGAAGACGCCCGTCATCATCGGCTCTGCTCTCTGTGCCCTTGAGGTAGATGGGGTGGGCCTTCTCCTCCTCCTCCCTCTCCCTTAATAATAATCATGACGATGGCATTTGTGTTAAGCGCTTACTATGTGCAAAGCACCGTTCTAAGCGCCGCGGAGGATACAAGGATTGTCCCCCGTGGGGCTCACATCCCCGTTTTACGGATGAGGTAACTGAGGCACAGAAAAGTGAGGTGACTGGCCCGAAGTCACACAGCGGACAAGTGGCGGAGCCGGGAGCTCTGGAGGAGGGAGCCGGGCAGGGACTGGCGGTGGTCAGCGTATCCTCCCCCACTCAATCAATCAATCGTATTTATTGAGCGCTTACTGTGTGCAGAGCACTGGACTAAGCGCTTGGGAAGTCCAAGTTGGCAACGTATAGAGACAGTCCCTACCCAACAGTGGTCTCACAGTCACTCCTCAAGCTTGGTGCCGAATGCTAAAGAAGGAAGGGACTCCCCCCTCAATTCCCCCATCCTTTCCTCTTCCCGCCCTTGCTTCCTTCCCCAAAGGCTCCCACCTTTCCTCTCCCGGTCGCCTGAGCCTTTCCCTCCCCCTTGGTTAGCAACGGGAGCCGGAGCTGGGGGTGAACTCCGTGCTGAGACTACTGGACGCCGTGGACACCCACATCCCCGTGCCCACCCGGGATCTGGATAAACCTTTCCTGCTGCCCTTGGAATCCGTGTATTCCATCCCAGGTGAGATCCTTGCAAAGACGCCTCGCTCCTCCCGTGGCCTGTGAAATCGTCATTCATTCAGTCGTATCGATTGAGCGCTTACTGTGTGCCGAGCACCGGACGAAGCGCTTGGGAAGTCCAAGGTGGCAACACATAGAGACGGTCCCTACCGTCTAGACGTTCATCCTGTGACACCCTCTTCTCCCCCCTTAAAAAAAAAAACCTATGAAGGAATGGCCACCCTATCCATCATTTTCCACGTTCTTCCTTGCCGTTCCAGCTGTTCCGGGCTCGGCCCCGGCCCCTTATCTTTCCTGCCTCCCCCCCAGGCCGAGGCACGGTGGTGACGGGAACGCTGGAGCGTGGGACGCTGAAGAAAGGAGACGACTGTGAGTTTTTGGGCCACGGCAAGAACCTTCGTTCTGTGGTCACAGGTAAACCACGGTCTCAGTCAGGGTTCCGCCGACTGCGGTGGCGAGAACGAAGCCGCCCCCGACCCCCCGTCCTCACCCCGGGCCTCCGTCTCTCCCCCGCCCCAGGAATCGAGATGTTCCACAAGAGCCTGGACCGGGCGGAGGCCGGGGATAACCTCGGGGCCCTGGTGCGAGGGCTGAAGCGGGAGGACCTGCGGCGGGGCCTGGTCATGGCCAAACCGGGCTCCATCCAGCCCCATCAGAAAGTGGAGGCTCAGGTGAGGCGAGCGGGGGGCCGCGAGGCGCCCGACCCTCCGGCCCAGTCGGCCTCCCTCCCTGACAGGAGGGTAAGCGGGAGGGCGGGCGGCCTCCTCAGGGAAATCCCCACTGGGACCTCACCTCAATTTAATCAATCGATCAATCATATTGATTGAGCGCCGACTGTGTGCAGAGCGCTGGACTACTACTACTACTAATTATGGTATCGGTTAAGCACTTACTATGTGCCAAGCACTGTTCTAAGTGTTGAGCAGAGTCTGAGATCAGTGAGAAGTAGGTGTGAAATTGAAATAGTTCTGGAAACACTCTAATTTCGAGCTGGACTACTACTACTACTAATTATGGTATCGGTTAAGCACTTACTATGTGCCAAGCACTGTTCTAAGTGTTGAGCAGAGTCTGAGATCAGTGAGAAGTAGATGCGAAATTGAAATAGTTCTGGAAACACTCTAATTTCGAGCTGGACTACTACTACTACTACTACTAATTATGGTATCGGTTAAGCACTTACTGTGTGCCAAGCACTGTTCTAAGTGTTGAGCAGAGTCTGAGATCAGTGAGAAGTAGATGCGAAATTGAAATAGTTCTGGAAACACTCTAATTTCGAGCTGGACTACTACTACTACTAATTGTGGTATCGGTTAAACACTTACTATGTGCCAAGCACTGTTCTAAGTGTTGAGCAGAGTCTGAGATCAGTGAGAAGTAGATGTGAAATTGAAATAGTTCTGGAAACACTCTAATTTCGAGCTGGACTACTACTGCTACTAATTGTGGTATCGGTTAAGCACTTACTATGTGCCAAGCACTGTTCTAAGTGTTGAGCAGAGTCTGAGATCAGTGAGAAGTAGCTGTGAAATTGAAATAGTTCTGGAAACACTCTAATTTCGAGCTGGACTACTACTACTACTAATTATGGTATTGGTTAAGCACTTACTATGTGCCAAGCACTGTTCTAAGTGTGAGCAGAGTCTCAGATCAGTGAGAAGTAGATGCGAAATTGAAATAGTTCTGGAAACACTCTAATTTCGAGCTGGACTACTACTACTACTAATTATGGTATTGGTTAAGCACTTACTATGTGCCAAGCACTGTTCTAAGTGTGAGCAGAGTCTGAGATCAGTGAGAACTAGATGTGAAATTGAAATAGTTCTGGAAACACTCTAATTTCAAGCTGGACTACTACTACTACTAATTATGGTATCAGTTAAGCACTTACTATGTGCCGAGCACTGTTCTAAGTGTTGAGCAGAGTCTGAGATCAGTGAGAAGTAGCTGTGAAATTGAAATAGTTCTGGAAACACTCTAATTTCGAGCTGGACTACTACTACTAATAATTATGGTATCGGTTAAGCACTTACTATGTGCCAAGCACTGTTCTAAGTGTTGAGCAGAGTCTGAGATCAGTGAGAAGTAGATGTGAAATTGAAATAGTTCTGGAAACACTCTAATTTCGAGCTGGACTACTACTGCTACTAATTGTGGTATCGGTTAAGCACTTACTATGTGCCAAGCACTGTTCTAAGTGTTGAGCAGAGTCTGAGATCAGTGAGAAGTAGCTGTGAAATTGAAATAGTTCTGGAAACACTCTAATTTCGAGCTGGACTACTACTACTACTAATTATGGTATTGGTTAAGCACTTACTATGTGCCAAGCACTGTTCTAAGTGTGAGCAGAGTCTCAGATCAGTGAGAAGTAGATGCGAAATTGAAATAGTTCTGGAAACACTCTAATTTCGAGCTGGACTACTACTACTACTAATTATGGTATTGGTTAAGCACTTACTATGTGCCAAGCACTGTTCTAAGTGTGAGCAGAGTCTGAGATCAGTGAGAACTAGATGTGAAATTGAAATAGTTCTGGAAACACTCTAATTTCAAGCTGGACTACTACTACTACTAATTATGGTATCAGTTAAGCACTTACTATGTGCCGAGCACTGTTCTAAGTGTTGAGCAGAGTCTGAGATCAGTGAGAAGTAGCTGTGAAATTGAAATAGTTCTGGAAACACTCTAATTTCGAGCTGGACTACTACTACTAATAATTATGGTATCGGTTAAGCACTTACTATGTGCCAAGCACTGTTCTAAGTGTTGAGCAGAGGCTGAGATCAGTGAGAAGTAGATGCGAAATTGAAATAGTTCTGGAAACACTCTAATTTCGAGCTGGACTACTACTACTACTAATTATGGTATCGGTTAAGCACTTACTATGTGCCAAGCACTGTTCTAAGTGTTGAGCAGAGGCTGAGATCAGTGAGAAGTAGATGCGAAATTGAAATAGTTCTGGAAACACTCTAATTTCGAGCTGGACTACTACTAGTAATAATTACGGTATTGGTTAAGCACTTACTATGTGCCAGGCACTGTTCTAAGTGTTGAGCAGAGTCTGAGATCAGTGAGAAGTAGCTGTGAAATTGAAATAGTTCTGGAAACACTCTAATTTCGAGCTGGACTACTACTAGTAATAATTATGGTATTGGTTGAGCACTTACTATGTGCCAAGCACTGTTCTAAGTGTGAGCAGAGTCTGAGATCAGTGAGAACTAGATGTGAAATTGAAATAGTTCTGGAAACACTCTAATTTCGAGACTTCTAGTCTTCTAGACTGTGAGCCCGCTGTTGGGTAGGGACCGTCTCTAGATGTTGCCAACTTGGACTCCCCAGGCGCTTAGTACAGCGCTCTGCACACAGGAAGCGCTCAATAAATACGATTGAATGTGCTGAGGGCTGTGCTAAGCAACTCCAGGACCTCCTCCAGGAGGCCTTCCCAGACTGAGCCCCCTCTTTCCTCTCCCCCCCCCCCTCCATCCCCCCCCCCCTTACCTCCTTCCCTTACCCACAGCACTTGTATATATGTTTGTACGGATTTATTACTCGATTTATTTATTTTACTTGTACATATTTATTCTACTTATTTTGTTAGTATGTTTGGTTTTGTTCTCTGTCTCCCCCTTCTAGACTGGGAGCCCCCTGTTGGGTAGGGACCGTCTCTAGATGTTGCCAACTTGGACTTCCCAAGCGCTTAGTCCAGTGCTCTGCACACAGTAAGCGCTCAATAAATATGATTGAATGAATGAATGAATGACGCCCCCTCCTCTCCCCCTCGCCCCCGACCCCGTTCCGCTGTCTTTTCAGGTCTACGTTCTCAGCAAGGAGGAGGGGGGCCGCCACAAACCTTTCGTCTCCCACTTCATGCCGGTCATGTTTTCCCTCACGTGGGATATGGCCTGCAGGGTCATCCTGCCCCCGGGGAAGGTGAGTCGGACCGCGGGGCCGAAACGGGGCAACCCCCCGAGTGAGTGGCGGCGGGCGCCGGGGCGGACTTTCTAAACCTTCCCCCGGCCCCTAGGAGATGGCCATGCCCGGGGAGGATGTGTCGCTGGCTCTGGTCCTGCGCCAGCCGATGATCCTTGAGAAAGGTCAGCGCTTCACCCTCCGCGACGGGAACCGCACCATCGGCACGGGCTTGGTCACGGGGACGCCCGCCCTGACGGAGGAGGACAAGGGCTACAAGTGGAGCTGAGGCCCCGGACTCCTTCCTTCTCTCCCTGCCTCCCTCCCGGCCCGGCCCGGCGGCAGCGAGCGGGACCGGGCGTCCCCCCCTCCGTCCCGTCCGTGGAGATGAGCCGCTTCCACTACTCTTGATCAGGGTGACCCGAGATGGGGAAGGTGTCCAAACCAGAGTCTGATGGGGTGGACAAAATAAACTTGTGAATGTGAGAGTGCTGCGTGTAGGGCGTCTTCGGAATAGCACCATTCCCCCTCAGACCCAGCTGGGTGAAAAATGCCCCCGACTCTGCCGGTGTCGAGGGCCAAGCCTGGTTTTGTAATATTTGTTAAGCGCTTACTGTGTGCAAAGCACTGTTCTGAGCGCTGGGGAGGATACAAGGTGATCAGGTTGTCCCTCGTGGGGCTCCCAGTCTTCACCCCCATTCTCCAGATGAGGGAACTGAGGCCCAGAGAAGTGTGACCTGCCCAAGGTCACCCAGCTGACAGTTGGCGGAGTTGGGATTTGCACCCGTGACCTCTGCCTCCCAAGCCGGGGCTCTTCCCCTCGAGTCTCAGTCCCCGTTTTCCAGATGGGGGGCACCGAGGCCCGGAGAAGCAAAGTGACGTGGCGGAACTGGGATTGGAACCCAGGTCCTTCTGACTCCCGGTCCTGGGTTCTGTCTACTAGAAGGAGAAGCAGTGAGGCTCAGTGGAAAGAGCGCGGGCTTTGGAGTCAGGTCATGGGTTCAAATCCCGGGTCCTCCAATTGTCAGCTGTGTGACTTCGGGGAAGTCACGACTTCTCCGTGTCTCAGTGACCTCATCTGTAAAATGGGGATTGAGACTGTGAGCCCCCCGTGGGACAACCTGATCACCTTGTAACCTCCCCAGCGCTTAGAACAGTGCTTGGCACATAGTAAGTGCTTAATAGATGCCTTTACTATTATTATTGAGCCTGGCTTGTAGGGGTGGAGCAGATGCCCTACAAGAGTACAAGAGGAAGGAAGCGGAATGGGTTCATTTAGGTGAGAAGGGGGGGCCCTACGCTCCACTCAGCCCAGTTCCCTGTGTAAACCGGAGGAAAGACTTGTGGCCTCTACGGCCCTGGGGGGGCCGGGTGGTGTGACAGTTTGGGAAGATAAATGTGAGACGGGGCGGATTGTGCAGTTGGTCTCCGAGGAACAGGTGTCCAAAGCTGATGGAGCCCACCTGCGGGGTCGGGCTCCCTCCACCCTAATAAAGGGGAGCATGGTGGAGGCGCCCACTCCACACCCCAGCAAGGAGAGCGGGTGGCGGAGTTGGGCTGGGAGCCGTCCGACTTTCTCCCCCTGGCCTGGGGACTCCTGGTTCAGACGAGGGCCAGGCTGCTCTGGAAAAAGTATGTTTCCTCCTTCCCCTCCGGAAATCAGGAAAAAGTATCATCTTTTTCCTCCTTCCCCTCCGGAAATCAGGAAAAAGTATCTTTTTCCTCCTTCCCCTCCGGAAATCAGGAAAAAGTATCATCTTTTTCCTCCTTCCCCTCCGGAAATCAGGAAAAAGTATCTTTTTCCTCCTTCCCCTCCGGAAATCAGGAAAAAGTATCTTTTTCCTCCTTCCCCTCCGGAAATCAGGAAAAAGTATCTTTTTCCTCCTTCCCCTCCGGAAATCAGGAAAAAGTATCTTTTTCCTCCTTCCCCTCCGGAAATCAGGAAAAAGTATCTTTTTCCTCCTTCCCCTCCGGAAATCACATCCGCAACACCATCATTCCCAGGTGCCGATCCCACCCAAGCCTGGCCAAGCCGGCTTCCACTCATTCATTCACTCAATCGTATTTATTGAGCGCTTACTGTGTGCAGAGCACCGTACTAAGCGCTTGGGAAGTACAGGTTGGCAACATATGGAGACGGTCCCCAAGCCGGCGGTGAGGCTCCCGAGGCGGGGATCCGGCGAGGGGGCCCCGCCTTCCCGAGAGAGGGAGATTCAGGCCGGTTGAGTTAGTTTAAAATTTTATTTTTTTTTCTGTTTTTTTTTTTTTTATAGTTTTATGTAATAAAAAGTAAAAGTCCGTGTCATCCGTCCATCTGGGGCATCTGGGTCTCAGGTTAATGGGGGGTGGGGGTGGGGGGGGGAGGGAGGGGTCAGGGCTGGGGGGGGCCCAAGGCCAAGTTATAAATAATAGAAAATAAAAGATTTTCTGTCTCCGGCGAGGATGGGAGGGGCAGGGGGAGGGAAATAAGGGGGGAGGGAGGGCCGCTGAGGGCCCCTCCGCCCCCTCGGACCCCCGGCCCCGCCTCACGGTGGTCCCCCCGATTCAAGGTGCTTGGTAGGAGGTCCCCAGCTCCCGGGAGAGGAGGTGGGGGCTGGAGGACGGGGCTGAGCTGCTGGGGGAGGAGCCCCCTCCCTCCTCTTCCTCCTCCTCCTCCTCCTCCTCCTCCCCTCCCTCCGGGAGGGCTCAGGTCATAGCCAGGACGGTGGTGGTCTTCAGTTTCCCGGGGGGTGAAAGGGGAGCTGCTGGGAGGGATGAGACTGAACTAGGTGGAGGGGAAAGAAAAAGGGAAGAACAAACGGGAGAAAAGGAAGTCAGCAGAAGCCTTCTCCCCGCCCGGACGGAGTCGCCCTTCGTCGGGCGGGGACCGTCCCCGTCTGTTGCCGGCTTGTCCTTCCCAAGCGCTTAGTACGGTGCTCCGCACGCAGTAAGCGCTCCATCAATAGGATCGAACGAGTCCCGCCCCACGGTCCCCCCCCCGCCGCCGCCGCCGCCGTCCTGCCGTCCCCTCTGCCTCGGGCCCCTCGGCTGGCGCTCTCACCTTGGTGGTGTCCAATGTAGGTGTAGGGTGAGGGTGTAGAGGCAGACAGGGTGGGCACCCCGCTTTGAGGTACCCCGCCCTGGGGGGGCCCCCCGTGGCTCTGGGGCGGATGCAGCAGCATCACCTGGGGTGGGTGGGGGGCCCCAGGATGAGGGGGGGGGGGCTGCTGTGATTCCAGTCTGGACGTGGGCCTGCGGGACGGGGAGGCGGTTAGAGTGAGGCCGGAGGGAACCCAGGCCTGACGGGCGGGGGGCCGGAGGGGAAGCCCTTTGCTTCCCGGGGGGGGGGGGGGGGGGGGGGGGCGGGGAGGGGACCACCACGTTACCTGGGTAACGTGGGCCATGTTGGTGAAGCCATGGGGCAACTGCTGGTGAGCGTGGATGGCGTAGACGGCGGCCGGCTGGGGAAAGCTGCTCTGGGGCGACTGGGCCGAGGGCCCCGGGGGCAGGGATGGCGGTGTGCCCGTCAGGGCTCCCGGGTGGTACAGGTTCTGCTGGGGCTGCCCGCTACCCAGGTGCGGGGGTTGCCCGGCTTGGTGCTGCGGCGGAGGGGAGGGTGTGAGGGGAGAGGACCCCAGGGCGGTGGGCTGCTCCCGGCCTCGCCCGAACCACCTCCCGCCCTCCTTTCCGAGTTCCCGCGGGGGCCCGGCCCGGCCCGTCTCCCCCGCGGCCCGCCCGCCGGCGGCCAGGCACCTGGACGGGGCTGGGGGCCGCGTGCTGGGACTGCGGCTGGCTCCCGGTGGGGGTGGTGGCTGGCTGGGGCTGGTGGGCGTGGAGCTGCGTGGCGTGGTGAGGGTAGGACTGGTGAACGGTGGCTGCGGCGGGAAAGAGGGACGGGCGACGGTCGGCGGAGGGGGGACGCCAACCCGAGCGGCCCGCCCCGCCGGGGGAGGCCGGGGACGCCGACTCACCGTACAGCGTCTGCGGGGTGGGCTGCTCGGCCGGCGGGTACTGGGGCGTGGAGGAGGAGACGATGGCCTGCGGGTGGCTGCCCGACGTCAGCATCCGCGGGTTGCTCTGGAGCATCGGGGCGAACACGGGCTGCGGGAGGAAAGAGAACGTGAGGCGGGCGGGCGGGACACGGGGCGGACTCCTCGCCTCCCACCGCCCCTTCCCGCCCCCTGACCCGGGGAAGCGGGCCCGGTTCCGTTCAACCCAGGCCCACGGGGATGCTGGGAGAGGCTCGCTCAGAGACGCGACCTCCCGTAATAGTAATAATAATAATGATGGCATTTATTAAGCGCTTACTATGTGCAAAGCACCGTTCTAAGCGCTGGGGAGGTTACAAGGTGATCAGGTTGGCCCACTTGGGGCTCACATAATAATGGCATTGCTTAAGCGCTTACTATGTGCAAAGCACCGTCCTAAGCACTGGGGAGGTTACAAGGTGATCAGGTTGGCCCACTTGGGGCTCACATAAAAATAATGCTGTTTATTAAGCGCTTACTATGTGCAAGGCACTGTTCTAAGCGCTGGGGAGGTTACAAGGTGATCAGGTTGTCCCACTTGGGGCTCACGTAATAATAACGGCATTTACTAAGCGCTTACTATGTGCAAAGCACCGTTCTAAGCGCTGGGGAGGTTACAAGGTGACCAGGTTGTCCCACTTGGAGCTCACATAATAATAACGGTGTTTATTAAGCGATGCTATGTGCAAAGCACCGTCCTAAGCGCTGGGGAGGTTACAAGGTGATCAGGTTGTCCCACTTGGGGCTCACGTAATAATAATGGCATTTATTAAGTGCTTACTATGTGCAAAGCACCGTTCTAAGGGTTCGGGGGGTTACAAGTTGATCAGGTTGTCCCACTTGGGGCTCAAGTAATAATAATGGCACTTATTAAGCGCTTACTCTGTGCAAAGCACCGTTCTAAGTGCTGGGGAGGTTACAAGGTGATCAGGTTGTTCCACTTGGGGCTCACGTAACAATAATGGCATTTATTAAGCGCTTACTATGTGCGAAACACTGTCCTAAGCGCTGGGGAGGTTACAAGGTGACCAAGGTTGTCCCACTTGGAGCTCACATAATAATAATGGTGTTTATTAAGCGCTTACTATGTGCAAGGCACTGTTCTAAGCGCTGGGGAGGTTACAAGGTGATCGGGTTGTCCCACTTGGGGCTCACGTAATCATAATGGCGTTTATTAAGCGCTTACTATGTGCAAAGCACCGTCCTAAGCGCTGGGGAGGTTACAAGGTGATCAGGTTGTCCCACTTGGGGCTCACATAATAATAACGGCATTTACTAAGCGCTTACTATGTGCAAAGCACCGTTCTAAGCGCTGGGGAGGTTACAAGGTGACCAGGTTGTCCCACTTGGAGCTCACATAATAATAACGGTGTTTATTAAGCGATGCTATGTGCAAAGCACCGTCCTAAGCGCTGGGGAGGTTACAAGGTGATCAGGTTGTCCCACTTGGGGCTCAAGTAATAATAATGGCGCTTATTAAGCGCTTACTATGTGCAAAGCACCGTTCTAAGCGCTGGGGAGGTTACAAGGTGACCAGGTTGTCCCACTTGGAGCTCACATAATAATAATGGTGTTTATTAAGTGCTTACTATGTGCAAAGCACTGTCCTAAGCGCTGGGGAGGTTACAAGGTGACCAGGTGGCACCACTTGGGGCTCACATAATAATAATGGCGTTTATTAAGCGCTTACTACGTGCAAAGCACCGTTCTAAGCGCTGGGGAGGTTACAAGGTAACCAGGTTGTCCCACTTGGGGCTCACATAATAATAATGGCATTTATTAAGCGCTGACTACGTGCAAAGCGCCGTTCTAAGCGCTGGGGAGGTTACAAGGTGATGAGGTCGTCCCCCGTGGGGCTCCCAGTCTTCATCCCCATTGTACAGATGAGGGAACTGAGGCCCAGAGAAGCGAAGTGGGCTGACAGGTGGCAGAGCCGGGATTTGAAGCCACGACCTCTGCCTCCTGAGCCCGGGCTCCTTCCACCGAGCCCCGCCGCTTCCTCCGTCCCTCCGCCGTCCCTCCGCCGCCCCGCCGCCCCCAACTACCTGAGACGGGTAGTGGGCCATGGGCTGCATCATGGCCGGCTGGCCGGGGAACTGCTGCGGGTTGTAAGAGATGTAGGAAGAGTACGGCGTGGCCGCCACCAACGGGGGCCCCGCGGCCGCCGCCGCCGCCTGCATGATGGGAGGAGCGGAGGCCGGCTGGTGCTGCTCGGAGCGCTGCGGGGGCAGGGAACCTAAAGGGCGAGGCCCGGAGGCAACGACAACGACAACGACGACAACGACAACGGTTGTCGTCAGGACCTCCGCCGGGCGAGCCGCCCCGGCCCCGGCCCGCCCCCCATCCCTGCCTCCCCTCCTTACCTTTAGCTCCCCGATACTTGCCCTGCTGCCCGGGCACCGAGTTGGACACGGGATACGGGTACATCTGAGGAGCCTGGAGGGAGGGGGGGGAGCACAGAGCCGTGATCCTCCAGGACGTTCATTCCATCGCATTTATTGAGCGCTTACTGTGCGCAGAGCACTGGACTAGTGGGCTCCTCTAGACTGTGAGCCCGCTGTTGGGTAGGGACCGTCTCTATATACGTTGCCAACTTGCACTTCCCAAGCGCTTAGTACGGCGCTCTGCACACAGTAAGCGCTCAACAAATACGACTGATTGATTGGACTAAGCACTTGGGAAGCACAAGCTGGCAACATATAGACAGTCCCTATTCATTCATTCGTATTTATTGAGCACTTCCTGCGTGCAGAGCACTGGACTACGCGCTTGGGAAGTACAAGTCGGCAACATATAGAGACGGTCCCTATTCATTCATTCATTCATTCATATTTATTGAGCGCTTACTGTGTGCAGAGCACTGGACTAAGCCCTTGGGAAGTACAAGTCAGCAACATATAGAGACGGTCCCTATTCATTCATTCATTCGTATTTATTGAGTGCTTACTGTGTGCAGAGCACTGGACTAAGCCCTTGGGAAGTACAAGTCAGCAACATATAGAGACGGTCCCTATTCATTCATTCATTCGTATTTATTGAGTGCTTACTGTGTGCAGAGCACTGGACTAAGCCCTTGGGAAGTACAAGTCAGCAACATATAGAGACGGTCCCTATTCATTCATTCATTCGTATTTATTGAGTGCTTACTGTGTGCAGAGCACTGGACTACGCACTTGGGAAGCACAAGTCGGCAACGTATAGAGACGGCCCCTATTCATTCATTCATTCATATTTATTGAGCGCTTACTGTGTGCAGAGCAGTGGACTAAGCGCTTGGGAAGCACAAGTCGGCAACATATAGAGACGGTCCCTATTCATCCATTTATTCGTATTTACTGAGCGCTTACTGCGTGCAGAGCACTGGACTAAGCGCTTGGGAAGCACAAGTCGGCAACATATAGAGACGGTCCCTATTCATCCATTTATTCGTATTTACTGAGCGCTTACTGTGTGCAGAGCACTGGACTAAGCGCTTGGGAAGCACAAGTCGGCAACATATAGAGACGGTCCCTATTCATTCATTCATTCATTCGTATTTATTGAGCACTTACTGTGTGCAGAGCACTGGACTAAGCCCTTGGGAAGTACAAGTCTGCAACATATAAAGACAGTCCCTATTCATTCATATTTATTGAGCGCTTCCTGTGTGCAGAGCACTGGACTAAGCGCTTGGGAAGGACAAGTCGGCAACATCTAGAGACGGTCCCTACCCAACAGCGGGCTCACAGTCTAAAAGGGGGAGACAGACGACAAAACATACTAACAAGCTAAAATAACACATTAAAGACATCCTCGGCAGAAAAGCCACCCCCCTCCCCAACGCAGCCCAATTCATTCGTCCAAACTGTATTTACCAAGCGCTTACTGTGCGTGCAGAGCACCGAACCGGGGGCTCGGGGGAGTACGACACAACAAGAAACGAAAGTCCCGATTCCTGCCCGCGCGGCGCTTCCAGTCCGGAGCCCAACTCTCACCTGCACAGCCGGCCCCATATGGATCTGAGGTATATAGGAGATGTACTGCGGGCTGTACATCCCACTCTGGCCCGGCGTCAACACGGGGATGGAGGGAGTCGAGTGTGTCCGGGGACCTGGGGAGGTTGGAGTGCTGGTTGACTTGTTCTGTAAGGGGAGAGCGGGGACGGCAACACTTCAGGAAGGGGACCCACGCCAGCCGCGGGGCGGGCGGACGGAGATCCCGGCCGCCGCCGCCGCCTGCCCCTTCCTCCCACCCCCTCCCGCAAAATCCAGACTCTTCCCGCTCGGGACCCGGGAAACCCAAAAATTCCTTCTCGGGGCTTGGAGACGAGCGCGCCCGCCCTCCAGGATCTGCCCATCTCTTACCACTGAGCACTAGACCGCTTATTCACAAGCGCTTCTACCAATCAATCTGCGCATCAGGCAGAAACTCCTCACCCTGGGCTTCCAGGCTGTCCATCCATCCCCTCGCCCCCACCTACCTCACCTCCCTTCTCTCCTTCTACAGCCCAGCCCGCACCCTCCGCTCCTCCGCCGCTAATCTCCTCACCGTGCCTCGTTCTCGCCCGTCCCGCCATCGACCCCCGGCCCACGTCATCCCCCGGGCCTGGAATGGCCTCCCCCTGCCCATCCGTCAAGCTAGCTCTCTTCCTCCCTTCAAGGCCCTGCTGAGAGCTCACCTCCTCCAGGAGGCCTTCCCAGACTGAGCCCCTTCCTTCCTCTCCCCCTCGTCCCCCTCTCCATCCCCCATCTTACCTCCTTCCCTTCCCCACAGCACCTCTATATATGTATATATGTCTGTACATATTTATTACTCTATTTTACTTGTACATATCTATCCTATTTATTTTATTTTGTTAGTATGTTTGGTTTTGTTCTCTGTCTCCCCCTTTTAGACTGTGAGCCCACTGCTGGGTAGGGACTGTCTCTATAGGTTGCCAATTTGTACTTCCCAAGCACTTAGTACAGTGCTCTGCACACAGTAAGCGCTCAATAAATACGATTGATTGATACACGTTCTCATGACCGGCAGGAAGAAAATCTTGCCCTGCCGTCTCTCCGTCCCCTTGGCCAACTAAAGCAGGAAACTCTCCCTCTGCCACTTTGCTTCCTCCCCCCCTTCAGGTAATAATAATAATAATAATAATAACAACAACAATGGCATTTATTAAGCGCTTACTATGTACAGAGCACTGTTCTAAGCGCTGGGGGGGTTACAAAGTGACCCGGTTGTCCCACGGGGGGGGGGAGGGCTCACGGTCTTAATCGCCATTTTACAGATGAGAAAGCTGAGGCCCAGAGAAGTGACCTGCCCAGAGTCACACGATTTAAACCCATGCCCTCCGACTCCAAAGCCCGCGCGCTTTCCGCTGGGCCACGCTGCTTCTCCTAACCGAGGCACCCCTCTCCCCGCGCCCTTACCACCGACAGCAGAGGCTTCGAGGGATTGAATTCCTTGGCGTTGGGGTTCAGCGTCGACTTCTTCACCTGACTGAAGGGCAGAAGGGCCGTTAGGGCCCGGGGGGGGCAGGGAGGCACCGCGGCCCGTCCGGGTCCGGGTGATCGCTCTCGGTCTCGCTCTCTCTCGCTCTCACTCTCCCGCCGCCCTCCCCACCGCACTCACTCGGTGACGGGGCCGCCCTCCTCCTTGTCGTCTCCCTTGCCAACGCCTCCGGTGGGGCTGCCCGTCTGGCCCTGCCGGGGAGGCTGCGGCGGCTGCTCCGGCCCCTCGGCCCCCCCGGGCAGGGGCAGCTGCTTCTCCTCCTTGTCGGCCGGGGGGTCGCTCTTGGAGGGGACCGCGGGGACCAGGACCTCGGAGACCAGGAGACCCTCCGCTTCCTTCTCTTTGCCCTTAGGCTCCGCTCCACCCTCCTTAGAGGCCCGGGCAGAGAAGGGGTCCGGGCCGGCTTCGGCAGAGCTGCTGGGCTGCAGCTGCGCAAGAAGAGAAAGGCATCACGGGGCGGCGGACCCCGCGGCTCCCGACTCCCTGCAGCCTCTTCTGCCTCCTACCCGTTCCCCCTTGGCATCCCACCGACTATCCCCCCCCCCTGAATTCCTACGCCGTTCGGACTCCGCCCGCTCTCACCTTAAACTGGGCCCCGAATTTCCTCAGCTCCTCCAGCTGGAATCGCTTCTGTTCATTCTGAAGGCCAGGAGCTGAAACGGGAGCATGCAGAGGAAGTCGCGTGGCATTCGAGGGTGTCTCCCTTCCTTCCCCAGGGGAGTGCGCACAGATTTTCATTTTTAGGTTTTTTTTTGGGGGGGGGGGGGGGGTTGTTAAATACTTTTGGAGGCCTTCCCAGACTGAGCCCCCTCCTTCCTCTCCCCCTCCTCATCCCCCACCTTACCTCCTTCCCCTCCCCACAACACCTGTATATATGTATATATGTTTGTACATATTTATTACTCTATTTTACTTGTACATATCTCCTCCCCCTCTCCATACCCCCGCCTTACCTCCCTTCCCTTCCCCACAGCACCTGTATATATGTATATGTTTGTACATACTTATTTCTCTATTTATTTTACTTGTACATATCTATTCTGTTTATTTTATTTTGTTAATATGTTTGGTTTGGTTCTCTGTCTCCCCCTTCTAGACTGTGAACCCACTGTTGGGCTGGGCCCCTCTCTATATGTTGCCAACTTGTACTTCCCAAGCCCTTAGTACAGTGCTCTGCACACAGTAAATGCTCAATAAATACGATTGATAGATATGTATATACATATTTATTACTCTATTTTACTTGTACATATCTATTCTATTTACTTTATTTTGTTAATATGTTTGGTTTTGTTCTCAGTCTCCCACTTCTAGA
Source organism: Tachyglossus aculeatus (assembly GCF_015852505.1). Classification (NCBI taxonomy): domain Eukaryota; kingdom Metazoa; phylum Chordata; class Mammalia; order Monotremata; family Tachyglossidae; genus Tachyglossus; species Tachyglossus aculeatus. The sequence goes on from NC_052086.1 coordinate 12,899,220, forward strand.
CTGTGAGCCCACTGTTGGGCAGGGCCCGTCTCTATATGTTGCCAACTTGTACTTCCCAAGCGCTTAGTACAGTGCTCTGCACACAGTAAGCGCTCAATACAATTGATTGATTGATTGATATGTATATACATATTTATTACTCTATTTTATTTGTCCATGTTTATTCTATTTATTTTGTGAATATGTTTTGTTTTGTTCTCTGTCTCCCCCTTCTAGACTGTGAGCCCGCTGTTGGGTAGGGACCGGCTCTAGATGTTGCCAACTTGGACTTCCCAAGCGCTTAGTGCAGTGCTCTGCACACAGTAAGTACTCAATAAATACGACTGAATGAATGAATGAATGAATGAATGCATGCATGAAGCGCTTACTATGCGTCAGGCACCGTACTAAGTGCTGGGGTAGATACGAGGTAATCAGGCTGGACACAGACCTGCCCCACATGAGGTTGACAGTTTCAATCCCCATTTTACAGATGATGATAATGCAACTAATGACGGCATTTATTAAGCGCTTACTATGTGCAAAGCACTGTTCTAAGAGCTGAGGAGGTTACACAGTGATCAGGCTGTCCCATGGGGGTTCAGAGTCTTCATCCCCATTTTCCAGATGAGGGAACTGAGGCCCAGAGAAGTGAAGCGACTTGCCCAAAGTCACCCAGCTGACAAGCGGCAGAGCCGGGATTTGAACCCGTGACCTCTGACTCCAAAGCCCGGGCTCTTTCCACTGAGCCACGCTGTTTCTCTACAGATGCGGTAACCGGAGCACCGGAGTTAAGTGACTTGCCCAGCAGGCGAGTGGCAGACCCAGATCTGTGAGCCCACTGCTGGGTAGGGACCGTCTCTATATGTTGCCAACTTGTCCTTCCCAAGCGCTTAGTCCAGTGCTCTGCACACAGTAAGCGCTCAATAAATACGATTGATGATGATGATGATCCTTCTGATTCCCAGGCCTGTGTTCCATCCACTAGGCCACACTGCTTCTCTATGCCAGGTGCCAGGGGAGAGGGAGAACCAGATGGTGGGGGGGGGGGCGGGGGGGCTTCTGACAAAGCAAGAAGCTCCAAGGGGGTGTTAGAGAAGCAGTGTGGCTCAGTGGAAAGAGCCCGGGCTTTGGAGTCAGAGGTCACGGGTTCAAATCCCAGCTCCGCCAATTGTCAGCTGGGTGACTTTGGGCAAGTCACTTCACTTCTCTGGGCCTCAGTTGCCTCATCTGGAAAACCATCATCATCATCATCATCAATCGTATTTATTGAGTGCTTACTACGTGCAGAGCACTGTACTAAGCGCTTGGGAAGTACAAATTGGCAACATATAGAGACAGTCCCTACCCAACAGTGGGCTCACAGTCTAAAAGGGGGAGACAGAGAACAAAACCAAACATACTAACAAAATAAAATAAATAGAATAGATACGTACAAATTAAATAAATAAATAAATAGAGTAATAGAGAATAAATGGGGATGAAGACTGTGAGCCTCCCCGAGGGACAACCCGATCACCTTGTAACCTCCCCAGCGCTTAGAACAGTGCTTTGCACATAGTAAGCGCTTAATAAACGCCATCAATATTATTATTATTATGACTTAGGCCTCCCCCGCCCCGCCCAAGATCAGTCTGGTTGGTCACAGGGGGCCGACACCGCTCACCTTTCCCAGGGACCCGGGCCAGCTCGGGTGGCTCCAATGTTCTCCCAGGCTCTTTGGGGAGGGCCTCCTTCCCTGGAAGGGAGCGGATACCCCTGAGCGTTGCCCCTGAGCCCAGCCGCTCCCCAGACCTCCCCATCACCTGGGCCTCCTCCTCCTCCTCCTGCTTACCGTCGGCGTGCGCGGTGACCTTCGGGGAGGACGGGGGCATGGGGCCGACCCCAGGTTCCGAGGCCGGAGGGAGGGGGGCCGTGGAGGTCGGCACCGCGGAGCCCACGGGTGGCTCGGGGCAGGAGGCGGAGGCCGGGGCGGGGGCTGCCGACTTAGGGGAGCGCGGGGGATACATCCGGCCTGAGGGAAGGCGAGGGGAGAAGGGACCGAGCAGACAATTAACCAGGAGCGGCGTGCCAGACGAGCTGCCGGGCCACAAGTCGCCTCTTCAATCCCAGAACCATCCCTGGAAATGATCAGCTCCAACACACAGTAAGTGCTCAATAAATACGACTGATGACGAACGCACCTCCCCCCTCGTCAATGATACCTCTTTTCCTCAGTGTCCCCCGCCATCTCTCTCCCCTTCCCGGCCCTCCCCAGCCACTTCTCCCTCTCCTCCGAATTTCCACAAACGCAACCCTCCTTCCCCCCCGGCTCTCCCTCCCCGTCTCGGAGGCCTTACCCGCGGGAGGCGGAGCGGAGGTTTCTCCGAGGGGCCGGCTGCTGGGGGAAGACATGGTCTTGGCGCCTCTCAGGGGCCGCTGAGCCTTGGGAGACATGCGGGAAGGGCCTGCGAAGGGCAGGGGCGGGGCGCGTGGGAGAGAGAGGGAGGAGGAGGAGGACAGCCGAGTTACCGGGGACTAGAGGCTGACCCCAAAAGACCCGTCTACTCCTCTTCCCGCATCCGAGTCCCTTCCCTCAAATCCGTTCCGGCGCTCACCTCCGTTGATGCCTCGGGGCTCAGAACCAGGGCTGGAGCCACTGCTGTCGGGATGATGGGGGCCTCCCCGGGGGGGCAAGGACCCGATGCCGGGCCGACTGCCCCGGGAGCTGCTGCAGCGCACGCCCCCACGGGGGCCACCCTCCCGCACTCTCTGGGGCAGGGGGATGTACTTCCCCTCTCTGGGAAAACAAAGGGAGCAAGGAATAGCGACGGCCGGCCTTCTGCTGCTGCTCTTGCTCCTCCTCCCTACCAGCACCCATGATCCACCAAATCCATCCTAATCCCGAGGGGCCTCCGCTTCCTCAGCGCTCCATTTTCATCCCATCGGACTTGGCCCCCGCCCCGCCGGACCGGAGGGCCGAGTACCTCCCGGCCACCCCCCAGACCCGACGGCTCCCGGACCTGGATACGAGGCTGGGGCTGTCCCGGCCGGAGCCCTGTCGCTGTACGGAGCTGTGCTTCTCCTCCTCGGTGCGCCCGTCGTCGTTCTCCATGGCAATGCGCAGGCGGTACTGGGGGCTGGCCTCGATCTCGCGGGCCAGCTGGGCGGCCCGGAGCTCCCGCTGCCGGAACTCCTCGGAGTTGTCCTTCTCCAGGGGTACCCTGGGGAATCCCCCCCCCCAACGCCCCCGGGGCCAGCCCGGGAAGGAAGGAGGGGGAGAGAGACAAGAAGAAAGGGAGAGGCAAAGAAACAGACGGGCCCATCAGCATCAGGGCCGTGCCCTTCACCAGGCCCTGCCCAACCCGCCCCCTCCACCGCTCACCTCCTCACTGGGCCTCATTCTCACCCGTCCCACCATCAACCCCGGCCCACGTCCTCCCCCTGGCCTGGAATGCCCTCCCTCTGCACATCCGCCAAAACTATCTCTCTTCCTCCCTTCAAAGCCCTACCGAGAGCTCACCTCCTCCAGGAGGCCTTCCCACACTGAGCCCCCTTTTTCCTCTCCTCCTCCCCATTCCCCCCCCGGCCCTATGTCCTTCCCCTCCCCACAGCACTTGTATATATTCGTACAGATTTACTATTCTATTTATTTTCTTACTGATGTGCATAAACCTATAATTCTCTTTATTCTGACGATTTTGACATCTGTCTACATGTTTTGTTTTGTCATCATCATCATCAATCATATTTATTGAGCGCTTACTGTGTGCAGAGCACTGGACTAAGCGCTTAGGAAGTACAAATTGGTAACATCTAGAGACAGTCCCTACCCAACAGTGGGCTCACAGTCTAAAAGGGGGAGACAGAGAACAAAACCAAACATACTAGCAAAATAAAATAAATAGAATAGATAGGTACAAGTAAAATAAATAGTCTGGGAAGATCCCAGGGTAGCAACATTCAAGGGAGGAGAGGACTGAGTGCGGCAACAAAAAAAGGCACAAAATTCAAGAGCCATGAGAGATCCACAGCATAACTAACTGATCTACTACTGACCCCATAAAACCAACAGACCTCCTGCCCTCTTCCTCTACATCTTGCACGGAAATGGCAGGAGAGCTACAAAATGTAGTCAGTGCCTATTTTATGCTACACTGCTTGGTTTGGGGTTAAAGTCGACATAAACATTATTTCTTTTGTCATTATCAAGATTTTTTAAATTTAAAACCCAAGAATTAAGCATCAGTGATAAAGAAACAAACCGCCCTCAGTGGGAAGGGCATCCGTCTCCCCCTTCTAGACTGTTAGCCCGCTGTTGGATAGGGACCGTCTCTACGTGTTGCCGACCTGTACTTCCCAAGCGCTTAGTCCGGTGCTCTGCACACAGTCGGCGCTCGATGAATACGACTGAATGAATGACGGAAGCTCACCGGACTCCCCCGCCCCCAGCCCTTCCGCAGTTCGGCAGACACTCACGTGTAGGAGGAGAGGCTGCTGTCGTAGGTCGTCTTCACCCCGTAGTTCTCCTCGTTGAACTTGAACATTTCGTTGGGGTCCCAGCCATTAGACTGCGGGGCCGGAGGAAGAGGGGAAAAATCAGACCACCCGCCGCCGCCTTTGAGGGAAAGTCTTTGGGCTGTCACCCTCCGGTCTGGCTCCTACAGGGAGGACTGGGACACAGATTGCTTCCCCCGAACAGCAAAATACCTAGGCACTGCTGCCCGTACTGAGAAGCATCGAGTGAACCCCAACCTCCCTAGGCACGCGCTGGAACCCCAAGTCCACGGCCGCACCTCCGCGTGCACACGCGGGCCCATTGGGCGACGAAAGTGTGACAGGGTTCATTAGTTTTTAGTGTGGGGCCCGGCCCGGGCAAGCCGCGGCATTTTGTCCCGTACAAAGCGCCCCCTCTCCATCCCCCCATCTTACCTCCTTACCTGTATATATGGTTGTACATATTTATTACTCTGTTTATTTATTTATCTATTTATTTTACTTGTACATTTCTATCCTATTTATTTTATTTTGTTGGTATGTTTGGTTCTGTTCTCTGTCTCCCCCTTTTAGACTGTGAGCCCACTGTTGGGTAGGGACTGTCTCTATGTGTTGCCAATTTGTACTTCCCAAGCGCTTAGTACAGTGCTCTGCACATAGTAAGCGCTCAATAAATACGATTGATTGATTGATTGATTGAATGACACGTGGGCCCTCTCTCTCGTCTGCTTCTCGGCCAAACCGTTCCCATTCGTCCCCAAGGAGACCCAAGCGGCCCCCTCGAATTCCGCCAGTCCCTCTCCCCACCGCCCCCGGGAACGAGGAATACTATACCATGTCAGATTCAAGGTCGTAGTCATCGCTGTTGCCGTCGCCCCCCTCCCAGCGCTGCAGCACTTTCTCCTTGTGCTCCCCGTTCACCTTCGAGTTCATCGCGATGGCTGAGTCGGTGAACTTGTCTGTGAGCAGAGTGACTGTGATCAGGGCCCAGGAAAAAAAAAATCTGACCGCTGCCCTCCTACCTCACAGAGGGCTCAGGGGGAAGGGAGAGGATGGGAGATGTGAGGTCTTGGCAGGAGAAGAACGGTGTGCCGTGGGAGAAAGATGGAAAACACGCTCAAGACCGGAACGAGGAGTCTTCCACACACCAGGTCCCTTCCCCAGCGCAATATCTTTAGCCCCAATTAGACGCCCTGCCGGGCCCGCCTCTTGCCGGGATTCCTCTCCCCGACAGCCCAAGCCCATCACCTTTAGTGGCGTAGTTGAAGTCAACATTGCGGAAATGCACCAACATCACGTCGCTCAGCTTGAACACCATGGTGTCCACGATGTCCTCCCGTCGGGGTCCGCCCGCCGGCTCCGAGGCCTTCCTGTGCACCGCATCCACTGCCAGATCGAACTGCAACCCGCCCCGGCCCAACCACCGAGTCAGGACTGGGAGAAGGAATCCCGGTTTCTGAGACTCCCTCGGATAAAACGAGGCCTAACGGTACCCCATCTCTCTCCCCCCAGCCTCGTGCTCCTGACCCCTTCCCATCACGACCTCCGGATTCCCATCTCTTCCTGTCACCAGACACACAAACTGCAAAAACCTAGAGTCTGAAAGTCACAATAAAGATGAAAAAAAAAAATTCCCTCCCTCCTCCAGCCACACAAACTTTTAAAAGCCAATTCTGTCAATTCTTTTGGTGGGGAGGGGGAGACGCGACTGAATTTTTTGAGAACCTGCAACACTGCGTCATTCCAATCCACTTTGCTCCGCTCCCTGTAGATTCTCCCATCTCAACCTCGCCCCCGACGCTTCTCCATCTCCCTCCCCGTGTGTGTTTGTGTGTTGGGCTGGGGGAGGGAGGCGAGCCGCGGAGGGGACAGGTGGAAGGCAAGAGAGGAGAGCGCTCACCTTCGAACTCAAGGTTTTGAAGATGCCTTCGTAGGTGGTGCCGTTTTTCACTTTCACGTCACACGTGGAACCCTGGGGGGTAGAAGAACGACTGTGACCGACCGGCTTCCCCCGCCATTTCCGACCCCCCTCCACCCTAAAAGGGTCACCCTCACTCACCACGACGGCGGTGAGGAAGTGCAGCATTCTGGAGTTGTTGTAGACCCCCTCGAAAGCCTGCGAACGGGTCGGGGAATCCATGGATCCTTCCGGACGCTCTTCCGTCTCCACCTACCCCCGCCCCCTCAAACGCTCTTCCTGCCTCCACCCCGGCGGCCCGAATCTAACAGCATCAGTTTTAATTCTATTTGACCTGACGGTGGAAATTTCTATTTGTCCTCAGTGGAAAGAGCCCGGGCTTTGGAGTCAGAGGTCGTGGGTTCGAATCCCGGCTCTGCCGCTTCTCGGCTGTGTGACTTTGGGCAAGTCACTTCACTTCTCGGGGCCTCAGTTCCCTCATCTGTAAAATGGGGCCCCACGTGGGGCAACCTTGATCACCCTGCATCCCCACAGTGCTTAGAATGGTGCTTGGCTCATAGTAAATGCTTAATAATAATAATAATAATAATAATGTTGGTATTTGTTAAGCGCTTACTATGTGCAAAGCACTGTTCTAAGCGCTGGGGGGAACACAAGGAGATGAGGTTGTCCCGTGTGGGGCTCACAGTCTTAATCCCATACCAACACTATTATTATTACTATTATTACTCCTCTGAGGACTTGACACCTGTCCACGTGTTTTGTTGTGTTGTCTGTCTCCCTCTTCCAGACCATGAGCCCCTTGTTGGGTAGGGACCATCTCAACTTATAATAATAATAATCATGATTGCATGTATTAAGCGCTTACTATGTGCAAAGCACTGTTCTTAGCACTGGGGAGGTTACAAGGGGATCATCTTGTCCCACGGGGGGCTCACAGTCTTCATCCGCATTTTCCAGATCAGGTCACTGAGGCCCAGAGAAGCTAAGTGAGTTGCCCAAAGTCACCCAGCTGACAAGTGGCGGAGCCGGGATGCGAACCCATGACCTCTGACTCCAAAGCCCGGGCTCTTTCCACTGGGCCACGCTGCTTCTCTACTTCCCAAGCGCTGAGTCCAGTGCCCTGCACACAGTCAGCGCTCAATAAACACGACTGAATGCACGTTGAGGAGACACTCACCGGTGACTGAGGCGGTCCCTTCCCCGTGCTCTGTCCCCTACAAGAGAAGGAGCCAAGACGGTCCCGGTTAATTCGGGCGCCATAAATCCCTTCCTTGCCTTAAGAGGCCGGCCCCCTTACCCTGCGTTTAGTCCAGTGCTCTGCACGCAGTAGGCGCTCAATATATACAACTGAATGAATGAATGCGGGTGCAATTCATTCCATCGTATTTATTGAGCGCTTACTGTGTGCAGAGCACTGGACTAAGCGCTTGGGAAGTCCAAGTCGGCATCATTCACTCCTTCATTCAATTCATTCATTCACTCAATCGTATTTATTGAGCGCTCACTGTGTGCAGAGCACTGCACTAACAGCTTGGGAAGTACAAGTTGGCAACATTTAGAGATGGTCCCTACCCAACAGTGGGCTCACAGTCTAGAAGGGGGAGACAGACAACAAAACAAAACAAACAAAATAAAATAAATAGAATAAGTACGTACAAATAAAATAGAGTAATAAATACATACATACATACATATACAAAACATCTAGAGACGGTCCCTACCCAACAGCGGGCTCACAGTCTAGAAGGGGGAGACAGACAACAAAACGAAACATATTAACCAAATAAAATAAATGGAATAAATATGTACAAATGAAATGAATAAATACATACAAACATATACACATACACATACATATATTTATATATATATATATATATATATATATATATTTAACATCTAGAGACGGTCCCTACCCAACAACGGGCTCACAGTCTAGAAGGGGGAGACAGACGACAAAACGAAACATATTAACAAAATAAAATAAATGGAATAAATATGTCCAAGTAAAATAAATAGAGTACTAAATACGTACAAAGATATATCCAGGTGCTGTGGGGAGGGAAAGGAGGTAAGGTGGTGGGGGGATGGGGAGGAGGGGGAGAGGAAGGAGGGGGCTCAGTCTGGGAAGGCCTCCTGGAGGAGGGGAGCTCTCATTCATTCACTCAATCGTATTTATTGAGCGCTTAGTGTGTGCAGAGCACTGTACTAAGTGCTTGGGAAGTACAAGTCGGCAACATTTAGAGACGGTCCCTACCCAACAGTGGGCTCACAGTCTAGAAGGGGAAGACAGATGACAAAACAAAACATATTAACAAAATAAAATAAATAAAATATGTACACATAAAATAGAGTAATAAACATGTACATATATACACACACTCATATGTATAAACATATATATGTACATATACACATATACATATGTATAGACAGTCCCTACCCAACAGCAGGCTCACAGTCTACAAGGGGGAGACAGATGACAAAACTAAACATATTAACAAAATGAAATAAATAGAATAAATATGCACAAATAAAATAGATAAGTAAACAGAATAATAAATAAGCACAAACATATATACGCATATATATGCATATATATATATATATATATATATATATAACATCTAGAGACGGTCCCTACCCAACAGCAGGCTCACAGTCTAGAAGGGGGAGATAGATGACAAAACGAAACATATTAACAAAATAATATAAATGGAATAAATATGCCCAAGTAAAATAGAGTAATGGATACGTACAAACATATATACATACATACGCATATAAACACACACACACACACGTATATATACGTATACGTATATATACGTATATATATATATACACATATATATATAAAAACATCTAGAGATGGTCCCTACCCAACAGCGGGCTCACGGTCTAGAAGGGGGAGACAGACGACAAAACGAAACATACTAACAAAATAATATAAATGGAATAAAAATGCCCAAGCAAAATAGAGTAATATATATAACATCTAGAGATGGTCCCTACCCAACAGCGGGCTCATGGTCTAGAAGGGGGGGGGGCCGACAGACGACAAAAAGAAACATATTAACAAAATAATACAAATGGAATAAATATGCCCAAGTAAAATAGAGTAATACACACCACACACACACACACACACACACACATACATACATACATACATACATACATACATATATATATAACATCTAGAGATGGTCCCTACCCAACAGCGGGCTCACGGTCTAGAAGGGAGAGACAGACGACAAAACGAAACATACTAACAAAATAATATAAATGGAATAAAAATACCCAAGCAAAATAGAGTAACATATATAACATCTAGAGATGGTCCCTACCCAACAGCGGGCTCATGGTCTAGAAGGGGGGGGGGCCGACAGACGACAAAAAGAAACATATTAACAAAATAATACAAATGGAATAAATATGCCCAAGTAAAATAGAGTATTACACACTGCACACACACACACACACACACACACATATACATACATATATATAACATCTAGAGACGGTCCCTACCCAACAGTGGGCTCACGGTCTAGAAGGGGGGGGACAGACGACAAAACGAAAATGTAGTAGCAAAATAAAATAAATGGAATGAATATGCCCAAGTAAAATAGAGTACTAAATCTGTACAGACATCTACACAGGTGCTGTGGGGAGGGGAAGGAGGAAGGGCAGGGGATGGGGATCAATCAATCAATTGTATTTACTGAGCGCTTACTGTGTGCAGAGCACTGGTCTAAGCGCTTGGGAAGTCCAAGTGGGCAGCATCTAGAGACGGTCCCTACCCAACAGCGGGCTTCCAGTCTAGAGTCAATCAATCAATCGTGTTTATTGAGCGCTTACTGTGTGCAGAGGGCACTGTACTAAGCGCTTGGGAAGTCCAAGCGGGCAACCTCTAGAGACGGTCCCTACCCGACAGCGGGCTCACAGTCTAGAATCAATCAATCAATCAATCGTGTTTATTGAGCGCTTCCTGTGTGCAGAGGGCACTGGACTGAGCGCTTGGGAAGTCCAAGCGGGCAACGTCTAGAGACGGTCCCTACCCAACAGCGGGCTCACAGCCTAGAATCAATCAATCAATCGTATTTCTTGAGCGCCTACTGTGTGCAGAGCGCTGGACTAAGCGCTTGGGAAGGCCAAGTTGGCAACATCTAGAGGCGGGCCCTACCCAACAGCGGGCTCACAATCTAGAATCAATCAATCAATCGTGTTCATTGAGCGCTTCCTGTGTGCAGAGGGCACTGGACTGAGCGCTTGGGAAGTCCAAGCGGGCAACATCTAGAGGCGGTCCCTACCCGACAGCGGGCTCACAGGCTAGAATCAATCAATGGTATTTCTTGAGCGCCTACTGTGTGCAGAGCGCTGCACTAAGCGCTTGGGAAGGCCAAGTTGGCAACATCTAGAGGCGGGCCCTGCCCAACAGCGGGCTCACGGTCTAGAAGGGGGAGACGGAGCACAAAACACAACATATTAACAAAATAAAACAAATAGAATAGATATGTACAATAGAGTAATAAATACGGAACGGCATATTAGCAAAATAAAATAAACAGGATAGATATGTACAAGGAAATAGAGTAATAAATACGGACAAACGGATACCCGTATATACGGGTGGTGTGGGGAGGGGAAGGGGGTAAGGAGGGGGAGGAGGGGGAGAGGAAGGAGGGGGCTCAGTCTGGGAAGGCCTCCTGGAGGAGGTGAGGCCCCAGTGGGGGGTTTCCCTGAGGAGGCCGCCCGCTTACCCTCCTGTCAGGGAGGGCGGCAGACTGGCCAACGGCCACTTCCCCTCCATGGCCGGGCCCCCGTCCCCGTCATGGGCCATGACGTCAGGGTGACGCCGGACCGGAAGTGGCGGGGCTGCGCGCGGTACCCTGTGCGGTGCGCTGCGCCCCGCCGCCGCCGCCGGCTGATGTAACCGCCGGGGGGCCCGAGGAGGCGCCACGCAGGCGCACACCGCGCCGCCCCGGCCCGCGCCTGCGCACGCGGCCCTCCCCCCCCGACAACAGCCACCCCCCCCACCTCCGCGCCTGCGCGCCGGGGCGGCGCACCTGGTCACGAGACGGCGCGCGCGCACGGGGGGTTATCCGGGGTCTGCGCCTCCCCGCCTCCCTCCCGGCCCGGGAGGGGGCGGTAGAAAGCGCGCTCCGCGCCAGCCCCCTCCCCATTGGCCGGCCGGGGGGGCCCCCCTCGGCCCGCCATTGGCCGGCCGCGCGGCCCCCGCCCTCCCATTGGCCGGCCGCGCGGCCCCCGCCCTCCCATTGGCCGAGCCCGCGGCCGGCCGGACGCCGGGCCTCGATGGAGCCGGCGCGGTTCCCCCTTGTCCCTCCCAACGTGCGAAGGCCGCTCCTTCTCCTTTCCTAACGCTAGTCCGGGATGGGCGGTCCTTCCTCGGGGGGAATCCCGGGATGGGCCCCCCCCCCCCACCCAAGCCTCTTCACCTGGTGCTGCCGGTGGCGGCGGCTCCCCCCCGGCCTTTCCTGCGGCAGCGGCGGCGGCGGCGGGCCTCCTTCGCCCGCCCGGCGGCTCCCGCCCCCGGCGGCGACGGGCGCCCCCAGGCCGGGGGAGGCGGGGGCCGGCGGGGTCCCGGGGCTCCCGTTGGGCGGGCTGCTCCCTCCGGCGGGACGGCGGGTCGGGGCCGGCTGCGGGACGGACGGCGGCGGCGGCTGCGGCGGCGGCTGGGGCGGGGGCTGCGGCGGCGGCTGCGGCTTCAACATGGTGGCGTTGGCCCTTAGGGGAGCTGGGGGCGGGGACGGGGCCGGGGGCACGGTGGGGGGCGGCGCCGTTGGGCGCGCGGGGGACCGAAGAGACGCGGCGGCGGCGGCGCGAGGAGGCGCCGGAAGGAAGGGGGGGGGGGGGCTCTCGCGGGCCGGCGCGCGTGCGCGCGAGCGACGGCGCGCGGAAAGGGGAGCCCCCTTGCGGGGGGGGGAGGGAGCAGGGCGCCGACACGATTACCGATGGGGGGGGACGGGGCGGGCCGAGGGGCAAATCTAGCGCTGGGGGCGCGCGCCGAATCGTCTGAGCGGGGAAGGGATGGGGGGAGTAGAATGCGCATGCGCCCAGCGGCCGGCGCGTGCGCGCAAGCGACGGCGCGCGGGAAGGGAGGACGGCCCCCTTGCGGTGAAGGGGGGGAGGACGGGGCGGGCCGAGGGGCAAATCTAGCGCTGGGGGCGCGCGCCGAGTCGGCTGAGCGGGGAGAGATGGGGGGAGTGGAATGCGCATGCGCCCCTCACTTTCATGGACGGCGCGTGCGCGCAAGGGACGGCGAGCGGGAAGGGGCGGGGAGCCCCCTTGCCGTGGGGGGTGGGGGGACGGGGCGGGCCGAGGGGCAAATCTAGCGCTGGGGGCGCGCGCCGAATCGGCTAAGCGGAGAAGGGATTGCGGGGGGGGGGGGGGGGTAGAATGCGCATGCGCCCCCCACTCCCAGCGGACGGCGTTGGCGCGCGTGCGCGCCGAATCGGCTGAGCGGGGAAGGGATCGGGGAGTAGAATGCGCATGCGCCCCCTACTCCCAGCGGCCGGCGTTGGCGCGCGGAAAGGGGAGCCCCCTTGCGGGGGGGAGGGGAGGAGGGCTCCGACACGATTACTTGGGGGGGCGGGCGGGCCGAGGGGCAAACCTCCACCGAATCGTCTGAGCGGGGAAGGGATGGGGGAGTGGAATGCGCATGCGCCTCCACTCTCAGCGGACGGCGCGCGGAAGGGAGAGGGGAGCCCCCTTGCGGGGGGAGGGGGAGGAAGGCGCCAACCCGATTACCTCGGGGCGGGGGGAAAGGATTGGGGGGGACGGGGCGGGCCGAGGGACAAATCTAGCGCTGGGGGGTGCGCGCCGAGTCGTCTGAGTGCGGAAGAGATGGGGGAGGGTGGGATGCGCATGCGCGGCTGGCGCTTGACAATAAGCGTGAGGCGGTGGAAGGGGGGAACCTGAGGCGAGCGTGAGCCGGCGTCACTGCGCATGCGCTGGATTTCCCGCCCCCCCCCCGCCTCGTCGCGCCCAATTCGCGTGAGAGAGAGAAATATCGCGATAGTCCGCTCTCTTCCCGCCGCCCTTCCTCATTCATTCATTCAATCATTCCTTCCATCGTCCTTATTGAGCGCTTAATTAATAATGATGATGGTATTTGTTAAGCGCTCACTATGCGCAAAGCGCTGTTCTAAGCGCTGGGGTGGATACAAGGTGATCAGGTTGTCCCACGGGGGGGGGCTCCCAGTCTTCATCCCCATTTGACAGATGAGACAACTGAGGCCCAGTGAAGTGACTCGCCCCAAGTCACACAGCGGACAAGTGGACTGTCACACAGAGGACCGTCTCGATGTGTTGCCAATTTGTACTTCCCAAGCGCTTAGTACAGTGCTCTGCACATAGTAAGCGCTCAATAAATACGATTGATGATGATGATGAAGTGGCGGAGCGGGGATTTGAACCCACGACCTCTGACTCCAAAGCCCGGGCTCTCTTTCCACTGAGCCCCGCCAATCTGGGGGCTCACGGTCTTCATCCCCATTTTACAGATGAGGTGACTGAGGCGCAGAAGTGATCTCACTGCCAACCCTCTCATCTCCATCCTCGCTCTGGCTCGGAACTCCCTCCCCATTCATGTCCGACAGACTTCCAGTCTCCCCACCTTCCAAACTTGAGTAAAATCCCATCTCCTCCAAGAGGCCTTGCCCAGCTAAGCCCTCATTTTCCTTACTCCCTCTCCTATTTGGGATGCCTTTGCCCTTTGGATTTGTACCCTTTATCACCCCTCCCCTCAGCCCCTCAGCACTTATGTCCATATTCTTGTTTTGTTTTGCCGTCTGCCTCCTCCTTCTAGACTGTGAGCCCATTGTTGGGTAGGGACTGTGTCTATATGTTGCCAAATTGAACTTTCCAAGCGCTTAGTACAGTGCCCTGCGCACAGTAAGCTCTCAATAAATGCGACTGAATGGATTTGCCCAAGATCACACAGCAGACAAGGGGCAGAGCCGGGATTAGGTTTGATGGAGAACGATGATTGAAGCTTTCGTCTAAAACGAGATGAATGGTTTTCTGTGGATTTTAAGACTACTATCCTTCATGACTAGAGTTGGTTATGCTGTATAAATTCAAACTCTCCTACAGTATCACAAGCAGACCCGCCTCCCCAGTCAACAGGATTTACTGAGCGTCCACTGTTCACCTCCCCTGCCCGTTTATCAAGAAGCGGAAAGCCATAAATTCATTCATTCAGTCGTATTTATTGAGCCCTTACTGTGTGCAGAGCACCGGACTAAGCGCTTATCACTCCCTGTAAGATAATTTTCCATGAAATGTACCTACTCCTTGTCTCCCTCCCTGAAAGGATAATTTGTTCCCAATTCGAGACACTGGAATTTTCCATGAAATGTACCTACTCCTTGTCTCCCTCCCTGAAAGGATAATTTGTTCCCAGTTCGAGAGGCTGGTGGTAGTAAGAGAATGCTGAAATTTGCATTCTAGTGAAGTGTTTCTTGGGGTCATCCTAGGCGGAAAAGATGCTTCAGATAAGATTTTGTCATGTTTCCGCACAAAGAGGTAAAACTCCCTCAAATTTTGCAGTGGGAGAGGAACTGGGCTCGGGGTCTAAGGAGTACGATCCTTTTCACTTTGTTTAAGGGAAATCACCTCGCCTCACCTTTTAAGCTTATTTCCTAAAGGAATTTTACAGTAATCCTATCACATCCTTAATGCCTCCCCCTTCTAGATTGTGAGCCCCCATTTTACAGATGAGGGAGCTGAGGCACAGAGGAGTTAGGTGACTTGCCCAAAGTCACCCAGCTGACAATTGGCGGAGCTGGGATTTGAACCCATGGCCTCTGACTCCGAAACCCGGGCTCTTTCCACTGAGCCACGCTGCTTCTCTAAGTGTTCTGCACACATTAAGCGCTCGATAAATACGATTGATTGACAGATCGAGAAGGGCTATAGACAGGGAGGGCTGACTCTATTTTATGTGTACATGTTCTATTTATTTTATTTTGTTCATAGGTTTTGTTTTGTCGTCTGTCTTCCCCCTTCTAGACTGTGCGCCCACTACGGGAGTTCTAAATCCGTTCTTGGAAGAACGCATTATTGGGAGCCCTTCCAGCCTGTGAGCCTGTTGTTGGGTAGGGACCGTCTCTAGATGTTGCCGACTTGGACTTCCCAAGCGCTTAGTACAGTGCTCTGCACACAGTAAGCGCTCAATAAATACAATTGAATGAATGAATGAATGAGCCCGTTGTTGGGTAGGGACCGTCTCTACATGAGGGCTCTATCCTAATCCTCCTCGACCTCTCAGCTGCCTTCGACACTGTGGACCACCCCCTTCTCCTCAACACGCTATCCAACCTTGGCTTCACAGACTCCGTCCTCTCCCGGTTCTCCTCTTATCTCTCCGGCCGTTCATTTTCAGTCTCCTTTTGGGGCTCCTCCTCCCCCTCCCATCCCCATACTGTTGGGGGTCCTCAAGGGTCAGTTCTTGGTCCCCTTCTGTTCTCATCATCATCATCATCAATCGTATTTATTGTTCTCGATCTACACTCCCTCGGTGAACTCATTCGCTCCTACGGCTTCAACTATCATCTCTACGCTGATGACACCCAAATCTACATCTCTGCCCCTGCTCTCTCCTCATGGTTCTCGTCCATCCCTCCAGGCGGTTGGCGCTACTTTCTCATTCATTCATTCGCTCCATCGTATTTATTGAGCGCTTACAATGTGCAGGGCACTGCACTAAGCGCTTGGGAAGTCCAAGTCGGCAACATCTAGAGACGGTCCCTACCCAACAACAGGCTCACAGTCTGGAAAGGCTCCCAATAATGCGCTCCTCCAAGAACGGGTTTAGAACTCCCGTATTTGCTTGGCTTCACTACTACTAGACCGTAGTAGTAATGATAATAATAATAATAATATTGGCATTTGTTAAGCGCTTACTATGTGCAAAGCACAGTTCTAAGCACTGGGGGGATACAAAGTGATCAGGTTGTCCCACAGGGGCTCACAGTCTTAATCCCCATTTTACAGATGAGGGAACTGAGGCTCAGTGAAGTGAAGTGACTTGCCCAAGGTCACACAGCAGACATGTGGTGGATCCGGGATTCGAACCCATGACCTCTGACTCCAAAGCCCGGGCTCTTTCCACTGAGCCACGCTGCTTCTCTAATGATATTTATAGCGTACTTTCCCAAGCGCTTAGTACAGTGCTACTCTATTTTACTGGTACATATTTACTATTCTATTTATTTTATTTTGTTAATATGTTTTGTTGTCTGTCTCCCCCTTCTAGACTGTGAGCCCGCTGTTGGGTAGGGACCGTCTCTATATGTTGCCAACTTGGACTTCCCAAGCGCTTAGTACAGTGCTCTGCACACAGTAAGCGCTCAATAAATACGACTGAATGAATGAATGAATGAATATTTATTATGCGCTTACTGTGTGCAGAACACTGTATTAAGCGTTGGGGAAAAATGCCCGGGTGGGAGTTAGACGTGGTTCCTGTCCCTCAGGGGCGGAGGTCTCAGTTGAAAAAAGCAAACAAACCCTCAAAACTTGTAAATTTTTAAAATATGTAAAATGATAATAATGATGATGGCATTTGTTAAGCGCTTACTATGTGCGAAGCACTGTTCTAAGCGCTGGGGAGGATACAAGGCTATCAGATTGTCCTCTGTGGGGTTCACAGTCTTAATCCCCATTTTACAGATGAGGTAACTGAGGCACAGAAAATAATAATAATAATGATAGTGTTTATTAAGCGCTTACTATGTGCAAAGCACTGTTCTAAGCGCTGAAGTTAAATGACTTGCCCAAGGTCACACAGCTGACAACTGGCGGAGCCGGGATTGGAACCCATGACCTCTGACTCCCGAGCCTGCACTCTTTCCCCTGAGCCATGCTGCTTCGGAAAATCTGAGAGTAGGAATCATGTCTAGTAATTCTATTGTACTTTTCCAAGGGCACAGCTCAGTTCATGTGGGTGCTTAATAAAGAGTCTTGATTGATCGACAGATTGTAGATGGCTTAATTATTACGACCGCCCCCCCCCCCCCCAACTCACCACACTCAATTTCTCCCCTGTTCGATTCCAATTTCTAATTCAAAACCCAATCTAGCACCTGTCTCTTTACCAATCCCCCAAAACTGCCCCCCGATGACTCATCCCCAAACCAAGAAACAATAGCAATGCCAAGACCTATTCAGAATTTTTTAATCTAAAACTTGTAGCCAGCTCTAAGGGAGGAACTTTGGCCCGTCTCTCCAATGCCCTTTCCCCGCTATCTTCTCACAGTGGTAGATTTATGGCCTTTTTAATTTCCCCTACTTCCCATTTCCTTCAATGCCGGGGGGGCTTTTTCCCCTGTGAGGAAAATCTCGCTTCATTTTCTCCTGTGGGCAGTTTCCTGAGCGTCCCCCCACCCCCACGTCCCTTTCCTTTGGTTATGCCTTGGTTTTTCTATCCCCTCTTGGATCTTGTTCCTCTTTCTCTTCATATAACCCCCGGTCTCCCTTCTGCACTCGTGGACTGCACCCCATCTTCCCCAAATCCCTTTGCGTTCTGTTCTTTGGTCCCTTCTCCATCCTGCTTCGGGATGTGTCCCTCCATTTCTCCCTCAACTTGTCCCTCAGACTCTTGTCTCCCCTCCCCAACTTCCTGTTCCAGAATGCCTCTTTCAGGCTCCCGCCCTACCTCTTCCTCGCGCCTTCCTTCATCCTCCTCCTCGTCTCCATCCTCAACCACTGCCTGTTGTATAGCTTCTCCACTTCCACCTCTAGGACCCTCGTTCCGTTCTCCGTCCTCCCCCAATCCCTGCCCCTCAATTTCTCGTCCTCTGTTATCCCCTAGTCCGAGTCCTTGGTTATCTCTTCGATCACACCCCACTGCAGGCTCCACAGTCCCACCCCCGTCCCCTTCTTTGTCCCCTCCCGTTATCTGTCCGTCGACTCGTTCTCCACTACCCCTTATTACTGGTCCTTCATTCTCACCCATCACCTGCCCTTCGGTCTCCAGGATGATCTGTCCCTCTAACCCTCCTTCACCGTCCCCCTTGGCCTGTCCCTCATTATCCCCTCCACCCTCCGCCACTATCTGCCCCTCAGTCCCTTTCCCAATACTCTCCGTTGCCTGGTCCTTGAGTTCTCCTCCCGCCTCCTGTCCCTCAGCCCCAGCCCACCCTGAGGTCTGTTCCTCAGTCTCTCTGTCTTCTCCCCCAAGCTGTCCTTCGTTATTCCTGAATCCTTCCTCGCTCGGGGGTTTTCCCTCAGATTCTTCTTCTCCCTTTGGGAACTGTCCTTCCGTCTTCCAAGCTCTCCCAGAAAATTGGGACCCAATTTTCGGCGGCGGCTGCTCTCTATCCTGCCCATCCGCAGCCGTCCGAGTCTCTCTCTGCTCCACCTCTAAGTCTAGAGAAGGGGATGAAGGTAGCTGAGACAGAGATGCTCCCCTTTCTGCAAAGAGAGAGATAACTCCCTGTTTCCCTGCTTTTCAAACTCCCAACAATCCCAGAGCCACCCCATTCCCTCAGATTCCCCTTATACCCCAACATCCCTACTCCATCACCTCCCCCTTCCCCGCCTCCTTCTCATCCCCCCATCACTAGTGATCTCCCATTTCCCTTCCACCCTGCTTCCTTTCCCATCCATTTTAGTCACCTCTCCATCTGCTCCACCTGTGGGTTGTGGCTATGGCTAGCAGAGTGATGGCCAGGACAATGATTAAGATAATGCCGAAAGAAGTGCCGCTGGGGTTCTGATTAGCTCGCTGCCATTCTCCTGCTAGAGAAAAGGGGAGATATTTGATCAGGTTCATCATCAGCATCCTTCGCACAATACCAGGAGTGACAGCAGCTATAATGTCCCCTCAGCCCAGCTCTCCCCCATTAAGCAATTCTCCCAGGGAACACAACTCAAACATCTATGACTTCACCTTCCAAGACCTGCCTTTATTCCCACTTCCACACTCCATCTCTCTTGGGCTCAATTTCTCCCTGTGCTTCAGAACACAATCCCTCTCCTAACCTCTCCTTTCACACTATCTTTGTCCTTTCTCGACAATCCCGTTGTTCTTCCCCAATAAAACCCTTCTTTCTTTCTCTTTTTCTTTCTTTCTCTCTTTCCTTCCTTCTCTTTCTCTTTTTCTTTCTCTTTTTCTTTCCTTCTTTCTTCCTTTCTTTCTTTCTCTTTCCTTCCTTCTTTCTTTTTCTTTCTTTCTTTCCAGCCTTCTCTCTTTCTCTTCTTTCTTTCTCTTCTTTCTTTCCTGCCTTCTTTCTTTCTCTTCTTTCTTTCTTGCCTTCTTTCTTTCTCTTCTTTCCTTCCTTCCTTCCTTCTTTTTCTTTCTTTCTTTCCTGCCTTCTTTCTTTCTCTTTTTCTTTCTTTCTTTCTTTCTTTCCTTCTTTCTTTCTCTTTTTCTTTCTTTCTTTCCTTCTTTATTTTTCTTTCTTTCTCTCTCTCTCTCTCTTTCTCTCTTTTTTCTTTCTTTCTTTCCTCCCTTCTTTCTTTTTCTTTCTTTCTTTTTCTTTCTTTCTTTTTATTTCTTTCTTTTTCTTTCCTTCCTGCCTTCTTTCTTTTTCTTTCTTTCTTTCCTTTTTTCTTTCTCTTTTGCTTTCTCTCTCCCTTCGTTCGTTCCTTCCTTCCTTCCTTCCTTCTTTCCTTCCTGCCTTCTTTCTTTTTCTTTCTTTCTTTCCTTTTTTCTTTCTCTTTTTCTTTCTCTCTCTCTCCCTTCCTTCCTTCCTTCCTTCCTTCCTTTCTTCCTTCCTTCCTTCCTCCCTCCCTCCCTCCCTTCTTTCCTTCCTTCCTTCCTCCCTCCCTCCCTTCCTCTGTCCCTCTCTCGCTCTTCTCCCCCCTCCACTCCTCCCTACCTTTGCGAATCTTCATTTGCAGAGTCTGATGCAAGGGCTGTTCCAGGGCAGGGTGGTCCACTCGGCAGACAAAGGAGGCTCCCAGGTCCCGGGATTGTAGGGTCAAGGGAAGAGTCACCTTCAAGTCGAAGGTCCCATTGGAGTTGAGCCGGGGGCGCTCCATAAGGGCTCCAGAGACCTCCTGCTCATCCCGCAGCCACTGGGCCCTCAGGCCCTCCGCAGGGTAGAAACCGAGGACCTCACACAGGAGGAGAATCTTCTCCTCCAGAGAGCCTTGGACTGGAGGTAATGAGAGGTGGGGCACAGCTAGTGGGGGCAGAAAGAGCGAGAGACAGAGACATTAAGAATGCTTGCCCACAGGAAGGGCTCGATAAAACCCTTTGATTGATTGATTTCATTTAGCTGGATCCCAGCAGAGTCGGGGAAAAGGACGGAAGGGCCAAGCGGATAACGGTGTGCGGGAGAGGTGGGATCCAAAGGCCGGAGGGGGCCGGGAGTCTGGGAGTAAAGGCCTCCCTCTCCTCGGGACCCTGGCTCTAGGAAGCCGGAGGAGCTGGAAGCAGTTGGCTCTAACTCAGAGTACTCCAGGCGGGCCCGGTGAAGGGAGACGGAGCCCTGAGGTTTAATAATAATGGCATTTATTAAGTGCTTACTATGTGCAAAGCACTGTTCTAAGTTCTAAGGTTTAGGTACGGAGGCAATGTCCCCACCCCGGCCAACTCACCGAAGACACTGACGAGGGTCTCGCTGTGCTGCTCCTCATTCCGGTAGCCCACAGTGCAGGTGTAAGGCCCCTCGTCTCCCGGCCGCACCCTCAGGGTCAGCGAGGCATTGCCCAAACGCAGCTCCTCCTCGGAGATGGACCCTAACGCCAAGGATCCCCCGGGACTCTCCCCATTTTCCTTCCACCCCGGGGGGAACTGGGTCACGGTGTGACCCCCCGGGGCCACCCAGTTCACGCGGAGCGAACTCGGGTCGACGACGTCCCCTATGCTGAAGCGGCACTTGAGTAGCGAAGGAGACCCGATGACCGCCCGGGAGGAGGGCTCTGTGTAGATCTGCAGGTGGGTACCTGATGGGAGAAAGAAGGAATGTGAGATTAAAAAGGCGCGCAAGAGAGAAGGGGCCGCAGGAGGCAGAGAAGCAAGAGCCGAGAGAAAAAGGGGAAGAGTGGGAGAAAATCAAATGTGACTGTGCTCTGGATAGCACTCACCTCCACCTGGTCCCCCCAGAGCACAGCAGCGGGCCCGCTTCGATCCATTATTCGTGACCGTCCCCGAGACCGATTCCCCCACATCAAATCCCTCCCCATTTTTAACACCGCAACCAAAGGGTGTTCCCCAGCTAACTGCCCTCAAAGCCTTATCGAAGGCGCATCTCCTCCAAGAGGCCTTCCCTGACTAAGCCCTCATTTCCTTTTCACCCACTCCCTTCTGCATCACCCTAATTTGCTCCCTTTATTCGCCCCCCTCACCTCAGCCCCAAAGCACTTACGTACATATCCATAATTTATTTATATTAATGTCTAGCTCCCCCTCTAGCGTGTAAACTCACTGCGGGCAGGGAATGTCAATCAGTCAGTCATATTTACTGAGCGCTTATTGTGTGCAGAGCACTGGACTAAGCATTCGGAAGAGCACAATACAACAGACACATCATTCATTCATTCATTCAATCGTATCTAGTAAGTGCTCAATAAATACGATTGATTGATTGATTGATTGAGGGGAAAAGTGAAGCATAAGAGTGACAGAAGTAATGAGGGCTAGTCCCTTAAGAGACTCAAAGACCAGACCCTCAATTTCCTAGACACAGAGTGGGGTAGGGGTAGTTTGTTCTGTTGTCTGTTTCCCCCTTCTAGACTGTGAACCCGCTGTTGGGTAGGGACCGTCTCTATATGTTGCCGACTTGTACTTCCCAAGCGCTTAGTACAGTGCTCTGCACACAGTAAGCGCTCAATAAATACGATTGAATGAATGACAGTTAATTATACGCTACAGAGTGAAGGTAGGAGTGTCCAGCTGCAGGTCACTATTTTTCTTGGTCCTGGGAGACTGTACTGGGAGAAGCAGCATAGCTTAGTGGGAAAATCCCAGGCTTGGGAGTCAGAGGACATGGGTTCTAATCCTGGCTCCGCCACTTGTCTGCTGTGTGACCTGGGGCAAGTCACTTCACTTCTCTGTGCCTCAGTTCCCTCATCTGTAAAATGGGGATTAAGACTGTGAGCCCCCAGTGGGGCAACCTTATCACCTTGTAACCACCCCAGATCTTAGAGCAGTGCTTTGCACACAGTAAGCGCTTCATAAATGCCATCATTATTATTATTATGTGGGACAGGGACTGTGTCCAACCCGGTTTGCTTGTATCTACCCCAGTGCTTAGAACAGTGCCTGGCACATAGTAAGTGCCCAACAAATACCATCATCATCAAATAGATCTGGTCAGAAGGACCCACTCAAGGTAGCAGAATTGAGGCCCCCGCTCCTTACCCAGGGAGGTTCTCTACTCGCTGCATTGGGAAGGGTATGGATATATGTATCCTGTATATATGTATATATGTTTGTACATATTTATTACTCTATTCATTTATTTATTTGTTTTACTTGTACATATCTATTCTATTTATTTTATTTTGTTAGTATGTTTGGTTTTGTTCTCCGTCTTCCCCTTTTAGACTGTGAGCCCACTGTTGGGTAGGGACTGTCTCTATATGTTGCCAATTTGTACTTCCCAAGCACTTAGTACAGTGCTCCGCACATAGTAAGCGCTCAATAAATACGATTGATGATGATGATAAAATCCGGTTGGGATTGCGCGTCACTTTCCGACCTCCCCTTAGTCCTAGAGACGGGATTCTCGCTTACCTGCGGCTTCCAGCAGTATGCTGGCCTCACCCCGCTGTCCCCCCACGTTCACAGAGCAGCGATAAAGGCCCAGGTCTCCCAAAGCCACACGGTGGAGGAGGAGGGAGGCATTGCCCTTCTGGATACCCCCTGTGCCCCACGGCAGCTCAGTGCCCGGCCTCTGGGTCACAAGGATCCCATCAAATTCTGCCAGCAACCCTTGGTCGTGGTGCCAGGCCACAGTGGGAAGGGGGGAACCCTCCCTTCCTGGGGGGAAAAGGCACTGCAGGAGTATGTTCGAGCCTGGTGGGACCAGCACCGGGGAAGGATCCATGGAAACGTGGAAAGTGGCTGAGTTGGGAAGAGGAAATCCACCGGGTGTGATAGGAGATTCTCCCCATCCTCACTCCTCTACTCTGTCCCTTCCTCACCCCAAGCCAAGAGTACCCCTATTTGCTCCTCCTTTCCCCCAGAACTCACACCAAAACTTAACCCTGCAAACCCCCCCTTCTTCCAAGTCTTTCCCCAGAATAAGTTAATGCTACTGTTTCCCATTTGTCCTGATTGCAGCAGTTTGGCTGAACTGCCATCTCCCACAAAGCAGCTGCCATTTGGTCCCCCCGTAAGCCCTCCTTAAGGGCGATTTTTAGCTCCCTGCTTTTAGACTGTGAGCCCACTGTTGGGTAGGGACTGTCTCTATATGTTGCCAACTTGTACTTCCCAAGCGCTTAGTACAGTGCTCTGCACACAGGAAGCGCTCAATAAATACGACTGATGATGATGCTGACCAGCTAGGCGGCAGGTCCCTCTGAGGACGAGATGGGCGCCGTAAGCCTTGCGCTGGGGCCTGTATTTCAGTTCATCTCCCAAGCCCTTAGCCCAGTGCCCTCCTCACTAGAAATGATGGATAAATATGCCTCATCGACCCCCCCCATCTCCCAGCTTCTGGTTCCTGTCCTGATCAATCAATCAATCAATCAATCTTATTTATTGAGCACTTACTATGTGCAGAGCACTGTACTAAGCGCTTGGGAAGTACAAATTGGCAACATATAGAGACAGTCCCTACCCAACATTGGGCTCACAGTCTAAAAGGGGGATCCGGGGAGCGATTTGACTAATCATCAATCGCATTTATTGAGCGCTTACCGTGTGCAGAGCACCGTACTAAGCGCTTGGGAAGTACAAATTGGCAACATATAGAGACAGTCCCTACCCAACAGTGGGCTCACAGTCTAAAACCCCTTCATCCTCCCAAGCGACCCTCCCCACAAGGTCCTCCCAAGAGCGATGATGGTAAACTCACCCACTACCTCAAGCCCAAACCAGAGCCAGAGAAGCCCCTCCATGTTGGGAAGCGTGGAGAGGGCAGGCAGGAGAGGAGGAAAAGGGGGCCAGGCCCCAGCTAGTCTCCTCCAGTTCCCCCCGCCTTGCTCAGGGGCTTCGGGTTGAAATATGGCAGGCTCTGAATTTGCGGGGAAGTGGGGCTACGTGGACCATTTAGGAAAGACCCCCACAGACCCCACTCCCACCTCTATAAGCCCCGTGGCTTTCCCAGACACAGAAACCTTCAAGGAGAGAGGAAGGGTGACCAGACTGGGCAACCGTCACAGCTCGTGCTCACCCTCCCTTCTAACCCGGGAGTCTCCAACGGTCCCCTCTCGCCCTTTTCCTCCCCTCCCCACCGCACTTGTGTCCATTTGTACCTATTTATTCCTCTATTTATTTTATTCATGTTGTGTATCTAGCTATAATTCTCTTTATTCTGACGGTACTGACACCTGTCTCCTTGTTTTGTCTTGTCTGTCTCCCCCCTTCTAGACCGTGAGCCCGTTGTTGGGTAGAGACCGTCTCTCTAGGTTGCCCAATTGGACTTCCCAAGCGCTTAGTACAGTGCTCTGCACACAGTAAGCGCTCAATAAATACGATGAAGTAGCCTGTGACCACCCGCCAACGGGCCCCTCTCGCCCTTTTCCTCCCCTCCCCATCGCCCCCTTCCCCTCCCCACCGCACTTGTGTCTATTTGTACCTATTTATTCCTCTATTTATTTTATTCATGCTGTGTATCTAGCTATAATTCTCTTTATTCTGACGGTATTGACACCTTTCTCCTTGTTTTGTCTTGTGTGTCTCCCCCCTTCTAGACCGTGAGCCCGTTGTTGGGTAGAGACCGTCTCTCTGGGTTGCCCAATTGCACTTCCCAAACGCTTAGTACAGTGCTCTGCACACAGTAAGCGCTCAATAAATACGATGAAGTAGCCTGTGACCACCCGCCAACGGTCCCCTCTCGCCCTTTTCCTCCCCTCCCCATCGCCCCCTTCCCCTCCCCACCGCACTTGTGTCCATTTGTACCTATTTATTCCTCTATTTATTTTATTCATGCTGTGTATCTAGCTATAATTCTCTTTATTCTGACGGTATTGACACCCGTCTCCTTGTTTTGTGGTCTGTCTCCCCCCTTCCAGACTGTGAGCCCGTTGTTGGGTAGAGACCGTCTCTATATGTCGCCAACTTGTACTTCCCAAGCGCTTAGTACAATGCTCTGCACACAGTAAGCGCTCAGCACCTGTATATATGTATATATGTTTATACGTATTTATTACTCTATTTTACTTGTACATATTTATTCTATTTATTTTATTTTGTTAATATGTTTTGTTTTGTTCTCTGTTTCCCCCTTCTAGACTGTGAGCCCACTGTTGGGTAGGGACCGTCTCTAGATGTTGCCAACTTGGACTTCCCAAGCGTTTAGTACAGTGCTCTGCACACAGTAAGCGCTCAATAAATACGATGAATGAATGAAGTAGCCCGTGACCACCCACCAACGGCCCCCTCTCGCCCTTTTCCTCCCCTCCCCATCGCCCCACTCCCTCCCTCTGCCCTCCCCCCTTCCCCTCCCCACCGCACTTGTGTCTATTTGTACCTATTTATTCCTCTATTTATTTTATTCATGCTGTGTATCTAGCCATAATTCTATTTATTCTAACGGTATTGACACCTGTCTCCTTGTTTTGTCTTGTTCTGTCTCCCCCCTTATAGACCGTGAGCCCGTTGTTGGGTAGAGACCGTCTCTCTAGGTTGCCCAGTTGGACTTCCCAAGCGCTTAGTACAGTGCTCTGCACACAGTAAGCGCTCAATAAATACGATGAATGAATGAATGAGTCAGAGGTCATGGGTTCAAATCCCGGCTCCACCAATTGTCAGCTGTGTGACTTTGGGCACTTCACTTCTCTGTCCAGCGCTTAGAACAGTGCTTTGCACATAGTAAGCGCTTAATAAATGCCATTATTATTATTATTATTATTCTCTGCGCCTCAGTTACCTCATCTGTAAAATGGGGATTAAGACTGTAAGCCCCCCCGTGGGACAATCTGATTACCTTGTATCCTCCCCAGCGCTTAGAACAGTGCTTTGCACATAGTAAGCGCTTAATAAATGCCATCATTATTATTCTCTGTGCCTCAGTTCCCTCATCTGTAAAATGAGGATTAAGACTGTGAGCCCCCGTGGGACCACCTGATCACCTTGTAACCTCCCCAGTGCTTAGAACAGTGCTTTGCACTTAGTAAGCGCTTAATAAATGCCATTATTATTATTATTATTCTCTGCGCCTCAGTTACCTCATCTGTAAAATGGGGATTAAGACTGTAAGCCCCCCCGTGGGACAACCTGATTACCTTGTATCCTCCCCAGCGCTTAGAACAGTGCTTTGCACATCGTAAGCGCTTAATAAATGCCATCATTATTATTCTCTGTGCCTCAGTTCCCTCATCTGTAAAATGAGGATTAAGACTGTGAGCCCCCGTGTTTCAACCTGATTACCTTGTAACCTCCCCAGCGCTTAGAACAGTGCTTTGCACATAGTAAAGCGCTTAATAAATGCCATCATTAATTAATTCCAATTGGGCAACCTAGAGAAACGGCCCCTACCCAACAACGGGCTCACGGTCTAGAAGGGGGGAGACAGACAAGACTAAACAGGGAGACAGGTGTCCATACCGTCAGAATAAAGAGAATTATAGCTAGATACACAGCATGAATAAAATAAATAGAGGAATAAATAGGTACAAATAGACACAAGTGCTGTGGGGAGAAGGAAGCAAGGCAGAGGGAGTGCGACTCCAAAGCCCGTGCTCTTTCCGCTGAGCCACGCTGCTTCCCAAGCGCTTAGTACAGTGCTCTGCACACAGTAAGCGCTCACTAAATACGATGAATGAATGAAGTAGCCCGTGACCACCCGCCAACGGCCCCCTCTCGCCCTTTACCTCCCCATAGCACTTGTGTCTATTTGTACCTATTTATTCCTCTATTTATTTTATTCATTCTGTGTCTCTAGCTATAATTCTCTTTATTCTGACGGTATTGACACCTGTCTCCTTGTTTAGTCTTGTCTGTCTCCCCCCTTCTAGACCGTGAGCCCGTTGTTGGGTAGGGACCGTCTCTCTAGGTTCCCCAATTGTAATTAATTAATGATGGCATTTATTAAGGGCTTACTATGTGCAAAGCACTGTTCTAAGCACTGGGGAGTATACAAGGTGATCAGGTTGTCCCACGGGGGTTCACAGTCTTAACTCTCCCCCTTCTAGACTATGAGCCCGCTGTTGGGCAGGGCCCATCTCTATGTGTTGCCAACTTGTACTTCCCAAGCGCTTAGTCCAGTGCTCTGCACACAGTAAGCGCTCAATAAATATGATGG